>NW_008795131.1:55890-56452 GCF_000699145.1 Aptenodytes forsteri
TGCATGGGCTGAGCCCCCCGACGTGCGGGTCGAGCCCCCCACACCGTGGGCTGAGCGCCCGAGGCCGGTTGCGCCGCTGACGGGGAGGTGTGTTGCAGGGCGGCGGGCGAGGAGCGGGATGCTGGACGCCATGGAGGTGCCGAGCCACTCGCGGCAGCTGCTGCTGCAGCTGAACACGCAGCGCACCAAGGGCTTCCTGTGCGACGTGATCATCGTGGTGCAGAACGCGCTCTTCCGCGCGCACAAGAACATCCTGGCGGCCAGCAGCGCCTACCTCAAGTCGCTGGTGGTGCACGACAACCTGCTCAACCTGGACCACGAGATGGTGAGCCCCGGCATCTTTCGCCTCATCCTCGACTTCATCTACACCGGCCGCCTGGCCGAGTGCGAGCCGGGCGGCGAGCAGAGCCTGGGCGCCGTGCTGGCCGCTGCCAGCTACCTCCAGATCCCCGGCTTGGTGGCCCTTTGCAAGAAGAAGCTGAAACGCAGCGGCAAGTACTGCCACCTGCGCGGGGGCTACGCGCCCTACAAGCTGGGCCGGGGGCTGCGCGCCGCCACGCCG
>NW_008795131.1:61507-62806 GCF_000699145.1 Aptenodytes forsteri
GCCGAGCCAGGGGGTCACCCCCACGCCCCCGACCCCTTCCGCAGCACGCCGCCCTGCGCCGAGCCCCCACTGCCCCGTGCCGACGGGCGCGAGCTGATGTACCGCTGGATGAAGCACGAGCCCCTGGGCCCCTACCTGGACGAGGGGGAGGCGGAGAAGGAGCTGGAGCGGGAGGAAAAGGCCGAGTCGCCGCCCACAGCGCCGCAGCCCCGCTACCCCAGCGTGGAAAGCAACGACCTGGAGCCCGATAACAGCACGAGTGAGGAGACGGGCAGCAGCGAGGGCCCCTCGCCTGGCGACGCGCTGGACCGCTACTGCAACCACCTGGGCTACGAGCCGGAGAGCCTGGGCGACAATCTATACGTCTGCATCCCCTGCGGCAAGGGCTTCCCCAGCTCCGAGCAGCTCAACGCCCACGTGGAGGCCCACAACGAAGAGGAGCTCTATCACAAGGCGGCGGCCGAGCAGGCCGTGCCCTTCCTGGACAAGGGTGGCCCGGGGCTGGGTGACATCCTGCGGCCCTACCGCTGCTCCTCCTGCGACAAGTCCTACAAGGACCCAGCCACGCTGCGGCAGCACGAGAAGACGCACTGGCTGACGCGCCCCTACCCCTGCACCATCTGCGGCAAGAAGTTCACGCAACGCGGCACCATGACCCGCCACATGCGCAGCCACCTCGGCCTCAAGCCCTTCGCCTGCGATGCCTGCGGGATGCGCTTCACCCGCCAGTACCGCCTGACCGAGCACATGCGCATCCACTCGGGCGAGAAGCCCTATGAGTGCCAGGTGTGCGGCGGGAAGTTCGCCCAGCAGCGCAACCTCATCAGCCACATGAAGATGCACGCGGCCGGCCCCGACGGCAAAGCCAAGCTGGACTTCCCCGACAGTGTCTACGCCATGGCCCGCCTCACCGCCGACTCAAGCAGGAGAAGGCGGCCGAGCTGCTCTCCCACACCTCGCACTTCCTCAGCGACCCCAAGGCCATGGAGAGCCTCTACCCGCTGGCCAAGTTCACGGCCGAGCACCTGGGGCTGAGCCAGGACAAGGCGGCCGAGGTGCTGGCGCAGGCTCCGCACCTCCACGCCGAGGCTGCCCGGACCATAGAGCGATACTACTCGCCACCGCCGGCCCAGCCGGGGGGTGGGGTGGAAAGGCTGGGGGGGGGTGAGAGGCGGTGGGTGCTCATCCCCCGGCACTGCTGAATGGCCCCGGGATCTCGTTCGTAGCGGAAGGTCCCATGAGAGCTGCCCCGGGATGGCTGGATGGCGCGTCCCGAGCGCCCCGGCTTGCCTGGCCTGG
>NW_008795131.1:64121-74811 GCF_000699145.1 Aptenodytes forsteri
TTACCCGGCCCCTCGCCCCTTTTTTTTTTTTTTCTATAGTCGAAACGGAATGAGCAATAAAGTGACATTAACATGCGTGGCCTCGCGTCCTTCTCTGGGGGCGGGCCTGGCCGGTGCGGGGTTGGTGCTGAGTGGGGCTGGGAGGTGACCCCGGGGGACACAGGCTGCGCCGGGGGCGACGGTGGGTGCAGAGCTGCAGGGAGGGGAGGCGAGGGGCTTTGCCGTGCGTCTGGTTTGCCTGGAGCCCCCTCGGTTGGGGGGGCAGCAGCAGCTGCAGGTGGGACAGAGCTGCCATTGTCCTTGCGAGCACAAACGCGTCCCGCTGCCGTCCCTCCCCGGTGCCCCCCGCGCCTGCCCTAACCTCGACAGCAACTCACCCGCCGACGGCAAATGAAACAACACGCTGCACAGACAAGTGTTTAATACTAAAAATTATTAAAACCATCTTAACAAAATAGCCTGAATGCGGCCGCCTCCCCGAGACACGGGCTCCCTGCGGGGGCTCGGGGCAGCAGCCTGGCACGGATGGCCCCAGGCACGGGACGCTCAAGCCAGCGAGCCCCCACTGCGCTTGCCGTCGTGCCAGCTGGTCTGGTGGTGGCAAGAACCTCTGTCCCACGGCCGAGCCCGTGGCACAGCGTGAGGGGTCGGTGTCCGGCAGAGCCGCAGGTCCCTCCGAGCTGGTGGTACCCCGGGAAGGGCCTTGCGAAGGAAGCCCTGGGGCAGCTCTGTTAGAAAACAAACGTTTAAACACACCCGGCGTGGAGGAGAAGGCAAAGTCTACATGCTGCTTACAGCCAGTGCGGCGCTGCACGCGCTGTGGGCACCGAACCAGGGCATGGGTGCTGTGTGTGCCGCGGCCCCGGGTGGGCTCAGCTGCAGTGATGGCTCCGTGTGCCCTGCAAGCAGGCATGGGCACCCCAAAGTCTCTGTCGAACAGGCTTTGCCCCGCAGCACAGACCCTCCTTTGCCGGCAGCCGCCCTGCGCAGTGCCCCGAGGTTAGGGCATTTGTATGGCACAGGTTAGCGAGCGCAAACCTGCTCGTCTTCGTCGCTGTGCCGTGCAGCCCCACCGCGGCCGGGTGCTGCCGAGGCTCCGACCCCGGCGTTGGCCCTCGCTGTGAGGCCGGGCGGTCGGTGCAGGGGTAACGCTGGGCTTCCTGACGCAGACACCGGGTCCGAGCCACCCACGCAGGAAAGGAAAACGCTGGGCTCCATCCTACTGCTTCCTCCGCCACCTTTGACGCTTCCCTCCCACGGCCACGGTGCCCCAGCGGGGACTGGGGATGGCCTTGGGGTCACTCCCACCGTCTGCTCATGGGACTGGGACTTGACAGAGCTCCAGGGGCTCCGGTTCACGGGTTAATGCTCCCTCTTAGCTTCTGTATCTGGCGTGTAACTGGGCCGGGGATGGGACACTTGGTGATGGGACAACGTGGTGTGGGGAGGGGCTCAGCAACACCCCAACCCTGCACTGGCTCCCAGTGCGGTATGACCCAGTGACGAGGCAGCGGGGTCCCTTCACGGCTCCCTCCACGGCGAAGGGGCAACTTGAGAGGGGACCCTCCCAGCTGGGCAAATGGTGGTGGTGGGGGGGGCAGGCGCTGCCCCGGCTCTCTCCAGCCCTGCAGCCACGGGCAGAAGCCAGATCCCACACGCAAGAGGAGCCCGTGGTGATGTGAGGACACACGGGACCTGTGGGACACAGCTGGTCCTGGGGTCCTTGGAGGATTTTATTAGCCTCATGCTGAGTCTTAGGTCAAAAAATGCGTCTAAAGGCAGTGGGGTGGGACTAAGGGGTTTGGGGGAGGAGGGAAGGGGCAGGTGGTGGGGTGGGCAGGAGAGCAGAACAGAAAGCAGCTTTGGGGGGACTGGGGGTGTTCAAAGCCTCCTCCCAGCAAAGCAGGCAGGGCACACACCTGAAAACTAACCTATACTGAAGTCTGAAATGAAACTCAACAAGCAAACCCTGCACCAGGGAGAGGACAAGCATCTCTGCAAGCAGCACCCGCTGTGCGGGGCGGGCGTGGGGCGGGGAAGGGGCCAGAGGCCCCAGAGGCCTGGGGCTGCCTGGGCCACGCAGGACGAACAGGCTGGGGCAGGAGGGAACCTGCCCTTGAAGTCCACGGCCTCTCCGAGGGGCACGAGCTAGACTAAGCAATCCCAAAGTCTGCGCTGGTGTGTCCCCGGTCTCTGCCCTACGCAGCCTACAAACCCGAAGAGCCACCGACTCGTGACTCGAGCTCTCTGCAACCAAGCAAACCAAGCAAAAGGCTGGTGATCCGGCACGGGCTCACCCAAAGCTTCCCTAGCCAGCAGGGCTCGCCAGCTCCTCTCTGGCACTGCCCAAAGGCCGGTGGGACCCTTAACGGCCCAGCCTCCACGTGAACCATCCACAGCAATGACCTTCCCAGTTGGTCTGCCCTCGGGGGTCGGCCCCTCGCAGCATGGCCATTCTGGGGTGGGTTGAAGACGTGGCGTTTATTGTTCGTGGTGGGCTGGAAGGTGGTGGCGGCGCGTGGTGAGGGCTGCCGCTGAAGCCGGTCTCCCACCGTAACAGGCTGCGTGACTCGCTCAGGGGCTGTCAGCCCCGCTCGGACCCCTCAGCCCTCCTGGGCCCACTTGAGGAAGGTGGGGATGTCCCGCACCGGCACGTTGCGGGTCAATGCTTTGACTCGCAGGTTCCGGTCGTCCGTCAGCAAAACCACTTCCCTGAGCAAACGAATGGGATCGTCTGCAACGAGAGAGAGAGAGAGAGAGAGAGAGAGAGAGAGAGGGGCGTGAAGCTCAGACCTCCCCACACTGTCCCAGTCCTTGCGTCCATCCCACACTGCGCTGTCCCCACGCCATGCCCCCCCACCCTCCTCGGGTGCCGCGCCCTGGGCATGGCGGCACCCCGGCGGCGCTCCCAGCTCCCTGCTCCCTGCCAAGGCTTCCCGGCGTGGCTCAGAGACAACGTTTCGTCTCGAAGGCCGCCTTTTCCCCTCCCTGCGCTGGTGGGGGGATGATTTGTGATCTCTGCCCACCGCCCCAGGGCCGGGAAGGCCGGCGAGCAGCGCCGGGGTCCCATGCTGCCCGCTGCCCACTGCCCGCTGCCCGCATGGGGTGGTGCACTGTGCCGCAGGCAGGGAAGAGGAGGTCTCTCTGCCTGACCCAGGCCAGGAAGACGGCCCGCAACCCTGGCTCCAGCAGGAAGCTGGTGCTATTATTCTGGTGATCTCATTATAAGATCTAAAACCACCCCTTATTTTTTGCAAGGCTTTTTGGAGTCGCCACTGACACCGAGGCGTTTCTGGCTGGGGCTCAGACAGCCAGAGTTGAAGCCTGAGAAATAACCGAAGGGATCTTGCCCCCAGATGGATGAGCTGCCCCGCACGCAATGCGCCGGGCTGGGATGTGGGAGCCACGCTTACGTGTGTGCGAAGCAGGGGAAGCATATGGGGTATGTGTAAGCAGCTGGGTCCTGTGACCAGAGTACTGTTCCTATGAGCACAGGAAACACAGTGCCTCCGAGCCAGGACGGGAATGGAAAAAACAGAGTTTATGGGAGCCCAACATGGGTCCAGATTGGCTGCGCAGGGAGCGGCAGGACGAGGGGAAGGGGAGGGTGGCCAGGAATGTGGGCTACGGTCACAGTGTTGGGGCTGAGAGTGTTGGGGCGAGCGCCCCGGCCGGCCCGTGCCGGGAGGAAGGGGAGCGGGGGCTCTGTGGGAGGGCAGGCCTGGGGCCGAAGGCTGCCGAAAGTGGAATTGGGAGGTTTTGTGCGGACACTTTAAGAAATGTGTAACAATAAACATCCTCTGCTCCGCGCTGGTGACGCGCCTCCTTGTTACAAACCAGAGGCTGTCAGCTTGTCAGGCCCCGTTCCCCATAATCCACATGATTTCAAAATTCAGCATCATTTGCACATAAACATTTGGTGACGGTTTCTCTGTGAATCTGACAAGTTAAGCTGCTAAGAATTTGCACTGACAAATGCGGGTTGATTTCTTGGGCAGCTGCTGATGCAATTCCCATCCCCGCTGCCCTGGCAACAGCCCGAGGGCTGTCTGGTCTCAGCACGCGTGGCCGATGCCAACCAGGCATCGGGAGGGAAAAGAGCCCCGGCCAGGAGGCACCGGGGCTTGTGGAGAAGAGGCTTGTTCTGGCCCTTCGTCACCACTGCCGGCATCATGAAATTGCTCCGTGGACATACCCATACAGTGGGCTTCTCACAGGCTGGGGCATCCCCAGCACAGTGAGGTGCGCATTTGGCAATGCGGTGAGAGGGCCACAGCCTGGGGCCGACCGGAGGCAGGAGGTGGCACCTTGGTGTTGAAAGAGGCAAAATGCGGGAGGGATCGGCTCCAAGGGCCGTGAAAGAGAAACGAGAAGGGTCCGTGGGATGCAACAGAGAAGGGACAAGGAGGACGTGAGGATGTTCTACCTTTGTTGGAGGGCATGAAATCCTTGGCTTTGTCGTTGCAATAGTGGAGGCAGCAGGACAGAATCAGGTCATCGTTGTTTCCCTGGAAGAAAAGGGCAACGTTACCCCGGGCAGTAAAAAACCTGCAACCCCACCACCCTGATTTCTGCACTGCCCTTGAGACACTGCTGCAGCTCGGCGGAGAGCAGAGCTGCTCGGAGCCGAAACACATGCAGCCTGCAGGAGCCTGCTCAGCTGCCTCCAAAGGTGGGGAGAGAGCTACCCCCTGCCCAGAGCTCGCGGACCCCAGGGTCCCTGGTCTCCCCCCAAGGAAGCAGTGGTGAAGAGCCTCCAGCCCTTGGCATTACTACCTCTGCGTCCCGTACTCCTGGGGCCGGGACGTCCCTTACCTGCTGGCCGGTGGTGTCTTCGCTGCGGAAGGAGATGGACTCCAGCTCATTGCCTCGGCTGGTCAGAGCCCTCAAGCAGTTGTCCCGGCTCTCAAATCGCTCCTCCAGGAACTCGATGGACTTCCTGGCTCTCTCCTGCACTTGGCGGGCATAGCCTGCAGCCCGGTGCTCCATCTCCGGGCCCTTGGCCAGGCCGTCCAGCTCGTTTATCACTTCAAACAGGAAGAGGAGGTACAGTTACTATGGGACAAGGTGCTCCCATGACCTGCTGCTGGAGCACGCAAGTTGCCAAGGCCTCGGGGCCGGGGCACTGGGAGCTGGCTCAGGAAATCTGGGTTCAGCTGCCGCAGCGTCCCTGCACTCCTGGACTTGGCTGCGGGTCTGGAAAAGCTTTGCTGCCTTCCACCTCCGTGGGTCACCTGGCTCAGCTCCGAGCGCGCAGGCACCTCGCCCCTGCAGCGTGCGGGTAACGCTCCCTAAGGGCATCTTGCTCTGCTCTGCAAAACGCCGGGACCACCGCCGTGCCCCCTACCCCACGCTCCTGTCTCGCAACTGACGGCACCTCCGTGTGTGCCCGAGGGTGTCAGAAAACCAGTCTCCTGCAGCCCGCTCCTCTGCCTCCGAGCACAGCGATGGCCAGCAGCACCGTGCCTCCTACCCCGCATCGCGCTGCCTGGCTCTGCACCTCTCAGCTCCCTGTACTTACTTTCAGACACGAAAAGCCGCTGCCCTCCTGCCACAGGGCTGCATGCGGGAACAGGGTCATGTGTGGGAGCTGGCAGTTCCCACTCCAGCACTGTTTCCCGCGCAAGTCCTGGCCCTATTTTCCCCACCTGAAGCTGCCGGTCCCAGGCTCCCGGCAGGGGACACGCTCTCTCCAACACCTCACCCATCTGGGTTCGCACATCTGTCCTGATACATGCTGCTTGAGAAGAGCCTGAGCCTCGGATCAGGCGGATTCCCAGCCCGTTTGCCTTAACTGGAGCCCGTCACGTCTTAGAGCCTCCTGCACTGCTGTCAAGTGGACAGGAACCCCAGCCGCTCCGGCCCCCCAAGCCCAGCAGAAGCCCGAGGGATCCCAGCAGAGCTCCAGGAGGGACCCACCCTCCGGCACCGGGGCTGCTGGAAGAGCCGCTCCGTTGCAGAGCGAGCGCGCGTGTGCGAGCAAGATGCCGTCGAGGCAGCTAGCGGCGAGGCCGGGCACACAAGCGTGCGGCCAGATGTGCGCACGAGCGTCCTTGCCTGCGATCGTGCACAGGGCTGCGTGTGCGCGAGGCCGGGCGCGCGAGAGAGCTGGTGTGCACGTGTGCGCGAGGGAGCCTCTGTGCGCACAGTGTGTGTTTTAGCCATGGCTTCATTTCTGAAGATTGTTTCCGAGCCTGGAGCCAAGTCCTGAGTTCAAGTGGGAACTATGCATTCCTTGGGGGTTCGGGGAGAGAGCTCGGGGTCTGAGGCCTCTCCCCAGTGCTGTGAATCACTGCCCGGGGAGCCTGCGTGATCGCTCTGTTCCATGGTGAGACTGGCACTCACTGTCTGGGTATTCAAATTAAAGCTGCATGGAGCTGCTTTGCTCTTCGCTGGCCGGCGACTCTTCTTGCTACCGACCTGATGCTGCCATTTCCACACAATGCACGGCTGGGCCCGGGGTGGGGGGAGCCGTGCAAGAACGGAACATCAAACAGGAAAAGCTGGTATTCCCTCCCGAAATCCGCCTTCCTGCTTCCAAGCTAAACAGGCTTCAAAGGGGAGGCTTGTTTGTGCTTCTGCACCAGGCCTGGCTTCTCCATGGCGGGGTCAGCCTCAAGGAGCACGGAGCAGGTTAAAGAGCAAGAGAAACAAACCCAACGCGAAGCCGCGCGCTTAACCCCTTGCTGCATCCCCGGGAAGGGTGGGGAGGAGTGCCCCGTGCTGGGGGAAGGGTACTGCGTGTGTCTCCGGTTTGGCGATGGGGCACGGCACCAAGGCCTCTGCCCCCAGCAGCCACAGGCCCCCGGCTTACCCCGGGGGACAGGTTCCTCCTGCCTGCACTCGGGTCGCAGCACTGATGGCTTTCCTGGAGGACGAGGGGAATTTGACCAACACCCGGCGTGGACAGAGAGTCGCTGGCTTCAGGGTGCTTCAGCAGCGGCAGGGGAGGCTCGTGGCAGGCAGTGGGAGATGAGTTACTCTGTCCCCCCTGCGATGGCCTGTGCAGGGAGGCAGCAGGACAGGAGAGCACTGAAGGTGCTCGGACACTGCTGCTCCTCCTGCCCCCAGCGGGGCAGGCCAGGCCAGGCTCCTTTTGCAGGTTGAGGGCAGCATCATCTTCGACAGGGACAGGACCAGGGTTTTCAGCTCTCCTGTAACTGCTGCCCCGGCTGGGATTCGGATGGAGAAGCCTCACGCCAACCGTGCGCACCGGGAGGCAGGGCCACGGCTCCAGGGCAGGTCCCAAGCTCTCTCAGGTGTTAACACGCTCCACAGCCCCCAGGGCTGCCCAGGCTCTGCCGGTGCTGCCGGCTTCCTTCCCTTCGCTTCCACACAAAGCCCTGGCACTGCGGTGCCAAGCCACGGAGCTCCTTGGCAGCTCCCGTGCTGAGCTGGGCAGGCGGCCAGCCCTGCTCCCCCCACCCAGGGGTCCCGTGCCCAGCCCCAGGAATCCCTCCTGAGCCAGGCTGTTCACCCTGCAGGGAAGGGCGGCAGCTGGACGTTGGCTCTGGGGCAGCAGAGCTCTCTGCTGGACACAGGGAGTTGAGAAGGAAGCTCCACAATGGCTTGAAGGGCAGGCACCCCTGCGTGCCGCAGGCCAGGAGATCGGCACGAGCATACACCTTGCTGCCTGGACGCTGGAGATGCCCATGGGGCAGAGCTGGCCCCCGGCCTCCCGGGACTGCGGCTGGGACGGGGCAGCCTGTGGGCTCTGCGAGGCTCAGACCCACTCCTGCCCCGGCCTCTCCTGCTGCCCTCGGGGATCTTCTGAACGCCAGGTTGGCACCGGGACGTGCCGGGCGCCGGAGTGACACTGGCCAGAGGAACACTACCTCCAGCCCGGAGCGCGATCAAACAATCAGAGCAAAGGCATCTAACCAAATCCTCCCGCCACCCTGGGAGACCACCCAGCAGCACAGCCGTTATCTGCCAGGGTGAGTGTTTACCAATAACGGGAACCAGCTTGCTGTTTTACTGCGAGCTTTATAAGGATAAAAAGAAGGGCTGGGCTTGAGCAGCTCTGAGACGCTGGGACACAGGCCGGCCATTTGCTCAGGCTGCCTAAGCCCCAGCTCAGCTGGGATAAGCTATCTGCTCCGATTGTTTAACAATTCCTCCTCCTTGCTCCCTCCAAAATTCCCTCCAAATCCCATTTAACACCCGCCTGCCTCTCCCAGCCGCTGGCACCCCCAAATGCACCAGGAGGAGAGGAGGTTGCTGAGCGCCGTGGGCAGAAAGCTGGCAGGAAGGGAGAAGGGCGACACATGCCGAAGGAACACCGGCCGCAGCTGGGACGAGACAGGGCAGGACGGAGGCCAGCCCCACGGCACGAGCCGACTGGCTCCAGACCACACAGGCATTGCGGGCACGTGGGGCATGGAGAGAAGGAGCCAGCACGGAGAGACAGCCTGCGCTGGGGGAGAGGGGAAGCCCCCGCCATAGCACTGGCCCTACTCACCGATCAAGGGCACCACCAGGATGAACTTCCTGCAGTCCAGCAGCACCGTCAAGCTGCTGAGGTGGTCGATGAAACCGTTGGTGTCTGGGACCAGGAAGACAGGTCTGATCTCCAGCTCCATCTGCCTCATTTGACTCTGGTCTTTCAGCACGGCCTGGAGGAGAAGGACACATGATGAGTAGGTAGGATGTCAACCCTACGACCTGTGGACCCTGAGAGCAGAAGATAAGCCTGGCTGGCACGCACGCCTCCGGCAGTGAGGGCATGGTGTGAAGGAGACCAGCAGGAGGCTGCATCCACCCCACCTGCACACCTCAAACATCAACTCTTGCAGGTCCACAGCACACACGAGTGGGATGGCTCATGAGAGAGCCATCCAGTGAGAGCGCTCTCCTAGGAGAACAGCCCTGTCCAGGCTCTGGAGAGAACAACTGGGACCAGCCCTGAAAATGGAGGTGTTTTGGGAATTGTCCCATTTACGGGACTCGCAGCTGCCAGGACTATCTGCGCCGGTGCCAAGAGACTGACCCTGATACAAAACAGCGGGGAGAAAAGGGGGCCGGAGGAAGCGGGTTCTGGGACTCCAGATGGAAACAGCTCAAGGAGACAACAGCCAAAACGAACCCGTTTGGGACACACAAGTCCTGCCAATGGCATCCTAACACAGGGACCCCAAGCAGGCAGCAGGAGGGGAGGTCTGTGGGGCGGGGATGCTTGGCTGAGTATCTAACTCACTGTCCCACCAGCTCCCGCACGTGCCTTGCCTTTTCTGACTCCATCCAGCTGGGAAACCAGGTGGATTCCAGCCCTGGAAACCCACAGCACTGTCCTTGGCTGAGCCCTTCGCACCCGCTGGAGACCAGAGGTGCTCGCACATACATGGGAAGGGTCTGCTGGGTCTTACTAGCAACCCTGCGGGATTGCACCTGGACCTCTGGACAATGCCAGGTGCCAAAACGGGACCCAAGAGCTCACATACTACTTTCGACGCTATCGAAGGACTTGGTCTCTTTAGTAAGTCACAGGCTTAAAAAACTCAGGATGCTATTCTAGTGCTTCCTCTGCTTAAAAATAGCTTCCCTGGACTCGCTGATGTTTGTTGCCTCTAATAGGAACTGGTCACCCACGGAGCACAGCAGCACTGCTGTGGAACACATCTACCATGCAAACCCTTGCAACAGCGGGCTCAGACCCACAAGACGCGCCCCGGGGACAGGAGGCGACTGCTGACCTGTTCTGCCCAATGTTATGGGGAGCTCCTCCTGCCCAGGGTGAGGATCCGAACCCTCCCGCAGTCATGCCAAAGCCTCAGAGGCACCCTGGAACAACGAGCTGCACGGGCCAGCAGTGGCCATGGAAAGAAGTGGTTTTTAATCCATTTCCAAGTGTTGTCATCTGGCTTTAAATCAAGGCAACTTGATGCTGCCACAAGTGTCTCCAGGCAAGGCAGCAACCATAACCTCACCATGTGCCTCCCACCCGCCTCCTGGCAGCGCTGGTCCTGGGGCCGCAGCTCCCATCGACTCCGAGGGGAGATGGGCAGAGCGGGGAGCGTGCCAGGTCCCGTCTGCTGCACGGCAGCACTGAGCCGGCATGACAGCGTGAGGCTACGCGTGCCCCATCGCGCGGGGGCCGCTACAATGGCACCAGCGTCCCTGTACAGACGCTGCCATGGTCAGCCACATGCCGGCTGCCATCCCTGCCTGCGCTCTGCCTTCACCCAGGGAGGTGTTGGTACGCCCCGGCGGCATGGGAACCCTGTGTTGGCAACCCCGGCACGGCGCTGCCGCTGCCTCCTCACCGTGAGGAAGGTGGCAGGTGGGGTTTCTCCCCAGGGTTTGGGGGTGTGGGAGGAGACACTCGTCCCTGGGAGGCAGCAGGCCCTGCTGAGCTCCACCTGCCACGAGGAGACGGAGAAGGGCCCCGTCGGCCAACGCAGGGACCCAGAGCGAAGAGGCATGTCCCTTGTGCGGCGGCCAAAGAGGTCGACGGGTCCGAACTTGCAGGAAGGGGGAGGGGGCGAAACCATGCAGCCTCCGATGGGCGACAACAGTCCTATGCGAGCAAGGGTCGATGGCAGGAGGGGACCCCTGCCTGCGCCCTGATATGGCTCCCCGACCCCAGGGCTTGTCCCGGTCCATGCAGGCGACCTCAGGAGCGCGGCACGAGCGGGAAGCTCACCTACCCCTCCGGCCGAGGGGCGTGGGGGTGACGGCGGGGGGGGGGCAG
>NW_008795131.1:74936-85838 GCF_000699145.1 Aptenodytes forsteri
GGCCGCGCGGTGAGAGAAGGACACAGGATGCGCCGGGAGTGAAAGAGCGAGGTCGGCGGGGAGCGTGCCAAGTCCCCGCGCACAGCTCCGGGCCGCTCGGGGAGCCAGAGGGAAACTCGCCTTTGCAGAGTTCAGAGGCCGGCAGCGAGATTTATTTTTGTTTGTGTGAGTAAAAGGCTGCAGAAGCCTCCGGCCAAGGGGTTTCGGGGGGGAGAGGAGTGGCCTGTGATTCATGGGGATGCTGGCTGGCCCCGCGCCAGAGATGAAAGGGAGCCCATGTGCGGGGAACCGGGGAGGCGAGCGCCGCATTAACCCTTCTGCCGATCCGTGGGGCACGGTCCCGTGGGGAGGAAGGAGAGAGTGGAGATGCGGATCGGGATGCCCGCGTCTGGGGCCCGGCTTCTGTGCCGCCACCGCTGCCAGAAACGAGCTGCCAGTTCCCACTGTGCCTCAGTTTCCCTGACGCGAGGACAGGGAGACAGTGGTCTGCGTACCCTGCCGGGAGGTGGGGTTTGGAGAAGACCCTGAGGAGAGCGGCGCGGTTAAAACAGTGGAGGTACAGCCTCGCCTTGGCCCAAGTGCTTTAGGACAGCCGGTTTCAGCCTTGTCTTATTGGGGTTAAACACACTGCTTGGCTCCATGGCAGAGCGACCCTGCAGTGCTGGACGTGGCAGGGGACCTCTGAGGCCAGGGGCTCTCTTCCCCCCCTGGGGCCAGGCAGCTTCCCCTCTCCTGCCTCCTGCACCCGCACGCTGCAGCAGTCAGAGCTGCTACCACCCACAGCCCCCTGCCCGGCCTCCTGCTCCGGCCATGGGGGCTTCTCCCAGGAGCTGGGCTGGAGCCGGAGGTGGCTCCCCCAGCTGCCCCAGCTGGTGGCAGCACTGAGATCAGACACTCCTGCGTACACAGTCCCAAATTCCCAGCTCATCCATCAGCTGGGATCACCTGGAGGATTCCCCGGAAGCCGCTGCCCGGCCGAGGTCTTCCAGTGTGGACAGGGGACAGATCCCCCTGAGAGCCAGGCCAACAGGTGCTATTTTCTGCAGAGGGCCAGGGGGGAGACCTGAGGGTCTCCACCACATGCGCAGAATAGGAGGGGGCTCCCCATTGGCCCCCCGGGGCTCCGCACACAGACCTCAGAGCTCCTCTGCTCGCGGTGCTGGGCTGGCAGAGAGGCCCAGAGCCAAAGCCTGGCAGAGACGAGTGCCCAGCCGCCTTTGGGACGGGTCGTACGGGTTCACGCCGCTCTGCCAGGACAGATGGGCCGTCACCATCCTGCCACCACCTCTCCTGCCCCAACCCGCTCGCCAACCGCAGGGAAACCCGGCGCCGCTGCCCCTTCCAGCCCCGTGTGCTCTGTGGGGATCGGAGGCGGATTTTCCAGGGCTGAGAACAATGCCTCTCTAGTCTCTGCTCGAGGGCTTCCTCCTCCCAAGGTTCGTCTCCAGCATCTTCCTCAGGAGTAAACGTGCCCTGTGCCTGGTAGCAAACCGGGGCCGCCGCCGTGGTGGAGCCGCCGTGGGTGGGTGTGTGTCTTCCGCAGCCAGCAGGCACCCGCTCCCAGGCAGGTGCGTGTCGGCGCGTGTGCACCCGCAGCATTGTTCCTGCGCGCCGAGGAGAGCGTGAATGGGATACGGCTATATTTAGCCACTTACTCACACTACCGCCACAAAGGAGCGGCTGCATCTTAAGGGGGCGGCCGTTCCGTGGGCTCAGAAGGGACAGGAGAGAGGCTATTTTGGGAAGACATGTCATAATTGGCCGCCCCGGTTAAGCTGCTTCTGTAATGCTGAGCAAAACAATAGCAGCATCCAGAGGAAGAGCCTGTTATGTTTCAGGTGGGATGTTTTCAACCGGTCAGGAAACTTGACCGCTCCCAGCGCACAGCGGCGGCACAAAGGACAGGGGATGCTGAACAGCATGGACCAAGGGCCTGGCCAAGCGGCGTGGGCGGCTGGGAGCGCGCGGCAGGACCCGGAGCTGGCTGGGGACACAACCCTTGCCAGAGAACGCTGCCTGCCCCCGCAGCACCACTGCCGCCTCCTCTTGTCTACCTGCCTGCCCAGCCTCTTGTCCCTCCAAATATCTGGGCAGCACCCAGGTATGTGCCCGGTCTTTCACCTCATCCCGACGCATCGCTGCTGTCACCAGCCTGTGACACGGGGCTGGCAGGCAGCTCTGTCCCAGTCTGGGCAAGCGGTGAGGGCTGAGGCAGGCTGGCAGTGAAGCCAGGGAGCAGCAGCCAACCCATAACCCAGGGCCAGGCAGCAAAGGGCTGCCTCCTTGCAACCAGGGCTGCCCGGGGACACAAGAAACTACGACCTAACCCCGCCCTGGCCCATCTGCCCCCCTCAAAGTGATGATTTTGGGGTCCAAGCTCTTGTAGGGGAACGGAGCTGAGCTCTCCTGCTCCCTCTGCAGCCAGTGGTGGCCGAGGGCCACCCCCGTTTGCCATTTACCCTGCCTGGACCTGTACTCCCCCAGCGGCTTGAGCCACAGCCCTGCGCACACCCAGCCAGGGCAGGGACCGAAGAAGCGCAGTGAAGCCCAAATCCCCCTCGAGGTGTAAATGTGACCCCAGTACTGGTTGTGGTTGGGAGTTACAACAAGGACCCGCAGGGCTGCCCTGCCAAGCTGATGCAGGGTGGGTAACCAGCAGCAGTGACGCTGGGACAAATGTCAGGTGGATGATCTCCAGCAGCAGCAGAGCTGGGCAGTAAGATGTGGGGAGCATGGCAAAGTCAGGGACAGTGCAAGAAAACCTGCTGGGGAGAAGATAGTGAATTTAGCTGTGAGAAGCTCCCCTCTGGCACAGAGCGGCCTGCCAAGGGATGCAGCGTGGAGGGAGCAAGGAAAACGCAGGGCTGGGAGCGTTAAAACACAAAGAAAGAAAACGAATGGCCAAGAGATGAAGGCTTTGCCCCGAACCCTGGGTCCCTGCCCACATCATCACAGACTCTACAGGAGGCATCTGGGCTCTCTGGACCCCAGTCCCCACCTCTGTGCAGGCACAGCCACACGGCCGTGTGTGGAGAGCTGAGACTCTCAGCCGTGCTGAGACATGAGCCACATCTGCTGGACTCAGACGAATACATGGTGCTGTGGCTTGTCCCCAGGATAATGAAAGGGGGACTCGGAGCGCAGCCGACGCGTGAACTCCCTAGGTGAGCAGCGAATGAGAGAAATAGGCTGTAACAGGGAAGGCAGAAGGTCCCCAGGTCCCAGGAAACACAAAATCTCTTGGGAAGATCAGAAAGGTCACGGATCACAGGCCAAGAGAGGGAAAGCGGAGGGGGTGGATGCTGAGCTGGCCCCGACCTGGCCTCCCCAGGCAGCGCTTTCCACCCGAGCTCCTCTGCTCCTCCGGCTCCCGGCCACGTGGTCAGTACCAGGGCAGGGAGAGGACCAGGGCCTGCACACATGTTCTGCTCCGGGCTGTTCCCAGCTAGCTGCGGGCTGGATGACTTTACCGAAGCCCCAAGGACTTCTCCTCCACCCCGCGCCTTCAGACTCCAACTGCACCTCAGCTCTCAGCTGTGCAGCCCCTGAAGCTGCCCACACCCTCGTTTTGACCTCTCTCCGCCTGCGAGCATCGGCCCCAGCACGGCTGGGGAGGAAGGGAGGAGCACGCCGAGGGGAGAAAGCCCCTGACAGCATCAGGCAGCCCCCACTCTCCCCGCAGAATGGGCAGCGGCCATCCCGGGGGGCCCTGCTGCAGCTGGGCTAGTCGCCGGGGCCGGGATCTGCTGCACGCTGCCCTCCCCGAACATGTGCAGTTCCTGTTTGCTGTGTCTGTACAAGGCAATGGGAAGTGGGGAATTTACTTACACCTCCCGCTTAACAACCCTGGGAGGCTGGAAGGCTTCAGGCCGCTTTAATTTACAGCCCATCTCTCCAATCTCTCACTCGTTCACTGCTGCTTTCTTCCTCCTTGTATTAATGTGACCCAGGTACCTGCCAACAATAATGGACTCGCTTGCGGGGGCGGCCCCTCCCTCCCGGCGCAACTTCTACCTTCGCCTTGATATGAATTGCTCAAAAATTCAAATGAAAAAAGAAAAAAGGCAAAATCTGAAAGGTTGGGGTGGGTTTGGAAAAGCGAAGCGCAGTGGTTCTGGGCCTGGCGCCAGTAGCCGGAGGGTACACATGTGCACGCTCTCCCAGTAGGGCCTTCAGCAGCCCTGTTTTACAACCACCTCGGCACACACTGCAGAGTTCACGCATATGGCCAGACAGATGTGTCTGGCTTACGTTCAAGGCTGGAAAATGAAGAATTATGGAAGTGAAGGGCCCTGGGCATTAGAGAGGGCGGAGGTGAGGGGGAGGGGAGCTAGGGAGAATTTTTCCTCTGCTGAGAAATCCTCATCTGGGCTGTGAGGCTGGAGGAAGAGGGGTTGCGAGCAACGCGGCAGCCAACAGCCATGCATGTGAGATTGCTCTTAAAGCAACAGTGTGCACCGCCAGGCGTCTGCTCCCAGTCCAACCAGTTTACTTCACCAGCTCCCACTGGGAAACACGCTCAGATCAGGCCAGGGCCAGGACAGGATCACCCGTATCCCGTCTGTTTGTCCCCATAACGATGGCAACACTTTGCAAGCGGCGCTCTGGCTGCAGCAGCCGTTCGCAGACTATTTTTCCTGCCGCTGGCTCCCACATGAACTCTGCCGTTCACGTCCCACCCTCTCCCCCGTCTGCCTGTGCCCCGCTGTACAGGAAAGCTGATTTCTTGCCGAACCTCACTGCCGTGGAGCGTCTGCTCTGGGCCAGGGGACAGCTCGCTGTCTGGCACACATTGCACACACATCAGCTAAAGCACTCCCCTGCCAGGGGCTCCTGGGTGTGCTGGCAGCTCGATGGAGAAGCTGTGTCTGGCTTCACGAGGGTCCCAGGAGTCCCTGAAACATTCATCTCAGGGCCTGGGAGGGCAGATCTTACCCTGGGTGGGGACAGCAACACCGATTTGGCCCTTCCAAAGGGCCAAAGCTAAGCTTGCTGTCGGGTTTCACAGAGGCAGCGCAGGGCACCTACACCCTGGAAGCTCAAGGTGCTACGGGGCATCCTGAGAGGCCACTGGTCCTGAAGCGTGGCAGGGAAATGGCTGCACACCATCGGCACAGTGAGGCAGGATCAGCCCACGCACCAAAGCAAAGCAGCTCCTCAGCCACCTCGGGCGCTGCAGTCGCACAACCTGTCCTACCTGAATCTTGTCTTGACGACGCTGTTGCTCAGCTACTTTCCTGGCCAGAGCTTGCTTCTTGGCTCTGAGCTCCTTGATGTCCATCTCTCCTCCGCTGCCTTCAGCCTCAGAATCATCTTCAAATGCCTCAATCCTCACATCATCTTCCTTCTTCCAGGAAACGCAGAAAGACAAAAAACAGGAGAGAAGTCATTGTAAGGGATGCTGGTGGCAGGGACCGTGCTCGTTCTGCTCTCCCCCTGCCAGCAGACAAATTCCTGCCAGGCACAGTCCATCACCGCTTGCTGATGGGTGACTGACTATTTCTAAACATCCAAAAGAAGCAAGCAAAAGAAATAAATAGTAAACATCCAGGAAATGACAAGGTGAGACAGGAGGTAATGGTGCAGGGAGGGCAGCAACCAGGCAGGGCAGGGGCAGTCCTACCTGAAGTGCTGTTCTAAAATCAAACTCCCTAGCCTTGGAAAACTCTTCCCACGGCCCTGGGCAAGTCACTGATGCTTTATAGGCTTCAGTTCTGTAAAACCATGGTATTTCCCTGTCTCCCCGCTTTGCCCGGCTGTTTAGGCTGCACATCCCTTGGAACAAATGCTGCTTCTCACCGGTGCTGTGCAAAGCTGCTCTAACACTGCTGCCTCATCCAAGGCTAGGCATGCAAGCTGATCACCTTGACAGGAGACTCGGATCCATGAGCGCAGGAGACCAAAGAGCCCCTTCCCCTTCTCCATTTTGATTTCTGAATAGGCCAGAGGGATTCCTGCAGCCACCCCAAAACTTCCAGCTGAGCTGGAACAGATGTTTCAGAAGCAGATGCTCAATCTTTATTTTAAAGCCCCACTTGATGGAGAATCCGCCGTGTCTTGAGGTCAGTCATTTCAACGGTTAATTACCTCCTCTGTTAACATTTGCACCCTACTTCTAGTCTGCCTTTGCCATGCTCCTGCTGGCCAGGAACCTTGTCTTTGCTGAACTGAAGGGTCCCTGGTTCTCCAACCTCCTGCCCGCATAGGCACTTCTGGACCATGTTGCATCTTCACCTTCCCCTAGAGACCCTTCTCTGGTTCTCCCCACCAGAAGGTCTGCAGACCCTTCCCAGTATGCCTGCACTGCTTGAACTGGAGGCCCCAGAATGGGCCATGCTGTTCCTATCCCAGGTGAACACTGCGCTGGCCTGTCCCTATGTACCCAAATCTCTGGAACACAGGAGGGTGGAAGGCGGTGGCTGGTGTCCAACTGGGGATCAGCCACAACCCAGTTCCACCCCCAGCTTCGCTGCTCTCCCCAGTGGCTCCCTGCCCAAAGGGGAGACCACAAGTCCCTGTTCCTCAACACGTGTCCCACCAGCATCTGCCTGCAGGCATGTGCTGCCCACGAACCAGGCTCTGCCGCTGACCCAGACAATCCCCTCGGTCCGCCCAGACCCCCTTGCTCCCCAGTGCAGTGACCATGGGCCTTCCCAAGCCTTGCCAGTACCAGTCTCCCCCTCCCTGCACAAAAGCCAAGGGTTGTGATGGGGCTGGGAAGAGCTCCCAGGTGGGACCCAGGCAGAAAGACCTGCTCTGAGCCCGCAGAGGGCTGCAGGGGATGGATCCTGCACAAGAGGATCCCCCGGAGGGATAAGAGCATCGCTATACTTCCTGCCCTGTGCAGGCTGCCATAGCACATGTCAGAAGGAGGGACTTGGGCAGGAGCCTGCAGTCTTAATTTAAAGAACCCCAACACTACACAGTCGCACACTCAATCATTTCACCCAGACCACACACCCGTCTGGCCACAGAACCACATACTCTTCTCTCCTTGTGACTTTTTAGCCATGGGAAGGAGGAAGACAGAGCCCTCAGGCTCACTTCCCTCTGCCAGGACAGCCTGGACCACAGGGGATGGGGGGATGCTGCCAGAGGGACAGTGTCGCACAAGGGCCTTGGTGAAGAGCGTGTGTCAGATGCAGATATGCTGCGGTGGATCGGGATCCGCTTGCCCAGGCTGGTGGTGGTCACGTTGGCAAGCTGGAAGCTCCCTTGCACTTAGAGCCCAAGGAGGAAGCTCCAGGGTTGCGCAACAAGCTCACGCAGAGGTTCCCACAGCTGAGCAGAGACTGTGGGGACTGGGCAGGAGGGAGCTATCCTCCATCCCGTGTTTGTTCATAGCAGAAACTGGAGGGACCAACCCAACAAGAGGAGTGCTCCATAGAGCAGGAGCGTCCCTGTCGTGACACCGGGTGGAACCTGAAGATCCCCCCATATCACACACTCTTGGCGGTGTCAGCCTGAAAACCTCCTGCACTGCCTCCAGAAGAGGACAAGGGTCCAGGTCTCCCACCTTACAGAGACATCTCTTGCCGCCTGGGGTTTTGCTCTGAGCCCCAGTGAAAAAAAAATCACCTAAAATCTGTCCTCTGCTGAGCCGGAGCCGGGACGAGGAGGGTGCCGAGCATGTTCTTGCTCGGGGCTCCTCCAGCTGTCAGCTCCCTGGGGTGCACAGGGCCACGGGCCACCAAGCACCGACAGAGGCGAGGTGCTGTCCCCTGCACGGGGCGATACCCCCTTTGGCTCTGCAGCGCCCGGCCCCAGCGCAGGGAGGGGACCCGGAGCGAGCCTGGGCAGCGCCGGGCCACCCAGCTCCCCGCTCCCAACGCCTCTGCCCCTCTCTCCTGTTTCCCTGGCCTTTCCAACTGCAAGATTAAACAGAAGAAAAGAGTCAACCTGCAGAGCGGCTGGCAGGGCCCTTAAACACACACACGGAGCCTGGAGTGAAGCAAGGCCTACAGGAACAAGCAAGGGCAGAAAAACAAGAGTTGAATTCCTTAATCACATCAGGATGTGAGAGGCAGGGGAGGGACGGGGCGCCAATGTCAGCTCTTCCTGTACGTGTGCTGGAGGCTGGAGCTCAGGCCTCTGCCGCAACGAGCTCCACGGCTATAAACTTGATCCTGAAGCTGAACCCTGACACCCCCTCGCCCACCTCCTCTCCTGAGGCCACGGCGCTGCATGTTATTAAAGCTCCCCCCGCTTCGGGTATGAAAAAGCAGCATCTGGAACTCATAGCAGCGGGCGAGATAGAGGCAGGCGGGTTGGACTGGCAGGAAAGGGCACGAGCGAAGTACACTCGGGAGACAAGGGCTGTGCACCATTTGCCCCCCCCTCTGCCTCCCCCCATAAAATGCACACGCAGCTACGCCGGCTATAAATAGCGGGAGCTGCAGGGCAGGCAGAGGCTGGGCCCCACAGGGGTGATTCTTCCTTCACCGAGGCGCGCTCTTCCCGCACGGTACCTGATCTTCCAGTTGTTTTCCCTCTTGGCTTCCCATTTCCTTTCCCATGGCGTCTGGGACGGGTGCCACTGACACATATTTTCCACCCTTGAATGCCAGCAAAGGCTCTTCTTGTCCACAAAGGGCTTCCAGGAAATACTTCAGAACTGTGACCCTCTTGCAGTCGGCTGCAATAACCTACAGGGTGAGGACGAGGGGGTTGGGGAGAGGGAAAGGAAAACAAATTCAGTGTAAAGGGGAGGCGGACTGGCAACGGCCAGGGGGGAAATATTCAGGGCTAGGAGGCCCAGCGGGACGCAGGCGGCACCGCACAGCACCGCGGGGATGTGCAGAGTGCCCCTCTTCTTCTAAACAGGAATGGAAGGGGTTTGCCCATGCCTTGGAGCCCGCTGTCCCCGGGGAAAAGGAGGCAGGCAAAGTCAGCACCGGTCTGTGTCCTGTCCTCACGCTCCGTGCACACCAGGGCCGCGGGGCTGCCAGGGGGCAGCCAGCCCTCTGCCCAGCCCCACCAAATGGGGGAAGTCCTGCTGAAGCGTGAGAGATGAATGATGTGGCCTGTCCTTACTGTTTCGTTTCGGCTCCATCACCAGAATCCCCCCCAAAAAGCTGGGGAGGGATGCAGGTGTGAGAGCAGGCAGGTGGGGGCATTTGAGAAAAGCCAAGCCACTCCTCGTCTCCAGCCCGACCCTGTCCCACGGGCCCATCTCACGGACCAACTGGAGAGCCCCGTCAGGGAGGCTGGGACGGATCTGGCCAGAAGGAAACTCAATAGCTCGGGTAATTATCCAATTTATGAGGCTCTCAAATGGAGTTTCCAGAGTGCAGGAGCCCAGTGCCTCCACGGCCCTGTCCCGTGCGGCACAGCCTCTGCTGGCGCCTCCACCATGACCGGCCTCGGCTCAGACCTCGTCCCCTCGCAGTGGGGCTCTGCACCTGCAGAGCTCTCCCCTGGTGCTTCCTGCTGACCGGAGTCACCCCCGGAGAGCAGCAGATTTGTAGGGAGAAAGTCAGCAAACAGGGGCTAGAAGTGCTACACGCTATGGAGACAAAGTTCACGTTGATGGCCGAGTTCCTCCTGCCCCCCCCAAACTACCCTGTTTTTGCTCTGCTCGTACAGAGCAAAGCAGCCTCAGAGACCCCCATCCCAAAAGGGTCCCTGCAGGCTCCCAGGACCGGGATCCCGAAGCCGGGGAGAGGGCCAGATCCCATACAGGTGACTCAACCAGGCGCCTCGCAGCCAGGGATGCTGCCTGCTCTCCCCCTGCACGCTCCTGCCATGCGATACCAATGCCGCACGCCCCAGCCCCGGCTTGGTGGAAACCGGCTCGTCACCCTGCCGTGCCGGCGGCGGTGCGTGCCCTGGACGGGGCCGTCGCCCTGGACGGGGCCGTGCCACGGTGAGCGGAGGGCTGGCAGCAGCATGCGCCCCGCTGCACCAGGCTGCCGTGAGAGGAAACTTCTGCTCTTCCACAATTCTGCCAGTTTCCTCTCTGCGGGCTAATTTTAACCACCGTGTCATGGCAGCAGCATGCGGCCCCGCTGCACCAGGCTGCCGTGAGAGGAAACTTCTGCTCTTCCACAACGCTGCCAGTTTCCTCTCTGCGGGCTAATTTTAACCACCGTGTCACTGTAGTGCGTGTCAAAAACCTGACCCTCCTCTGACCTCCAACCTCCCACCCTGGCTACTGCCTGAGCGAGGCACCCTCATGCACCAGCAGCTGGGGCCGCCTCTGTTTGAAGCTGCCCCGCTGGGACCCTGCGTCCCCCCATACCTGCACTGACAGGAGGAGGAGGAGGAGGAGAAGCCCCTTCCTCCCCGCGGGAGGCAGTTGCTGCTGTGGAGAGGTGGTGCGAGCAGGGTGATCGCAAGAATGTAATATTTCAGGGAGCAAGGGACCTGTAAGCACCGATTCTGCTCCTAAAAAACGTGTCCTATGGGACAGAGGTGAGCAAAGGACAAGGTGATGCAGGCTCAGCAGCCCCGGGAGCAGGTCGGGCTGCTGGGGACCCTCTTTCCCGGGAGAACCCTTTGCTGCTCGGGACATCCAGCCAGGAGCAACCCCGGCAAGTGTCACTGCAGGAACATTTCCATCCTCCTGGCTCTCCTTTAGGAATGATTCTGCGCAGGGGAAAGTCAGAAGGAAAGAGAACAAGAGCAAAGCGGGAATGCCTGTCATGGGAAACATCCCTCCTGAGAGGTCTGGGCTGCAGCGGCTGCGGGGGGAGTGGGGGAAACCCCCCCGCCTGCTTCGTGCCCAGCTTGAAGGGCTAATGCTGCAGAGACCCGGCCTGACTCACACGGGGTGACTTCAGCCCAGGGATTTTCCAGTCCTGGTATCTGCAGTTCCTTTGTGCCCAGGCTGCTGGGCGAGCAAAGCACCCGCCACCGCCGGCACAGCTGCAGGGATGTGCCTGTGGCAGCACCGGGGGGGGG
>NW_008795131.1:85947-95692 GCF_000699145.1 Aptenodytes forsteri
CCCCGGGGGTTGCCCCCCCCTGCCAGCAGCCACGTGCCGTGGGATGAGAGGATGCGGCCGACAGCAGCAGCACCGGGGAAGGGGACGCAGGAACTGTCTGGCTAGGTGAGGAAGAGATAGGCACCCCATCCTGACACCATTCCTGAGGGATTTCTCAGGACACCTCTAGAAATAAAAGCCATCGCATCTAGTTTAGGACCCACGAGGTTTTCAAGTATGCAGGAAGGGCTGGGTGCTGACACAGCTGCAGCACAGCCATCTCTGCACAGCAAAGGCTTAAATCTCGCTGTCAGAGCCTCTTGGACTGGGAATGATCAGGCATATTGCAGAAGAGCTCCTTTCACCCATGGCTGGGGCTGGGGACAAGGGCAGGTGGGTTCGTTCCTTCCTCCCCTGAAGAAGAAACAAGTAGGAAACACCAGATTTCCTGCCAAGCCAGCACAGCCCGATGCTTAAATTCAGCTCATCTGCTGGGGAGAAAAGAGCCCAACTGAAGGCCCATGACATAATGCCACAGCAACTCGTCTCATGAACACATTTTTCCAGCCCACATGAATGAAAAACAGGGAAGGAGCAAATGCTCTGCACATCCCCATCACGTGCAGCCCCGCTCGAGGAGGATGTGGCAGAGCCCCGGGCTGCTGGCAGCCAGGCTGGCCCCACCAGGGGGGAGCCCAGCCTCCGAGCTGCTGGGAAAGAAGTGACCTGTGATTGGCATCCAGGTCTCTCCTGAACAGCGGCACGGGACCTTGCGTGCCACAGAGCAACCCGCTTTTGTCAGAAACTTCCTGTTTCGGAGTGGAAACGTGAGTGCCCGTGGCAGCACCGGGATGCCCGGGACAACGGGGACGGCCGCGAAAGCGCTCGCCAGCTCATATGGCGATACCTCGCTGCTGGAGTGGAGCGCGGTGAGGATGCCGGGAGCCGTGCCTGACCTTCCCAAAGGAATGGTCAAGTACAAAATGACACCGTGTCGATGTATTTGGTGATGTGGCAGCAGACACCCCGGCTCCGGCAGGGAATACAGCTGCCCCGCGCACCCTTCCCCCTCCGACCATGCAGTGAGACAGCAGGAACTGAAAGCCTGGCTTCAAGTCATTGCTGGGTATTAAAATAGGCCTGACACGCACGCAGCCGCTCTCAAAGGAAAACTGAAACTGAGAATTGCTGAAGTGGTCTGGTGCCCCCGTCCGTGACCCAGGCTCAGTTCCCCAGAGGCGCGAGCAACCGAGGCATCGCTGAGCCCCTCGCCACTGCGGTGCCTCTCAGGGACACGTGGCTGGGGACCAAGCGCGGGGTGGAGGTGGCTTCGGCTGCAGCAGCCCCAGTTGCCAGCCTGGTTTCATCAGGCCCAGAGATGAGAGGTTTCTAATCTCCTGCTGCATCAGACAGGCTAACCACCAGCTCCCAGCACCAGCCACTCACCGGCAGGCTGGTGGCTGCTAGGGCACGCCGACGAGGCTCGTTAGCGCTCCGACTGCTAATTCATGGGTCATACATTAACATACTAATCATTGAGTAAGATACAGCAGGACACGCATTAACACACACTAACTGCCTGTGGAGACCCACTGGGCTGCGCGTTAATTGTACCAGCTGTTGTATTTTCAAAGCCGCTTTGCAGTGCCAGTGCCACCAGGACCCTGCGTGTGTCATCTCCTGCCAGCGGCAAGCAGGGTCCCCAGGTATAACGAGGGGTCCCCAGACCTAACGAAGCTGATCCCCTCTATGGCCTTGGCTGTATTTCCCCCCGCAGATAAAACAGGCTGAAGGGAAAAGCTTCCCCGAGTGCTGTGTGCTGCTCTTTAACAAGAGGAGGGCAGAGCACTCCCGCACGGGGCGGACGGCACCTGGCCCGAAGCAGACGCAGACCCGACGCCAGCACGTGTCCTCCAGGAGATTTAAGGGGAAGGAAGGGACTCGCTCCGAGAGCTGCGAGCGCTGTGCCTGGGGGGACACGTGCACCTGGTGCTGGCGGGGTGACACCACCAGAAACCAGTCATGGTCTCGCTTCGGGTCAGAGGCGTGCCTGGAGCCGGGGGGGGGGCAGCTCCTCTGCCCCCTGCCCTGGCCCTGCCAGCCCTGCTGCTCCGCACACGGCTCTTCCACAGCTAAGCAAATTGCTGTCACACCCACCGCCACCTTCAATCAACTTTTACAACTTGTTAATTTTACGCAGCGTCCTAAAGAGCAAATAACTGGGAGGCAGGAATGCAGACTCCTTCAGCTAGTCCAAAGAGCCTCTGGCAGCCAAGCCAGCTGGCCAGGGGAGCCCCGCTCGGCCGCGGGGACCTGCCGCATCCCGGGGGGGGAACTTGGTCTGGAGAGGGCTGCCGTGCGCCTGTGGCAGCCTCTGGCAATGCCACGCTGCTGCTGGCGGTGTGCGGAGGGACCCCGGCAGCTTCTCTCTCGGCAAAATCTTAGACTCCACAAGCAAACAGGAGGCAGCGGCTTTGGAGAAGGGTTTGGTTGGAGGACGGGCTGCCATTGCCGGCTCTGCATTCCTGTGTGCGAGGGGGAGACACGAGCACATCCTGACAGCTGGATTCAGAAGGGGAAAAGGACATGAGAAGTTTGAGTCATAGCACGGAGAGATCCCATCCCAGATTCGGAGATGGGAACGGGATAGGACCAGGACTCAGAGCCAAGCTCCAGCACGATCCAGCGTAGGGATAACACTGTTTTTGCCACATCAGTTTGAACATGGCTTAGCTGAAGTAGCTGAACGATGCTGAAACCAAGTGAGCCCCAATCTAAACCACGCAGCGTCTACATGGCCCAGCTGAAACATTTGCACTGACCCCGCTAAAACATCCACGCAGGCCGTGGCTAAATGCCTCCCAGTGTCCTGTGCCGTCTCCTCCTGTCCCTGGGGAGCCAGCTCAGAGGGCGGCCCAGCGCGCTGGAGGAGGAGCACAAAGGAAAGCACCCCATTTGGTCTCATCCCTTCTGGGTTTTCATCTCACAGGCTCGCACAAAAGCTGGGCTGGGTTTAACCCTGGACTTAGCACAGCCCAGCTTCTCTGGGTTTGCTCCCCAGCCAGGATGCGGCCCGAAGGGCCCCTCACCCTGCCCAGCCCCAAATACAGTTTGGAGGGGTTTGGCCACCTGGGTAGGGAGGACCAAAGCATCCGTCACAGCTGGGCAGCAGCGCTTGCAGCTGGATCGCAACCCTGGTTTCTGCAGCTGAGAGCTGACTTCAGCCACAGCTTCTCTCAGAGAAGCTTCTGATTTCGACTAATCCCACAAGCAGGCTCGGTGGACGTGGCTCCCACATGCCTGCAACTCTGTGCATGACCCGAGAGCGCAACTGTGGCTGCAACAGGGCCCAAACCAAGGCACCATTGGCTCCGATGTATCTCGCTGCTGCCCTGGCTCTGCAGGACCCAGTGCCAGCATGGGCAGCGCCTAGCATGAACCAGAGAGCATGCATGGGGAAATGTCTGATGCTCCATCACAGCAGAGGCGCATCAGAAAACACAGGGAAGACAGAGAAGCTCAGAAGAACCACTCTGGTTGCCCTTTCCCATTGCCACTGCTGGAGAACTACTCTCTTTGCAAAGCAGGGGCTCCCCAAAGAGAAAGCGTAGCCACGTCTTAGCCAAACCTCTCTCTCAGCACCCTGAGCCTTGCAGAGCCACGGCTCCAGCCTCTGCACTGGCGCACACGGTCTCAGACAAGTCATCGGAGCAGATGTGCTCTTGGCCTGGCAAACGCCTCCATCTTTCCAACCTCGGCCACGTAGCTCAGCCACGACTAGCCTTTAAAACTGGAAAGCAGCATGGAAAGGAAACCAACTCCCCACCATCGCTAGGGTTTGCTGGGCTAAGACCAGCCTTGCTTGTCCCACACAGTGATGCAGAGAAGACACACTTATCATATAAAGGTGCAAAGCGGTAGATCTGAGCTGCGTCATCCAATTTTTGGTGTCAGAGATCAGAAGAAGCCCTCAGTAGCCTGCACAGATTCCTACCATGAAGGTCCTCAAACTGCACCCAAGGCACTGGGTGGCAGTCGTCACCGCTGGCAGCTGTAGGACATGAAGGTGAGACCCAGCGACGTGGGGGAAGCTGTGAGCAATTGTGGGGCTCGGAGTCTGCTCTCGGCAAGCCCTCCCCAGAGGAGGGGATCCCTGCACTGGCACGCCGAGGGAGCAGCCCTCCCCAGAACTGTCTGGCTGCCAGGGGCCAGTTCTCTCTCCCTGACTGGCACCTAGTGGCTGTGGGGCAGGAATACAGACTGAATTTTTACTGATCTAGGCCAGAAGACACTTAAAACTCCATACGGAAACCCCACGCTGCCACAGGTCCCAGCCTACGTCCCTGAAACCCTTTGGGTTGCGGCACAGCCTGGCACTGCCCTACAAAACATCTCACAGCTCCTCCAGACTCTCAATGCAGCCAGCTCCTCTCAACTCTTCCCTTCCTTGGTGATAGCTTACCATGGGGTTGGGGAAAGCTGTCCACCCCAAAATACATCTGAGGGTGCTGCAGGAACCTTTTGTGACTTGTGTGGAAGAGTCAAGACCAAAGTCACCTGAAGCAGATGCTCTGGATGGAAAGCCGTCCTCCAGACCCCTCTCCAGCTCCCGTGCCCAGGACGACCTGGAGGGCTGGCACCAGCCCAGCCCAGGACCAACTGCTCCTCTGAAGCGTGAGGAGCTACGCAGCCCAGAGAGGAAAGTTTCTGATGGTTTCCAAACCAAGCTTTTGGCTTTCGCTGATGCTTGGAAGGACTCGCCCTGATGTCTTATTCACCTGTTAAATGTGCTAAAGAACCTTTTTGTCAGTTTGTCTCTCCAGTGAGCGGCAGTGTTTGCAGTAGGGAGCAGCTGGCTCCAGGCTGCATCCAACACCTTGTAGACAGGAGGCGGGTGGTTGGCTTATTTAATTTTACCCCCACCAGCCCATTCCTACTGGGCAGCAGCAAAACGAGAGAAAAGCATGATTTTAGCCTGGGTGAGAAGTCCCAGGGAAGATGATGGGGTACAGGAGGCCTCCACAGAGTGATGGAGATGTTTCATCTGGTCTGTGAGTGTGGTTCCTGCCTGGTTCTCATTGTGTCCTCAGGCATCACTGCCAATAGCTCAGCGAGAGCTATAGGCTTCCCCACATTGCAAAACGTGGCCTCCAGTAAGATGCTGCAGGAATTTCCATCGGAGAAAGCATTTGCTTCCACCCCCTGTGGCCACGTGCCCCAGCGCTGGGCAAACCGATCCCCGCAGCTGTGAAATATCTGGGGCATTTCTGCTCTCCGAGGTGAAGCCTTGAGCACCGGACCACACATTTCAATTGTTTGTCGGGATAACAAGGGGCTAAAAAAATCACAGCTTTGAAAGAGGCCTGTGAAAGAGGCAGACGACTCCGGGAGAAACAGCAAGTCACAGCCAGGGACTCCCTGTTATAGCCAACTCGATGCCCTCCTTTCTCCCACCCCAGCTCCCAGCACATCCCCAAACTTCCCAGGGGAAAAGGAGAAAAATTCAGGCCATTGAGTAAAGCCAAGACAAGACCGAAGGCGCCCGCTCTGCTCCTCCCTTGCAGATCCTACTGGAACACTAACCAGGGAAGACAAGTCCCTGAAAGCCTGCCCCAAGCCCGTGGTCCCAGGCTGGGGAAGGAAGAAGGCAAGATCCGTATACCCAGCGAAGCCAATATGGCACCACTGTCAGCTTTCGCAGGGCATGGGCTGTTCTCCCTGCTGCAAGAGTCTCCAGTCTTTTCCTTTTCAGGGACTGGGGGAATTTATTTCCTCTGCCATTTCGGAGGATGCCTGCCTTGCCAGAGATTGTTTTGCACAGTTAAGAAAGATAAGAAAGTGGTTAGCAGGCTCTTTGGTGGAGGAAGGGAGGATTGCTTAGTAAGGGAAAGGGGACCGCTCTGCTCTCAGCAGACACACGCTGCCCTTCCTCTGAGGCCACCGCTCCAGGAGACGCTGGCGTTGGGGATGAGGCCGGTCTATCCCCACACCTCTCCACCCCCGGCGTTTCTCGGGTACATCTGCTCGTGGGGCCACACTGTGCCGGTGACCAGAGAGGCTGTTCCTGTGCCAGGGCTGGGATCTGTCTCTCCTGGAATTTGGGAAATGCGGCTGATGAATGTTCAATCCAACATCTCGACTGCGAATCTCAATGTGCTTTTGCAACAGTAAGAGTCCTTTTTGCAGGGTACGTGGAAAAAAAAAAAAGGCAGGAGCCAAGTCCAGGCTGCTCACACCGTGGGGAAAATGCTGCGGTTATCTGGCAACCTCCCCGTTTCAGAAAGCACCTCCTGAGCGGTGGCAGGAGGGAGCTGGCCTCGCCGGGGCGTTCGCATGGAGGAAGCCCTGAAGATGCACAACTCCTGCCAAGCATGTCCGTCCCCGGCACGCCAACGCGTTGCAGTGCTATGGGGAGGTTCAGCTCAAGCCCTCCGGACCCTACACCCACCCCTCACCCAGGCACCCTCCGAGCAGATAAAGGCGTCGTGCACAGCAGCGGGGCAGAGCAAGCATTTTGCTCTTGCCGATAGCATGAGCTCTTTCGCAAGGACTTCCCCATGGAGACAACTGCCCCATGATTTGACCCACAGAGTAACTCGGTGATTCCTGTCCCACGGGACAAGACACCAGTGTCTGGGGTAGCAGAGAGCTGAGACGGTGGGAAGTTGGGTGGTGGAAGGAAAAGAGTTACAACACAGGAACGGGGGAGCAGGGATGAGGTTCTACCATACAAAAATAGCAAAAAATGGTGCAAACCAGAGCTCACCCTTACAGCATCCACCTGCCCTGCCCGCACCATCCACCTCTCGCCCTTCCAGCGTGAACTCTGCTACAGGCAGCGAGGAAACCACTGCGATAGCCGGTAACACCCATGGCATGGTGGACTTCCACCCCCAGAGGTGTTAACAGGCCACCGCGTCCCTCGCAAACCTGACTTCTGACCTCGGCAGCGGGAGGGAGAGGCGAGGCAAGAGCTGCAATACTCTGCCTGCTCCTGGCAGAGCCGGTTGGGAAGCCGTTTCTGTGAGTTTACACAGCTTATACGTTCTCCAAGCAGTTCCTGGACGCCTTCCATTGCAGATGAGAGTTTTATGTCGAATTTTAAGTTTGACCACAAATATTTAAACTTCCTTGGACCACAAATGCTGTATCTTCTTTGTGGTTTAGTTGGCACCAAATGAGTATTTACAGATCCCTATATGTCTGTCTGTCATTTAAATATCTCACGGAGGTGCCAAAGGCTTCAAAAGTGGAGGGGCTCCTCAGGCAGACCCCCTGATTCCCCCTCTCTGCCCTTCATTACTCGGCGCAGGCAAGGGAGAGGCGTAGATGCTGGCCAAGCCTTTGCAGAGGGCACAGCTGCTGCTGGTCTGAGCATTTCATACTTGCACTCTGTTAAGCTTGCTTTTCAGAGAATGTCATCTGAGATCCCACCGTAACTTCCACAGCTCCTTGCCCTGCTGGATATTTGAACTGGGATGAAAGTCTTTGGAATTTTCTCCTCTCCTTTTAGGAAACTGAGTCTACAGGAGACTGTTTTAATGAGAACCACTAAAACCTCCTAAAGCAGCACAGTTCCCACCTGGCCGCTGCTCGCAGCCTCCCCACGGGTGTTTTCACTTCCTCAAACACAAGCAATTCTCAGAGGGTGACAATCCAGACCTGCTGAACTGGGATCCCGCTCTAGGGAAACTGGTTAGAGTGGTTAGTCTCAGTGGCAGAATGATACAGAATTCAGGGAAGGCCGTTCGGCCAGGAAAATGCAATCAAATAAACACCGTAAAAGGTCCCTCCTAAGCATCCCGTGCCAAGGGAATTCGGCGTTGCCGTTGCACGGAGCTGGATGGGGAGCAGAGCGCTGAGGGCCCCTGAGCTGACACCCAGCCGGGTGGGTGAGTTACAGGGAGCGGCAGCCCAAAATCTGAGTTAACGTGCACACGCCGGCTCGAGTCAGGTTGTGTGTGTTTCATTTCCTTCAGACTTTTTAGTCTAGGACACAAATTGGACGCTTGCCCCACCGATTTTAGGGGAACTTTTGAACACGTAGCGGTGTGGTAGATGCTGTTCCTGCAACGCTGCTTTTACCAGCCCCAGGGACCCAAGCCACTGGCCAGTCGTGGCAGCACTCGGGGAGCTCTCCCGCACGTCCCACCATCCCTTGGAAGCCACAGAGCAATTGCGTGCCCAGGGCAAAAGCTCCAGCGACGGCTGCCCACATCAGAGGAAACAGATACCTGAGTCAGAGCAATGCAATGAGAAACCTCCGCTCCGCAAACCAGAAGCCAGACTGAGCAACGTCAGCGCCAAGCTGCCCCACCGCTGCTCCGCACGCCTCACCGGCCCCAGGCGCTGCTGGGGAGCTCGGGGCACGCCGGCTCCCCTCAGCTTTGGAAGTTGAAAGAGAAGCAGCTTTGCTTTGAACTAACAAGCAGGCAAAGCCCACGTGAAAGGGCAGCTAGCGGGGCCGGGGCTACTGCATGCCGGGAGGAGTTCCTCCGACCGTCGGCTCCTCCGTCGGGGCCCGCCACTAAATCCCTTGAAAACAGAGGGTGGGGATACAGAAGGCAATGTAATAACACCAGAAAAATGCCACCACAGCTCGGTCGGCTGCGACACCACAGCCCCAGAGATATTAGCAATACTGGCATTTCCACCCACCGCAAGAACCACACTGGCAGCGCGCTCCTGGCGGCTCGGGGCAGGGCGGGAAGCAGCTCACACCACTTCCAGCAGCCACTTCAGGGAGGGACAAATGCTGTATTTTGCTTTACAGCGAAATGCTGCCACTTAGGGGACTCCCGATGACGTTCTTGTGCCTGAGAGCCCATGTCCTCTTCAAGGAGGGGCTGCTCCGAGCGAGACATGCTCTGTTAGCCTACCAGAGAGGTAACTTTATGCACTGGATGCGAGCTCCAGCCCGCGCGGATCCTGCTCTGCCTCTAAGGAAGCAGCAAGCACAGCTCTGCTACTTATACCCAATACTCAGCTCTTTTGGCAGATGATTAATGGCCCGAGTCTTGCAGTCGCTTGCTTCCAGCCGGGCCGAGAGCTGCAAACACACCTAGGGAAGGGAAGGGAAGGAGGAATTGGAACAGCGGCTTGTCGGGGAGAGGAAAACTATTCGCTGCGTCTTTGTTTTCTGCAGAGCTCCTCCTCCCGGGAGCGGGATGCTGAGCGCAAAGCAGGGCCCCTGCCCCGAAACGGAGGAGCTGAACCAGAACAATAGGGTGGGGACTCTGGATGGGCCCCGACAAGTGGGGTGGGCTGGAGCGGGGGCACCGATCCATCCTTTTGACTTCATTCACACTTACAGCTGCATTAGAGACATTTCCTGAAAGCACAGTAGGAAGAGAGGGGTATTCGCTCACTCCACCCTCCATCTAACACTGTCCTTGCGATCCAGCCGCGCACCGAGAGCCAATTTTGGCCTCTGGCAGAGCTGCAGGCCAGACATTACAAGCGCTGGTGTGAGCAGCGCAGGTCCCCACCCGATGAGCAGCGCGCAGACTTGGAGCAGAGAGGAGGGGTACAGCAGCCAGCAAAAAAACCCATCAATGTAGGGAAATGCAGAGCGTTTGAGCATGTCCAAGGTGGCCCTGAAGCTGACAAGGAGGTCTCAAGAGTGGAATCTGAGCATTAGGTTTCAGGACAAGGAAAGGTGAAGCCACCGGCCGATGCCACATGAAACGAGGCAGAGCTCCTCCCGCAAAAGAAATGAGGGGAGCGACAGTTTTTTTTTTTTTTTTTTTTTTTTTTTTTTTTTTTT
>NW_008795131.1:96462-110349 GCF_000699145.1 Aptenodytes forsteri
GGGGGGGCCCCAGCCGCGCTGCATGGGGGCCTCGAGGCAGGATCCGTGCCACAATGCTCCTACCCCAGGGCAACCATACCTCTGGGTCTACAGTGCACCATCTCCCGACGATGACATGACCTGCAACGCGGAGCAGAGGATTGAAAACAGCGCGGCGAGCCCTGCGCCTGACTCACCACAGCCCGGGAGCCCGCGCGTCCCCGGCGCATCGTGATCCTGCATGTGGAGCCTGAAAAACAACTTTTTTTTTTTTTTTTTTTTGGCTAAAAAACAAAAAAACAGCCGCCCTCCTCCAAATCTGGAGTTACTCAGCCTGACTCACACCAAGGCTCTCCTGGCACTGCCGGCAGAGCCTGCATGTACCTGGAGTGGGCTGTGCAGGCTGCGCCGGTGATACCCGCCGCACTGCACACCTGGAGCTGCGGCACTTCCCCGAGTGCCTGTGACACGAGCTTGCTGCAGCCAGGCTAATTATTTTCAGCTTCAAACTTCAACCATTTTTGGTGAATCCCCGAATAAAAAAAAAATAAATAAAAAATGGAGACTATATTTTTTTTTTTTTAAATGGGAAAAGTTTTTCTTTCATTCTCCCATAACACAAATCCAGCAAACATGAAAAACATGAACCCAAACCAAAGCTCAGACATCACATCTGGGGAGAGACCAAGCATGGAAAATTTTAATCCAAAGGTTAATGTTTGGGAAGCTCCGAGTGTGTGAAAAGAGGGGTTAGATGGGTGCTGCTCTGTGGCTCGAACAGTTGTTGCCGCCAAGTGGCGGCTTTCAAACGGTGCCTGCCTGCCCCAGCCCAGGCACTTGGGGTCAGAAGCTAAAATAGAAAACAACTGAAATCATTGCAAGCAAACAAACAGTCAGATCAGATGCTGGAAAAGCCAACCAAGGAAGGAGCCAGCAGCATAAAGCGCAGCTCGAGCCCTGTGACTGGAAACAGCCTCCTGACTTGCCCTGGGTGAATCGCACCAAAACCACATGGCAGCGGTGGCCCTCGCCACCCTCTCCTGCTCCCCTGAGCTCTCCTGTGCCACCTCCGCAGCTTCAAGATCACTTGACAGCCCTGTGCCGCTCCTGTCCCAACTGTCACCTCCATCTCCTTTGCTCGCTGCTCTGCAGGATCACACTCCAGTGGTTATCACATCTTGGGGTTTTTTCCCACCCCGCAGTCTGAATCGTCACTTTTCTCACCCAGAACAACCGTCTCCTGCCCAAGCACAGAGCACCCCGCTCTTCACCCCAGCCCCAGCTGACACACCTCCCTGTACCTGCCCAGAGCAGCGTGTCTCTGCTGCTCTCCCGCTCGCTCCTGCCTTGCACCCTGAGCTGCTGGGCTCCCGTACCCTCACTCCTGCTGCAGATCTGCCCTCTGAGCTCATCATGCCCCCGTTTTCCCCACATCCTGCCTCCAAAATGCCTTTGTCTTCATCTTCTGCATTAGATTATGCCCTTTCCAGACTGCTCCTTCCAGACACTAGAAATCTCTCTCCCCCCAGCTATAACAGAATAGCATCCTAATTGCCTTTGTTAGGGACTGGGCCATGCTTGTAAAATTGCCACGTCTGCTTGCAGGGCCGTATCAGCAATAACAATAGCTTAAAAGCTACAGGAGTTATAGCATCGAGTCCTCCCACACTTAACTAAACACAAAGAGAAGGGACCATATGTCTGCAAAGGCAGCCATGTCAGGTGGGTCGGAGCCCGGCTCCCCGGGGCTCCCCGGGGGTGGGAAGGGAAGGCACGGCACCAGCAGGCGTGAGAGCATCCGGCAGAGCAGCACTGCTCGCTGCGGCTTATTTACAGCATCCAGAGGGATGCCGGACGGGATGCTTCCTGGGATCGGCCAGGGCAGAGCTGCTCCCTAAGGTAGCAGAGATGGGCTTCAGTGAGCTGCAGCATCCCTTGCCCACGGGCTGGGCTCTTCTCCCAAGCGCACACTTGCCAGGAGAAGAGCTGGGCTGCTTCTCCCCTCACACAGCCAGCAGCCTCGCCTCGCTGCCCACTGCGCCCTGCCTGGCCGGGGAGCTGGGGCTGCTCCCGGGCCTGCTGCATCTGCCCACCCAGGGGTGCTCGGGAGGAGCAGAAAGCTGGAGTCTCTCCCAGACACGAGGAGACAAAGCAAGCTCCATCCTGGGCTGAGATGGACCGCTTGGCGTCAGTGGAGAGGTCCGCTCAAGCCAGCGTACCTGGGTCACTATGGCTGGCAGGCCACCGCCACCTCCTGCAGGTCTCCAGAGTGCCACTCGGCAAGCCCAGCAGCTCCTTCCCAGACAAGTGCTTCCTGGAGCCACGGGAAGGTTTGATTTTCAGTATGTTGCTGAGGGATGCAACAGAAAACAACTGTGTCCTGCTGCAGAGGGAGGAGGAGAGTGACATCTCCCAAATAGCCGGGATGTCATACATTGCTCCCCCCAGGATGGTGGTGCTGATCAGAGAAGCACGATAAGGAGGAGAGTTTGGATGGACGATGGGGTTCAGCTCCAAAGATGCTAATTTTGAATGGGCCCAAAGCTGCTCAAGATGTCAGACACAACCAGGCTGCTGGGGGACACACAGACACTGGCCAGAGAAGGGGAGAGGGGGAATTGGCAGTTGTTAGCAGAGAATCTCTGCAAAAGGTGGGGAAAAACATAAAGTAGAGCACAAAAATGTAAATGGTCATTTAACAAACCATTGGACAACCTAGCTCCATTTTCGTGCGTATAGTGCCTTGCTTGGCTGAGACAGGACCCCAAAATCCAGGCACCTCTCACGTAGCTCCCCGACCATGCTCCTCTCTTTGTGAGAAGAAACCTAAATCTGCTCACGACTAACCGCAGAAGCACAGAGCTAAAGACAAAGACAACAAAAGTGAGGTTGAGAGAAACACTAGGAATCTCTGCAGACACTGAATATTATTCTGCTCTCGTGAGACCCCACCTGGAGCACTGCATTCAGCTCTGGGGCCCCCAACATAAGAAGGACACGGACCTGTTGGAGCAAGTCCGGAGGAGGGCCACGAAGATGATCAGAGGGCTGGAGCACCTCTCCTATGAAGACAGGCTGAGAGAGTTGGGGTTGTTCAGCCTGGAGAAGAGAAGGCTCTGGGTAATGGCTTTAAACTACAAGAGGGTAGATTTAGATTAGATATAAGGAAGAAATTCTTCGCTGTGAGGGTGGAATGGAACTTTTGAACGGGTTTGCCCTGAGAAGTTGTGGATGCCCCCGCCCTGGAAGTGTTCAAGATGGGGCTTTGAGCCCCATGTTGGATGGGGCTTTGAAAGGTCTGGAAAGGGCATAATCTAAGTGTTGGATGGGGCTTTGAGCAACCTGGTCTAGTGGAAGGTGTCCCTGCCCATGGCCGGGGGGTTGGAACTAGGTGATCTTTAAGATCTCTTCCAGCCCAAACCATTCTATGATTCTCTAAGCTTAGCCCAGAAAAAGGGCTCTGCAAAGAAAACGTGCAAAGCACCTCCCTCCGGGCTGGGGAGGGGGCTGCAGGGGAAGGGTCGATGGGAACGACGATGCCAAGCGAAGAGGCTGAGGAGGCTCATTTTCCCTTCCCCTGAAGGGAAATTGTGGCAGGGCTCACCTGCAAAGGCAGGGGAAGTGTGTGATGAGAAACAGGAGCAGGACTGGCTGGCAAAGACAGGGCTCAGGACTGGGCTCCCTCAGGGTTCATGCTCACAGAAGCGTGTGCTAGCACGCTCAGAGGAGTCCCAACAAAGGACAGGCAGGCGTGCTCCAGCTGCCCATGGACCATAGCTCCTGCTCAGCGCTCTTCAGCCCTCCAGCCAAGGGGGAAAATGTAATCAAAGCGATTTCTATTAGCAAGAATATAAAGACTTGGAACCTCTGGGCTGTCTCTTGACAACTAATTAATTACCAGGTAGCATCCCCTTGAAGCTGCCAACACAGCACGCACAAGTTCCAGCATGATTTAGGGAGAGAGATGAACTTTACAATAAACTCTAGAATTTTACTTCATCTCCCGCCACCATCTGAGATCCTGGGGGAACAGGAAGGGGTGGCAAGAGGCAAACTCTGAAGCCATCTGGGATCATCATTAACTCATTCACTCGTGGCCTCTGAAACAAAATGCCGACTGTGCTGTGAGCAGCAGCTTCGAGCCAGATGAGAGCTCCTCGTATTCTCAGTTTCGGAAGTGCTCTTCTGCCAGTTTCTGCAATAGCGTGCCCATCCCCTTGCAGCCCCCTTGCCTGTCCCCCAAGGCCCCCGGCTTCGGCTGTCAGGGCAGCCAGTCTCTGAAACTATTAAGAGCAGAAACTGTATTTCAAATGGCTTTAGGTGATATATTCTTCACTAACAGCAACAAAAAGGCGTAAGTGAAGAAGTATGTCAAGAAAGCAGAGAAAGGAAAAAGAAAAGAAGGACAAGAGGGTATGGACAGTGACTGCTGCTGACATAGCTTTTATGGGAAAACACAGAAAAAAACCACAGTGGTAGAAGGTGCCGTATCTTAACCCCAGGGGCCGAGAGGCCTGGGCTTGAGCTTATTGACCTGGCTGGTGTGGCTGTGCAGTGCCATGCCTGGCTGGTCCCTCACCTCTGACCACGTCCTACTTCTCACTGTCCTCAACAGAGTAACCCTTTCCAGTTGATTAGTTGCTAACTATTATGGGATCGGTGCATTTGGGCAGTCACGGAGCTACGCAGTGTGTCCCCACACAACAACTACACTGTGCTGGAGGAAAGGAGTCTCCCTGTTTCAGGCAACCGAGCACTGCTGCCATAAGCCTCTCCTCTCCTCCCCTCCCCTCTCCAAATCTGGGACTAAGGGACCAAAACCTCAGACCAGCCCAGGATCATTCCCAGAAGGACACAAAAGGGCAAAGGCTATCTGGGCTGCAGAGGTCACCGAGGACAGCAGCGGACACCGCTAACCACTGCAGTGTGCCAAGCTTTGTCCAGACATCTCGGACAAAAAAAAGATAACGACAAACTACAGCTGAAGATCAGGATGTGTGACCTGTTGGAGAGCGCTGGGCTTGGGCAGCCAGGCCAGAAGATGATTAAATGCAAGCCCTGTGGCAGCACCATGAAGTCTGAACTGGAGACAACGCATGAACTATGGGGACATTTGGGGACGGTCATCCCAACAGTGTAAGATTTCTCAGGCTCTAGAGACACGGGGAGATGGGAGATGCTGTTCAGCTTGGCACACGTGAACCAAACTACACAGTACACCAGGGAACATCTCAGAGGGCTGGTTTTGTCTGCACTCAGGGTGGTATGAGATTAACCATCAGCAGCATCCCGAACAGCGTGTGGGGTGTCTGCACAAAACCACAACCATGGTGGTATGAGATTAACCATCAGCAGCATCCCGAACAGCGTGTGGGGACCGTGCTAAGTTTGAGGACTGCCTTGAGGAGACATTTCACATGTGGCAACTCTCCCACCTCACCACTTGAGACAACCCTGGGAGCCAGCCTGTCCGCGTGGGCAGCTTTTGGGACCAGAATCCTCCATCTCCCAGCTCTGGGCCGCAGCTCTACTGGTGGCCGTGGATTTCTTTCTCAGACACCAGGACAGCCACAGGTCATCTTGCTCAGGTGCAAATGTTCTAGGCTAAGCCAAAACATTTCTTTTCTTTTTTAGACTTACTTGATGTAAGTCCAAAAACTGAGATGACATCAAAGAGCCCATTGAGTAGATCCCCTCCAGAAACACACAGGGACTCTACCTCGTTAGTACAAACACAGTTCCCCCGCGGACTTCCTGGGAACAGCTGAAGCAGCATCGCACTTCAAAAACCAGCCTGCACATCACAGGGGTGGGGAGGAGCTCAGTTCTGGCCTGGGATTGTTGACAACCATTTCAAAGCCCATGCAGGATCACACACAAGAATCGTCACAGCTCCGGGGGGGGGACAAAATTATCTTTGTCCCCAGGAGACAGGCAGTAAAGGCAATGGCAGGGCAGGAGCTGTCACATGAAGCAGCCAAGGAGGGCATGCAGTCTGATTTAAAGGAGAGAGGAGATTTAGATGATGGAGCAATTTACCCCTCCTGGAACTGGTCAGTGATTGTTTCCCATGAGCTACAAAGAGGGATGTCCCTTCAGGACTTCAACCCGTGCCGAAAGAGTTCCATCTTGTCCGAGGCATGGCAACTGCCAGCAGTTCTGTCCATGCTGCAGTCCCCAGCTTGGGTCTGCCACTGGCTGGGGTCTGAGGTCACTTCCAGAGGGACGGAGGAGACCTGCCGGAGCCCAGGCTCAGCCGTGGCACAGGGTGACAATCAGGAGATATGCTGCTTCCTGGAAGAACTGGAACCGATGTGCAAATAATGAGAGAAAAATGTGGGGCGAGGGAGGGTTAAGGAGAGATTAGTCTGGGGCACACTCTGGGAGATACACAATGTTAAGTATGAGGGCAAAGGAAATGAAAACTGGAAACTCAAACATAGTCAAGAATCCAGTCCCAGCCTGGGCAGGAAGTTTACACTCTGCTTCTAAATATACATGTTTTTAAATCAACAAGCTTTCTTGTTCCTCAGCTCTACTGTCCAACTACACAGAAGAACTAACCGGATAAAGGCACTGCCAAGCTCTGCCTGGTGAGGCTTGCTGTCCCCAACAAGTGACAAGGTACAGGGATGGAAACCCCTGCCATGCCTCAGAGCAGGGAAGCATCCCAAAGGCAGGATCCCAAAGAAGCTCCGGGAAAGCAGGATTTCCGGCTCCAAGCACCCTGCTCAGTGCGTCGGCGCCCAGTCCCTCGCAGACAGACTCTCCTGTGGTCTCCAAGTGCCATGCCTGCAGACCACGAGAAGGAGAGGAAGCGATAACCTGTGAGCATGAGTCAGATGTGGTGCCTCTTTCCTTCCTGCTCTCTGGCCACTGCATTCATGCTCAGCAGTCGGATAGTCACATATTTTTTTAATTTGATATAATTATCTCCTAGAAATTACTGTACACAGCCTCTTGGGATCTAAAGCAATTAAGTGAAGATAAATTTCTTTCATGGAGCAAGCTGTCAAAGGATGAAGCAATTTCATTCTCCATTTGAAGTGGAAGCTTTGGGTCATGCATGGTTTATTTGAAACAATGCCATCACCTAAAGCTGCTGATCTTATCTGTCTCTCTCTGTCTCTCCATTTCAAACTGCTGAAGATGTGCAGCGTGGCACTGCCTGAAGTGATGACATCTGGCACCAGGCCAGCTACAGAAACAAGCTGCTCCTCCCCGAGTCGGAGTGCAAGAGGCCAAGCATTCCTATTAAAAAGGGGGAAACCGAGGTGAAATCTGGGAAGAGCTGAAAAGTGGGAATCCTGCCCAAGGGAACAGGAGACCCACTAGCTACAGGAGGAGCGAGGTGCCTGCAGGAAGGGGCAGCACTGCCCAAGACAGGATGGGAGCACGTAGCGCATCTCTGAGGGGTAACAGTCTACCAGGCTTCCTCTCCATCACCAGACTGTCCTGAAGCCATCTAAACCAGGCTTCGAGGATTTCATCACGACCAGGAACAGCCCATGCACTTCAGTCTGTATGACGAGAGACATGGCAGGACAGAAATTATATCCCATTAGCACATACACGCTAAGTCTCTCAGAAGTTCCAGCAAATTTTCTCCTGTCCTCACGTTTCACCATGCCAAGATGTTTCATTTTAGACAAAAAAACCCACATAAAACATTAAATAACTCATTTAAATAAACCATTCTCCAAAGTGGTGGTTTTTATCCTGAAAAGAGGATAAGAGATGGCCAGAGATGCTGTGGAGCAAAGAGTGGCCACGATGAGGGCTCTGCTATCTTCACAGGTTAAGCACTGAAGATGCTCAGATCCTCCCAGGGGAGAAAGGCACGCTCCACACCCCACAGGATACAGGCATCAGCCAAGCCAAGCTTTGTATCCTTAAGCAACCTAAAGGTGCCACCCTGCCAGTGGAACAACTTTCACCTAACTATTGGGGACAAAAAGGCAGAGGACATAAAGAAGAACAGGTATGAATGGATCCTGAAGTCCTCCTGTGTATTGCTGACAGCAAACCAGTCCCACTCATGCCACAAAAAGCCGACACACCCCCAGAGCACGCCGTGGGCAGGGAACGTAGAGAGCAGTGGCTGCTCACATAGAATCATTTAGGTTGGAAAAGACCCTTAAGATCATCGAGTCCAACCGTAAACCTAACGCTGCCAAGTCCACCACTAAACCATGTCCCTAAGCGCCACGTCTACACATTTCTGTCATCTCATCCGGATCACTCATGCAACCTTCAGAAATGCTGCCCTGGGTGTTCAGTCTCTAAACCACCCAAAAGCTACACAAGACTTGCACTGACACAGAATTATGTAGGTAACGGCCTGGAAATCACGCTCCAACTTTCCTGCAGCAATGGCCAGTTATTGCACAGAAGACGGTTCCCTGCTGCAGAGGTCAGCAGCACACCGTGACTTGCTGCTACCTTCGAAGCTGCAACCCCCTTGCTGTCCTCAGCCAGCATTTCCACCTCTTTGCCCACTTTTCTGTTTAGCAACCGCTCCGTCTACACACTTGCAACGATATAATCAGCCAACGCATCCATACAGATAGTCGCTCCCGTTCCCACCTAGCCAAACCCATCCACACAACTCCCTCCCAGCTCTCCAGCCTACACGGATTTATCTTTATAACTCCAGCATTTCCCACGTGATTAAGCCTCTTGTACGTTTAGCAGGTACTACATACTTCCAAAACATGAGGTGTCCCTCCATGCTGATCCCTGGAGGATCTCTCCATTCCCATGTCAGGGCAGTCACTAGCGAGCAACTCTCAAGTCACAGGGAAGTTGTCGAGGATGCTCGTGTGTAAAAGAAGGCTGAAGCTGCAGTTGTGAGAGCAGGCTGAGCAAATTCAGCTCCCATGGACTGGACTAAAAGCATTTCATCCATGGGGTTTCTGCAAAGCTCAGATCAATGTTGATCAAATCTTTGTTCATTAGGACAGATGCTGAACTAAAACAGATACTAGTACTAGAGGGAGCTAACAATATAAGCTGGCAACGGGTACAAGTTCAAGAAGCATCCGGATGACTTAAGAGCGCAAGCACGGTCTTCAAAAGTGACTTCAGCACCAGGAATGTGGTACGTCACTGGCAGCTGGTAGGTTCCAAAAACGTCCATCAGCAGCCGTGTCCCTGACGCACTCTGGAAGCGCTGCTCCACGGCCACTTCCCCATGGGAAACACCACGCGTGGACCAGATATCGGGCGAACTGACACAGCGTTAGAAGGCCATGGCAAATCCCATCTTCTTCTGTCTATAGACATCAATCTCTTTCCTTCAATAATAATGGATGCTATAATAAACATTACATCATTTATGCTTGAGGTAAATACGGAACCAAAACGTACATCTGTTCCGTTGTTCACAAACCAAGCAGACCAGGCAGGCAATAACTTCTCAGACCTCAGAAAACACCCTTGTCTTCATACTAAGAATTTGTGTTTATACATGCATCTACCTATCCCAAGTACAGCAAAGTTTGGGGAAAGATTTAAAAAAAAAAAAAAATCAAGAAAATAACTATATAGATATTGTCTCTATTCATAATATATATAGACAAATATTTGCTACACAGTGGAGAAAATGCTTTATGTAAAATGCTGGTATGCAAAACATTATGGCAAATTTTGTTGATTTAAATAAATGATGGGGTTTACCATATGTTTAAGTAAATATATGCAAATATGTAAGGGGGAAATTTGATTAAATATCTAGCATTTTTAGTGTCCCACCACAGACACAGTTAGACCAGCAGCAGTAACGTTGCTCACGCAAGGCCTATGTTTGGGAAGAATTTTAACGCTTCCCAGTGAACCTTCACTTAGTACCCCCTCATCTTCCTAAGGGATGCGGGTGGCCTGGGGCTGAGGCACTGGCCTGAAATCCTGGGTATCAGGGGTTTGTTCTCATCCTGAAGCTAAGGCTTCCTGTGGGACCTGGGTCAGTCCCTCAGCCTCGCGTACCTCTGTTGCCAATCTCTAACAAGGAAATTGCTTTTCCTTCTGTCATAACGTGTTGTGGAGATACGTTCATTAATGCCTGGGAAGTGCTTTGACTTCAATGACGGCGAGAAAAGAAAACAATAAATAAGACCACGGTGGTGTCTTCTTTTTCTGATTTGGGATGTGACAACATGAGGACACCGAGGGTTACAGCACCAGCCTGCCGCAGGAGCTGGGCTCTCCATCCTTTCCCAGACTCAGCCCAGCGCCGGCAGACGGATTCGGCATCCACAAAAACAACGTGAGGTCCGGCTGGGAGCAGAAACGTGGGGAGCAGACTCCAAGCTCAATGACAGAGGTCACCTTCCGTCTCCCGTAGAGACAGAGTAGATCCCCATCTGTTATTTGGGCTGACCACTCCCTGCATTCCACCCAGTCCACTTCTCTGGCAAGCTTCCCAGGACGTGGATCTTTCTTATTCAGGATAACAATGAGGAGTTATTAATTGGGTCTTTTTTCAGGTTTCCTGAGGTCCTTCCAATAGCTGCGTTGGTGGATACCACAGCCGTTGTCGTCTTCAGCAGGGATGTTTTAAGCATTTCGCTTGGTCAAAGACAAAATATAAGTAGCGCCATGAAACAGGGTCACCCCCGAAGCTAAGGCAGGGTCAGAGATGAAGAGTCAGACCCAGGACTGAGTTTAGTACCGGAGTGCAGAGTCTGAGTGGTGGTGGTGGATCCAGCAGGCAAAGCACGAGGCAAAGAGGCAACCACGAGCCCCAGGGCCCTCCTGCATGATCAGAAGCACCACATTAAGTCTTGAGCACCACAAAGATTGTCCGAGGTGAGGCCACGCTTCATGCCCAGGGACAAGCTCGGCCAGCCAGAGCAGCCTTTCCATTTCCTCAAGGTTCCTCTGGGTAGCAATAAGAGATGGCTCATTGGGAGGGGATCCAGCGTTAATGGTGTTTTAATGAGGCCTTTCAATATACTTACAGACTAATCAGCAAATTCCACGAGGTCTGGACTCTAATATGTCATCCTGAATACACTAAAGTGATGGTGAATACCTCTTTTATAGCCAGAGCCATGCACTACCTGGGCCTGATGTCCCGCCAAGACGTGGCAGGTTTTGTGCCATTAGGGTGCCGGTGCGGCAGAAGCAAGGCCATTACCTGCTGAAAAACCCCAAGGGAAACAAAGGGTTCGTGCAGCGTACGCCGAGGAGGTGCTGCACAGGAGACTTCATGGTCTGACTCTCCTTTCCTAGGTCCCTCCACTGATGCCGACTCTGGGAACACACGGTCAGCGAGTTTCTTGATTAGGACATTTCCCGTTTCCCAAGAGTCTGTGCTGAACCTCTGGAGGTTTAGGACAAAAGGACTGAACACAAATAAGTTTTCCATCTCATTACATAAACCTGGCCTGACGATGACAGAAGCGAAGATGTTGGACAACGAGTGTCATCTGATCCGCATGAAAAGATCCAACGCTGCCTGAAACCAGGCATGGGACAAGGCTGATTTATCCTGTCAGTCTGTGCCTTGAGCTGATGATCACATCGCGCTTCCAGAAAACACTTTAAAAGAGCCTTTTGCTGACACCAGAGCCAAACTGTGCAGCGCTGGCTGAGGAACCGCACACGTGCTGGTACACGTGCGCGGCTCACGCCCAGGCTGCCTGATCCACTTGGAGCCGACGCAGTGGCTAAAACGCCCTGTCCAAGATGAGCCTGGAGGAGAGGCAGAGGTGGATCCAAAGCTGGAGGAAGGCAGGGGAGGAAGGGATGGAAACGTCACGAGCCGCTTGAGCAAATTCCCCACGGCTTTCCCATGCACTGGAGTGTTGCTCGCTCCCTCCAGGTGCCAGGAAAGAGGCATCTCAGAGGTAGGGAAGGTTGTTTCCACCAACTGCTGGTTCTTCCCTTCCCACTTCCCCCCCAAGAGATGGGGCTGCCTGGAAGGCAGCACCTCGTACTTCCCTGCAAGCCACGTCCAGACCACAAAGCCACTCTCATGCTCGCTAACAGGCACATGAAGAGACCATGTGTAACTGGATCTTAACACGTTGGCAGGTGGTTCCTCACCTCGTAGTGAGACTGCAGTTCTCACACACCAGCTCTCAGCTTCAGGATGGAGGCAAAGCAGCAGGACCACAGCTCTGCAGACGGGGGCTGGCTGGAGGTACTGTTAGATCCATTCCTCCTCGCCGTCGTGCCTGCCACGTCCCGTGCCAGGGCTATGGGATCTGTTAATGCTTGGCTGTGGCAAAGTAGCTGCACAGCTTTGAACCCCTGCTGCCTTCAACACTGTGTCTGCAGCTCGGTGCCACGGCTGTGCGTCATCAGGCAGGCAGTTGTCCTCAGCCTGAGCACTCTGCACAGCTGGGACAAGAGGACGTGAAAAGCTAGTATGCCCCAGAGACTGCAGTGCACAGGATACGGAGTGGATTAAAATCTGGTCAACAGAGGTCTTAAAATGTCAGCGTAAACAGGAGGGCAGTCCTGGAGGGGCCGCGGGGAAGCTTGCTTGGGCTTATGCTGCTTAACAATAGGTTCAGTGACCTGGACAAAGAAAACCTTTACTGATAAAGCCTGCAGATTAGACACCTTCTCCTACCCTCCCAATCTTTGAAGAGAGCAATTCACTAACAGACAAAAAACTCAAAATTCCTCAGTCGCCTACTCATGAGCAAACAACACGCTGTTTAATACAGCTAAATGCAAAGTTGTCCCTCCAGGAGCAAAGGTTGCAGGATGGTGGTGGCGCCCGGTGGGCATGGTGGAGAGCAGAAGAGCACAGAGGTCTGGTGGGTATGGAGGAGAGCAGCAGAGCACAGTGGTCACCTCCTCCTTACAAGCTGGTGCAGCAGCTCACAGAGCAACACATCGAGCCTGGACAGCCACAGCTCAGAAGCGCCATGAGAATGGCTCAGGGGATCCAAACCATGCCCGAGAGACCATCACGTCTCTCACCCCATCTATTCAGCTTATCGAAAGAGGATGGGGGGACTTGGGATACATTTATATATCAGGGTCAGAGCAGCAAGGGAGGACTTCCCAACCTACAGCGAAATTGAATTAGTGGAAATTGAAACAAAACAAATTTAGCCCAGAAATAACACACGCATTTAACAGCAATTGAAATTGGCTCCCGCAACAACTTGCTAAAGATCTCGATGGGTTCTCAGCCTTTTGAAACCAAGGCTGAGTGCTTTCTACAAGACCTCCTCTTGTTCCCTTGGAAATTTCCCTGTGGTTTCCCAAGGGAGAAGAGACCAGAGGAGATGGCCACAGCTCCCCCGGTTTGCCAGCAGCCGGGGCTCTCCCGGGCTGGATTCCCCACTTCCAGGACTGACGCACACCACCGTGGGCTCCTCTTTGAAGAGGAGGTTTCTGACCTGTACATTCTTCCCAGAAGCTCCCTGAAGTTCAAAGCACCTTGCTGACAGACAGGCAGGTGTGCCTGTGACAGTGGCCACCTCCCCAAACCCGGCACGGGGAGGGAGAGCGGCCCCCCAAACAGAGCCCTAGGCAAGGCACGGGGGAGTACTCCAAGCCCAGCTGTGACATTTCCTTTCACCTATACCTGTACAGCTGTTTCCTACAGGGCTGCAGCCTCAAGTGAGATGTGTGAGGCTTCTGTAGGTGCTTGGGAACAAGATGGAACAGAAACGCTTCACACCTGGCCCCAAAATTACAGCACGCTGGAAGGTGGCCAACATAAACTGGCAGAGTACCAGCTGCAATGGACATCAATTAAGCAGCCTGTCATCCTCAGACTGCAGGGTTTTCTTTTTGCGATCTGCATCGCTCCTTAAGCCTTCAGCAGCACCAGCGCTGGAGTTTTCCAGATGGGATCATTTCCCTCAGATTCCACTTGCTAGATTTATTGCAGTATTTTTTTTTTTAAACACCACCCCCCCCCCCCTTTTTAAAGTCTGGAAT
>NW_008795131.1:110595-135008 GCF_000699145.1 Aptenodytes forsteri
TTTTTAACCCCCCCCCCCCCCCCCCCTTTTAAGAGCCTGAACTATTATTCCACATTGCAGATTTCTCCAGGGCTGTATTCAGTGTCCTCGTGCAGCGCTAGTGCTTGTTTGCCATGAGTTCCCTTTACCTTCAGCTGGAGAAACGCAGTTTTAAGAATACGCTCAGAACTGTCTTAGCTTAAAAAACCGAGAGCAAATGATAAATGAACAGAATACCTCTCTGGAAGATGCCCTGCACAGCCCTAGGAGATGCAGCAGCAGTCACTAGGACAGCACTCATGCCCATTTCTACGAAGGTGCATTTAAAACAGCACGACAGACACCAGCGTACCCTCCTCTGCCACCCAGACCTGGGGACACGGACTCGGCTTGACACTTCCCACTGTACTAACGACACCTCGCAAAGGCAGAGAGAGGCTCCCGTGGTGCCCACACAGACCCTGGCACTTGCGGTTCAAGGAAACGCCAAGGGTGGACGAGGAGTTCAAAGCCGGGGATATTCTGTGCGCTACCTTCGTGGTGGCATAAAATCCAGCCTCTCCTCCATCACCCAATGACATCATCTTCCAACATGGCCCATAATTTAGCCTAATTGCCTTTTACAATCCAAAGGCACCACATGAAAGGGAAGGTCAAGGCTGGGATGGAGTTCAGATGCTGGTCAGAAAATGTAAACTTTTCTAACTCTGCCGCCTTGGGGCTGCCAGCTCCTGCCAAGTCCCCGCTCCGAGCAGGGCTGCCTGGGGCAGGGATCTTTCACTACTTGTTTGGAAACTGAGGCAGGCAGGAATGGAAGGAGCTTTTCAAGGATGACTCCTCCTTGGACTCTCCCACATGGGGCTCCGATCTCTGCTCACAGTTTCCCTTTTCCTCTCTGGACCAAACTCCAAGCTGGAAGCTCTCGCTCTCATGGGCTGAGTGCATTTGCCTGCCAGCTGGAGGGAGATGCTCCAAGGCTATGGAATGGGAATATGGAAAGGATGCTGAGAAAACAGTTACATTTGCTCACTGGGGTTTTCTCTCTGCTTACAAAGAGTTTGTGCTCTCAGAGTCCTGGTCTTGCTACCCTTCCTCTGACGCCTTGCAAGAAGTCCTCCCAAAATCACTGTAGTGTGGCCACTCTAACGTGGATTTCATCCCTGGCATCCCAGGAGCCATTAGGTCTCAGAAAGGACAAAACGTCTGGTGTTTAGAGGCATGACAGACTCCGGTCACTCCGACAGCTATTCCTTCTGGGCTTTTAAACCCGGGGCTCCCTTTCCAAGAAGCATCAGACATGACTACACATTGCCAAGAGATATCTGCAAGTCTTAAGAAGACTGAAATACCGTGAATAAGTGAAGTGAATAACAAGACAGGACTAATTTTAGCTCAAGCCTAAACAATAATTAGCTCCTAAATAGCTAAATTCAAAGGCTACTAGCTCTGCAAATCTAGAGCATGTTGGGGCAGCTAGAGAGAGGGTCAAATTTGGACTGTCCACCTGGGCTCGACAGTACCGAGGAAAGAGATTTGTGTTTTCTAAGAAGAACAAAGCTTGGATTTTAGGCTACCTGCACTGACAGGTGAGTAATACAAAAAGCAGGAAGCAAGTACTTGTGAAACAAGAATGGCACCAAGTGTGGAAAGCTAGCTGGCCACCCTGGAGCTGAGGGAGCCACGCAGTACCCAGTTTGTAGGTCTGGGGCAGTAAAATATTGCTAGTTACTTTTCAGAGCCTTGCATTTTAGGGCTTTCATTTGCCTGTTGAGGTGAGACAGGGTTGAGACTAGCTCAGTTGGTGAGTATCTGAGACAGTCCACTCCACACATGAGCATGCACATGAGGGGAAAAAAAGTGCCTTTCTGTTTGAGAGGAGGGAACCACAGTGACTAGCCCTATAAGCATATGTATTAATCATGCACCGTCTGGTTTTAATCCACACACTGCTGATCCTGCGTCTCACTGTATTGTTATCAGGGGAAGGAGTATTTCTCCTCAATCTTATTCACCAGCCAAAAGCCTGAAAATGCAAAAAACACATTTGTGAAGTGCCTTCCCAAGGACCCTGGGCCCCGGACCTGGTGAGCTGGGGCTGCTGCCTTTTTATTGGCGTTTAAAAACCTTTTATTAATGTGTGTCAGGGCTGGGGGAGGAGAGAGAGGCTCAGGTTTCAGGACCCCCCATGCAGAGAGGTTTACTGTGGGAAGGGACATTAACACTTTCTCCTCCACGTCTCCCTGGCTGGGGCGCATGTGGCAGAGCGTGCGCTGCAGGCACAGGCTTGGGTGAGCCCATGCAGAGCTTGCAGGGATGTGGGCAATCAGTGATGCCATGTGCCTGCGTAGAGGAGAAGGACCTCCCTGCTCTGCTCTGTGCCGGGCGATCTGCAGCCCTCTTCCAGCCTTGCCACCAGCTCCACGGGGCCACTGCAGAGCAGGATGCTCCCGAGACAACAGGGTTCAGCGAGAGCTGAGGAAACCACGACATGCCCCAGGTTCCCAAGGCTGCACAAGACCCACGCACAGCTCAGACGCACCATCACTAGGACTTGCTTTAACCTCGACGTGACCCAAGTGTTTCCCATTACAAGTCCCCCACAGCAGCACCACACGCCGCCTGATGAATCCACATTTGCTACCTTCCTTCTTTCCGCACCTTAACTCAGCCATGCTGCTGTTCCCCTGCTCTTGCCTTGGGTACAACGCTGGGTGAGCAAGGTCCTGGCAGCGTCTCCTTCGGCTGCAAACGCTGCAGACACAGTCTGACAGTTCAGGCACCAGGCTGCATAGTTTGCTGTTGACTGGTACGTTCGATGGTGTTCCATCACACAAGCTGCAATGGATATCTGCCCAACATACGCCCAGGAAAACATCACCAAGTTATGCTCACCCTGGAGCCAGCTTTTGTTGGTTACAGCTTCAATGACAGTGCAAGAGACGATGGGAAGCTCTAAGTGTCACACTGGCTCCAGCAGGAATCCAAACGCACAGCTTCATGGCAATGAACGGAGTCAGAACATTTTCACTCAAAATAAGAGCCAGGCCAAATGCTCAAAAACTTGCTGAGAAACTCTGGCTGAATACTGCACTCCATCTGCTAAATGGGACGTGGAGAACAAAAAGAAGTGGGAAGCACAGTGTTTGTCCTATACAGCTTACAAAACAACCATCCTTTTGGTGGAGCCAATAACCTAACACCATTTTAAGCCCAATAGTCTCCAGTCTTGCCTTTAAACAGATTCCTTTCCTCCGAAATTTTACAAATTCATTAAAAAACTATGGTGCAAAAGCACGGGGTAAGGATTTGGAGCACCAGCAAGCAAGGCGAGATATCATCCTTGCTGTAAAAAGCCAACGGTCTCTTCCTAGCCATGCGAAGGATAGGGAAGGTATCACAGCGAGCTTCCCGGAGGCACTTTGGCATACCAGAACCCTCCTCCCAGCCCACAAGACATTCGCAGGGTGCCATATAAAGAGCAGTACATTTTCTTTGCCTCTCCAGCAAAGAACTGTCAGGAACTTTCAGGGCTGAAAACTGGGCCAAGACTGAGAACACAGGAGAAAGAAATTGGGTGCAGAAAAATAACTCCTGCTAAACAGCAGTGAAAAATCAGTACTGGAAAGAGTTCTTGCTACACAGAAATACCATTTCTCACCTGCTGGCAGCTCAGTCGATCGGCAACCAACAAGGAGCACGCAAATGGGAAAGTTCCTGCAATGCGGCTGGATGCGGTACGTGCCAGGCAGAGCTGCTCCGCTGCAGTGCCTGCTGCCATCGCCTGATTGAGGCTCAGGGATACAGATCCCCTCGTGCCACCATGCTCAGCATGGACACGGCACCCTTCCACTGCAAACAGCCCAGAGGTGCATCTGCTGAGGAGTCAGATTCATCCGGGCTCTGCACGCTAAAAGGAGGGCAGGGAGCAGATGGTGGACAGGGGACTGCACACGAGGATCGCCCGGTTAAGCTGGACTGGGGGCTTCTTTGCAGGGAAGTGCCTTTTTGTATCTTGCTCACAGTCATTCGTGAAAGGCATATGGGTTCATGCCTCTCAGTCGTACCTTCCTGGCTTGGTCTGCACTGCCTTCTACAACACCCCACTTCTGGAGAGTCAAATAATTCACTTTCTACTGCCTTCTCCCCACTTCTGGAGAGTCAAATAATTCACTTCGTTAATACTGCAGAAGGAGAAAATTTGTGGAACAAGGTAGTCATTTGACCGTAATGACGCAGCTGCCGCTCCAGTCCCTTTCTACAGCTTTACTGAATCACAGAAAATGGGGTAGGAGCATCCAAGGAGGTCACTTTGCCTCCTTTTCCAAGGCAGTTCACCTCCACACAAGTTGTACCTGAGAGAGCCACCTTTAAATGCTTTTAAAAATCTCCAAGGCTGAAGAGATTCTGCAGAATCGCTAAGGAGGCTGCTTTTAAGTGCTTAACTACCCAAAGGTATGAAGCCTTTCCTAAAGTCTAGTCTTAATCTATTTTGCTGCAATTTATGCCCATTCCTTCCTGTGCTTTTCAGCATAGAGCTGGAGGACAGCTTGTTCTCCTCCTCTCTGCAACAGCCCACTGCATTTTCCCTGAATTTCCTCTAGACTAAAAAGCCCCAGCTCTTCTAGTCCCTTCTTGGAAGTCAGGCTTTTGAGGTCTCTGCTCCGTCGCACTGGTCTCCCCTTAACCCTCTTGGGTGTCCTCCACAAAGTGAATACGCGCACCTGCCGATTCACCGGTCTGACCATTAACGAAAACGCTGGTCAGTACTGGATCAAGAAGAGACCTTGCAGAACCCGTTGCTTCTGCTCAGCGTGTCCAGGGTAGTGCCGGTACCGGTGGGTTCCTCTGTCTGCCTCCGTGCAATGTGTCTGGTGCGTAAGGCAGAGACCAGAAGACGGCACAACACAACTGGCACACAACAGGGGCTCAGACCTGCACAAACACGAGCGAACACCCAGCCTGCTGGGTGGGATCACGGTTCCAAAGTCAGCTACTTTCAAACTAAACAAGACCCATGGAGGCGGCAAAAAAAGAAAAGAAAGAAAGGGGGGGATGGACACAGCCAGGGGGGGATGGACACAGCTGGGCCTGGGTCCTTCTCTCTGGGATCTGTGTTGCCTTTTCAGCAGAGCTGAGCTGGTACCACCATGCCTGATAATCCTGGATGCTTGGGTGGCTGCTGCTGCCGCGCTGTGAAGGGCACCAACTCCTGCCAGTGGTATTGTACAGTTTATTTATAAAGCACCAGAACCAAAAGGAGCCAGGACAGTGAGAAAACTCAGCTCAGAAGCTCAGGTGTAGCTACAGGACAAAGTCATGTCTCTTCTTTTACACACGTGAGCGCAAGTGCCTGGCAGGACAGGTAGATGGCACTCCAAATAAACGGGTGTGTGGTTAGAAGAGGCAGAGCTCAGGGAATACCGACCCCCTCCCACAAGTTATGGGGCACCAGACCAGGCTGCTCAGCCACCTTACCTGCCTGCTGGGGGCTCTGGTTTGTGGCTGCGGGGGAAGAGTCCCTGCACAGAGAGTGGGGCACTGGGACTGTCCCCAGCAGAACCCCCGTGAGGCCACAGCACACACTGGGCTAACAGGCTACCTTAGGGCAGCAGTGGCAACCACATGCTTGTCATTTTAATCCCTTCAAATAGAGCCTTGAAAATCTGTTTTTTCACAGTGACTTCTTGGACTAAGGTGCTTCTCCAAACTGGGAGAGCCTTCAGTTTTACTGGGACCATGTGCTCCTCTGCCACGGGCAGTGCTGTGAGCACGGGCCGGGCAGAGAAGTGAAAGAGAAATTCGCACCTCTTGGGTCCCTCTGTGACAAAGGTCCTAAATTTCTCACCGTCATTTCAGGAAAATGTCAAGAAGAAGTGGCACATGGGAAGGCACGTTGCCACCGTCACATGCAGGCTCTCCACAGAAACCAGCCCCTGCATCTCCACTTCTCCTCCCGTAGCACCAACCCCTCGGGGAGGCAACACCACGGCTTCCCAGATGAGCAGCGTTTCTGGTGCTGCAATTCTGCCTCCAAGCAGGAAACTGTTGAGAGCCACTCTTATCCTGCCGTGCCTCCAAGGGCGTGCAAAACAAATGCCATTGTGCCTCTTCCATCCCCCATCAGGTTCAGACACGTTATCCAAGTGCAGCCCCCAGGTCCCTTCTGGCCAGGTGGTGGCAGAGAGCAGACCCAAAACCCCACATCAACAAGGGAACTGATTTCATTATTCTAAAAACAAACAGCCAAAGGAAAGTTCAGGCTAGAATGGGCTCCTAGAGCAAAGAAAGGAAAATAGAGAGCGGGCAGTGGGGAATGCTTCATATTCCTAAAAGCCTTTTGTACGTTAACACATGGTGTCTGCTTCTCTCTAGTCACCTATTTATCACTCTCCTCTTTAGAGAAGGAAAAAAGTCCTGGCTGCCTTCCTAAGGCAGAGTTTTGTGGCCGGGGGGAGGGGGAGGGTGCTTTAAGCATGATGCAAACCATTTGGAGTGCACCGAGAGCACTGCCAACACAAGCTGCACTATTTAAACAAGTGAGGAAATGATCGTATATACAACATGCCAGCGAGCACACACACACCAGAGGAAGTCGAGAGGGGTTTTCATGACACAGAGCTGGATGTCAGCGGCTGAAAGGTCGATATTTTCCCTTAACACCCTTCTCAATGACTTAATCGTGTTCCGTTTGCACAGAAAACTTCCCAAGAATAAAAGTCTGGAGGAATCGAGGGGGGATGTTTGGCCTACTGCTGACCTTGTCCGAGGTCCTCTCCACGTAGCAGGGCTCCTGGGGGGCGACCAGCAGGGGAACGAAGCCCGAGAGCAGCCGATCCTCTTCCAGGCTAAGCAGGGCAAGGTCGTCATCTGGGTCCTTGTACAAGGGCACCTCCGACTGATTCACTGTGGTCAGTATGTTACAGAAGTCAGCCAGCGTCGCCCACACATCTACTGAGACCCTGGGAGAACGAGGAGAGACGTGAGCAATTCGGGGCTGGAATGCGTTGGGAGTTGCCTGCAATGCTGCAGCGAATACCAGAGAGGTGAGGCGAGGCGAGGCACGCCACCACCGCTGCTAACCTACCCCACCGGGAGGGCTCCAGGCACAGCTGCGCTGGCACCGAACCCAGGAGGGCTCGTAACCCTCGCCCGCGAGCGCTGACACCGACCACCCCATCCCCCTGGATGGGGAGGGCTCCCAGGATCTCGCCCTTCCCGCTGCTCTGCCCACCTCTGCCCACTCCCGAGCCGGCACATGCACGGGAAGCAGCTTCCCCGTGCAGTGCGGCAGGAACCCAGCTCATTCCAGATGGCAGAAATGCCGCTTATTACTCAATTTCAAAAGCCTGCTGGGAGGACAGACCGATCCCCCGCCCTGCTGTCAGGGCAAAAGCGGCGCCTGGGGGGGCTCCAGCCCAGCCCAGGGCACCCTCTCCTTCAGCCGGCTGTTATCTGCTGCAACCACGTGCTGCAGCCATGCTCTAAAGCACAGAGATTTTTTTAGTTAAACCCCAGCCATGGGGGGCGTTGAGCCGTGTTTTGCTTCTGACCACGGTTTCAACACTTGCGAGTGACCTCCAAAGCTGCCTCTGCGGTGTCCCACCTTCCCGGAGCGGCAGTGACATGCAGGGAGACGGATGCGAACACAAGGCCACCAGCAGCCCTGGACCGCTCTCCCGCGCATCCCCATCACTCATCCTTATTGCTGAGCACAGCCTGGGGGGGGCCCAGCACCCCAGAGAGGGCCAGCACGGGGGAAGCAGGCAACAAGCACGGGAGCACTGCAGCCTACCACGCTGCCTCATACTGCATTTCTTCCTCCTGTTTCTAAAAGCACTCAGATAGGGTTTTTTTTTAAAGCGTAAACTGGGACAAAAACAGGGAATAGGGGAAACTGGGGCTGATCTGCTTCTTGTGGCAGTAAGGAGGGCTGCTCCTCCACCCCACACCTCTGGGGCACCAGCATCACCGGGGGCGCAGCAGTGACCAGCGCGGCCCGAGGCAGCCCAGGGCTGGAGGGAGGCCCCCTGCTCTTTGAACTGCTCCAGGTGGACAGAGTCTGCACTCGGTTATTTACGGGAATCAATGTACCAGGAAAGCACACTGAAATGAAACATCTTGTTTTCAAGAGCGTCCTGGGAGCCAGGCAGAATGAGGAGCCATTAATCAAAGCCCGGCACGTAATCAGCACACATGTAACGCAGAGTCGCCCACGTCCCTAAGCCAGCCCCAGCCCGCACGCTGCAGAGGAGAAGAGGTCCTTCAAAGCCCTCTGCGCACAGACACCAGGAGCTGGGTTCATTCACAAAGCTCCATCGCTTGGCTCAGCCAGGTCTGGCTGTCAGAAATGTTTAAATATGGAAAAAAATAAACAGTTGCAACACGTTTTTCGGAGGGATCTGTCCGAGGCCCTTTGTGATGTAATGGGAAACGCTGCGTTTGTGCTACCAGCTGGAAAATAAACAGAGCTGCGAGGGTTAAAAGGAACTGAACTTTCCACGACCCCTATCTGCAAAAGAAGAAAATAATAAGAGGAATGATCCACTGCCCCACAGCCCTGATAGTTTATCCTCCGGCCCAGGCTGCAGAGACAAGCACCGGATGTGATAGGGCTGCTCTGGGCCACCTCCAAGGCGAGCTCTGCCCATGGGAGATGCACAGGGCTTGGGAGGCTCAGCCCTCCCCCAGTGCCCTGCTGGCAACTGGGCTGGGCCGCCTGAGTCCGGTCACATAGCAGTGGTGGGGCCCCGCCAGCGCGGGCTGCGATGAGGGCTCGGCTTGGATGAAGGAGGTGCAGAGGCTGCAGGCATCGATGGGGGAGAGGAACAGGGAGAGCGCCTGCAGCCGCCGGGGAACGAGCACGCTGGGGTGTTGGGGACAGGCACCGATGCAGAGGATGTTCCCAGGGGGCCGAGACAGCCAGGTGCATGGGGCCAGGGTGGAGGAGAAGGGGCAGAAACACATTGCAGAGACCTTGCCTGTATTCCCCAAGAAACAGAGCTGCAGGCAGGGGATGGAGGTGACCAGTGAGGGTGGGAGGGAGGCAGAGGGCAGCGGCAGAATGCTGGGCAGGACTGGGATCCACAGCAGGGCAGGGGTGGTAATGGGATGAAGGAGCAGCACAGATGAAGTACAGGGAGCCATCTCCCTCCATGGGGCTTGGCCCCCAAAGTCAGAAAAATGCCATGTGAACAGTCACCGAGCGGATGCTGCTAACACCCTTGCAGCCACCCAGCCCAGCGGTCCCCTCTCCTCTCCCCCTGCGGCTGCCTGCCCCCAGCCTGCAGCCCCTCCGGCAGCGCTGCCAGGCAGGGCAGCCCCTCACCACCCCGAGCGCGACAGCAGTCCCTGTCACTTTATCCCTTTCATCCCCAGCTCCCTACAGCTTCGCAGTGCCTTGCCACATCTGTCATTCGCACTGGATGTGTTAGGTTTCCACCCTGGGCTTCCTTCAGTCAAACCACAGACTGTGTTGACTCCCTGGGTAGCAAGATCTCACTGTAATGCAATCCCGAGCAGCTCTGAGGCAGCGGCCGGCAGCTGGGCAGCACCCTCTCACATGCAGCACCCTGCAGAGCCTTCAAAAAGCCAACAAAGAAGAAGGTGTTGGCGCTTCTGCCCTGGTTTTCTCCTGCAACACAGAGGCAGCACCGCAGAGAGCGGGTCTGACAATTTTCTGTCTTCCCCTCGGGTACAGCTCCTCCTCTGCAGTGCATCGCCCAGCACTGGCACCACCAAGATCATTTACCGGCTGCTACCCACCAGCAAAGCCACCAAGGGCTAACAGCTCATGCCGACACCATACGGCCCTGTGGATCTCCTGCTGGGACGTGCACTCGCCTCAGAAGGTCGCACAACACTCAGGAACCCTGTCAGGTGCCTTCTCCCCACTGCCCCTTCCCAGGACACTGCCGCGGCCACCTCCAGGCGTTTCTGGCTTATGTCACCCAACATAAGCTGAGGTGCTGCGGTGCCGGAGCCTCTCTGCAAAGCCAAGGCAGGCCCAGGTGCCTGGAAGCGCTGCGTACGCACAGTGCCACGGCTTCAGCATCCCTCTGCGGAGGGAGGCCCCAAATTACTGACACCGAGCCCAGGCACGCAACTCCCAGGTACAGGGACGAGGCTCCCAGAGCTTTTAACCGAGGAAGCGAGAAGGGGGTTAGCGCGAGGTCTTTCCTCAGAACGGGGGTTCATTCACTTCCCCACAGACACATTTACATTTGCTTATTCCACTAGGACAGGAAAAAAAAATAAGAGTTAATTTCTTTTTTATTGCCTCAAGATTCCAGGTTTAATGTAGCTGTCAGTGTGAGCACAGCCCAGCTGCACGCCGACAGGACGCAGCCCGGCCAGGCGACGGTGAGAGCACTGCACAAGTGCGCAGCCGAGCGCGCAGGCTGGAGCGCGGCCCCGGGGCAGAGTGCGGCCCCGGTGAGGCCGGGTCTGCGCGGGGACGGCTCCTGGCAAAGACGGATGCCCGTGATGGGCATGCATCACCACAAGGCAAAAGGCACGCACCAAAGCGTGGGGAGAGCAGAGGGTGCCAGGGCGAGCCCGACGCTCACCGAATCCCTGCCGGCCACGGTGCTGTGCGGCGCTCTGGCGTGAGCCACCATCTTCACCGGGGGCGCGGGCTGCCTGGTGATTAATATCAAGCACAATGACCCCATGTTACAAGCCTGCGGGGGCCTGTGGAGGTGGCCATTTCCTGTGTAATACCAGCTTGTTTAAACACTAACATTCAAACTCCACAGCTGCAGAACAAACCCGGAAAGCGCGGCGCAGAAGAAGCCCTGCATTGTGTTCCCTAGCCGCCAAGAGCCGCGCTGCCGTGCAGATGGCAAATGCCTCGGGCTCGCGTGCTCCCAGGGCCAGGCGACGCGCACCCACCAGCTCCCGGTGCGAGGCGGCACGGGTGCCCACCCCAGCTCCTGCACTGCCGTACAAAGTGCTCTGCATCCCCCTCCTGGGTTTTCTCTCTCCCGGCCCAGGGGAAGCCGAACTAAAAGCGGCAACTCTGCAAGGAACAAAAGGGGTTGGCGGTGGGAGCTCTTCCCAAAAGGCGTTCACCAACCTCGCCCTGGACTCAGACACAGCTGCCCAGGGCGGGGACGAGTTGGTCACAGCCCCTCTGCCCCGTGGCACCAACGGTTTTCCCCACTCTGCCCTACACGTGGTCCCTTTGGCCAGTCGGGCATCCATAAACCCATTCCTCTCCCAGGAACCTGCCTTTGGAGTTAGAGGGATGCTCTCCTCCCCGGGAGAGGCGCAGTCTCCTCCCAGCCAGCCTCTGCTTCGCCACAGCCCCCTTCTCCACAGAGACTTTTGGCTTCTGCTTTGCTCGACTTTACCTTCATTCTCAGCCAGGTTTACACTACCGAGACACCTCTGAATCCTCGCTTTGATGTCTCGATAGGGAAACTCTGGTGGCCAGCATTACTAACTAAGGCTGAGATCTGCAAAAGGGATTTTCCATTTAGCCTCCAGCAAACTCCAGCAAGGTCTTGGCACCCCTGTCCAAGACTCTGTCCATCTCTCCCAGTGGGAGCTGCCATCTCAGTGACACTTCTCCGCAAGAGCGATGTGATGAGAGCGATCTGGCAGATCTCTCTGGGAAGGTAAGCTCTAGAATGTGCTCAGAGCTTTTGGATTTAATTTAATACTTGGTTTAAATTAACCATTTTTAAATGCTTGCAGACAGCCTCCACAAACCGAGAGGCCCTTCGCTCCAGTGTGAAGGAGCACAGATTTACCAGAGTCAGACCTGTGGCAGTTTGTCTGTCTAGCCAGTGGCTTCCCCATCGATTCTTGCGCTTCGTTTAGCGACGGATTCATTGCGGCAACAAGGTAGAGCAAGGAGCAGCTTTGCTCTCCTGTGCCCAGCCCTCTTCACCCATCTCAGCTCTTCAGCCATATGTCCCAAAAGGAGATGGATTCACTTGAATGACAGCAGCCTCCTTGGAGATCTGCCTTTCGCCCCATCTGCTGCTAATATCTCTGCCTTAGGAAATCCACCCTGCTCCCCTCTCCCCAAGACTCCCCAAGCTTTTACCCCCCAATCTCTGCAAATTACTCCTGGGGACAGCTGGTCTGAAAGACGCTGCTCCAACCCAGTTGCATGGCAATGCCACTGCTTTAAACGACCACCTGCTTAGACCCCAACACAACGTTTGCCATGAAACATGCAGATATAAATTAATTTTAAGATACAGAAGTGACTGTTGCTTGCTGCTAAAAGACCTGGGAACACCTGGTCCAGACACACAATCCCTGAGCCACAGGACACTGCTGCTCTGAAGCAGAGATGTCCATGGTCAGGTTTAGCTCCTGGAAACACCTGAGAAAAGAGCCACAGTAAACTCACTGAGCCCCTCTCCCAAATAGCTGGAGGGGAAGGATACCCCCTGCCTCTCAAATATACACAGCAGCCCCAAGAGAGGGATCTAGGCAGCCTGTCACCTCTCCATGGCCTTCTGGCCTGAAAACATGTCCCAGCGCGTGCCCTGAGCCACGGTGACCGTGCAGGTGTGGCTAAGAGCTGGATGAATGTGCCAGAGCAAGGAGGGTGGTTTTGGGGAAAGATCTATCTCCTCATTCAGGTTGAATTCAGGACCACTGAGCCCCCAGCCAGGGAGAGGATGCCTGCCAGGAGCTGGGGTTCATTCCCAAGCCCCCGCCAAGAAAAGGACCCCAAAGACGCAGCCTCCCGAGCCTCCCATCCCACTCCGCAGAGCCCGCTCCTGCATGGCTCGCAGCCGCGCGCCGGGTTTCGGCAGCGCTCACCCCTCACACCTTTCCCTCCGCCTCTGTCCAAGGGGGAAAGCAGCAAGCTGAGGAATTTGGTGTGGGTTTTGTTTTTTTGGTGGTTTTTTTTTTTTTTTTTTTTTTTACAGAGATGTCCATGGTCAGGTTTAGCTCCTGGAAACACCTGAGAAAAGAGCCACAGTAAACTCACTGAGCCCCTCTCCCAAATAGCTGGAGGGGAAGGATACCCCCTGCCTCTCAAATATACACAGCAGCCCCAAGAGAGGGATCTAGGCAGCCTGTCACCTCTCCATGGCCTTCTGGCCTGAAAACATGTCCCAGCGCGTGCCCTGAGCCACGGTGACCGTGCAGGTGTGGCTAAGAGCTGGATGAATGTGCCAGAGCAAGGAGGGTGGTTTTGGGGAAAGATCTATCTCCTCATTCAGGTTGAATTCAGGACCACTGAGCCCCCAGCCAGGGAGAGGATGCCTGCCAGGAGCTGGGGTTCATTCCCAAGCCCCCGCCAAGAAAAGGACCCCAAAGACGCAGCCTCCCGAGCCTCCCATCCCACTCCGCAGAGCCCGCTCCTGCATGGCTCGCAGCCGCGCGCCGGGTTTCGGCAGCGCTCACCCCTCACACCTTTCCCTCCGCCTCTGTCCAAGGGGGAAAGCAGCAAGCTGAGGAATTTGGTGCGGGTTTTGTTTTTTTGGTGGTTTTTTTTTTTTTTTTTTTTTTTAAGGACCCAAATCCAGCAGTGTGATAAATGCATCCGAGCTACAATTAGGAAGATATATAGCATCAGAATGCGAAGGTCTGGGCAGCGTGGTGAAACGCGGGCTCTCCAGAGCCCCAGCTATGTTTCCCATTATGTAACCCTGGTCATGGGCAGACAGCCAGACTCCAAATGAAAAAGAGACTCTGGCTTGGCACCGTTTCTATTTTCCTATCCTCATTCGGGGTCAGCGCAGTGTCATACAGCTGCAGAGAAAGCTCCGGGGATTAAACCTGGGAAAGACTCCAAGACCAGGACCCGGGTTCAAGTACCAGCTGAAAGCAATAAACCAACTGCCACAGCTGGGCTGAGTTTAGACGTTCTCAAAGTCCCCCAGCTCTCTCCCTCACTAAGAATGAGCAATCATGAACATGGCGAACGCAGCGTGAGCGGAGGCCTCGGGATGTATAGCCCCAGCAGCCCGGGCCCTAGGCTCTGGCGGAGTCTTGACAAGCTGTCCCGCTGGCCCCAAGCCCAGGCCGTCATTCTGGCAGCGGTGCTGGCCCCGGACGAGCTGCACTTTGATGCAAGCTCTGGGCCAGGCCTTTGCTCCTAGGGGGGCTGCCAGGTGGGTACGGGGCCTAGTTTTTCCAGAAGATTTAAGCACATTCATGGCATCCTTGCAGGGTGCTTCTGTGCTTCAGAGATTTTTTTTACTGTCCCTTTTCTGTGCCCACACCATCACGAGGGGCAATGAAAGCAATGGCTGCAAAGCACTGGGAAGCAGCTTCAGCGTGTCCAACCAGCTTCTCCATTGGCACTGGTGGGGACTTTGCAGCACGTCCCACTGCCGTGAGGCACAGAGCACATGTGAAATGGCACAGGCCCCTTACTCAGTTCTCCAACTTGGCATCTGCACTTGCTCCTCGCATGCTCTCCCCGCTCCTGTGCTCACCCTGCCCATAAACCTTGGCTTACTCCAACACGCCTGCTGCTCTGACCCATGTTTTACTTCTAAACCTCTTTGAAGCTGCTCCTATCTAAACCCCTGGACTCGGTGACTCTACCTGGTTACTGAACAGCCCCAGGCCAGACAGCAGGCTTGTGTCAATAGAGAGCTGAAACAGTAACCCAGTGCTCCCCTTTTCCTTTCCCACCTCTAGGGAAAACGTTGCAAATCCCAGGTCGTGCCCAGGAGCAGAGCTAGTTCCCTGCTACTCATCACTACCCGCACACCTCCAGGGAAGCTCAGTTGCTGCTGTCCCAGAGTCCTGGACCACCAACACCCGGCCACGCAATGCTGGGTCAACACAAGAGGTCTGGGCCGAAAGAGCAGCCCATCTCCTCGCCGTGGTTAAGACAGATGCTCCTGGTGAGCCAAAGAGCACCAGGGTGGAGGAGCTGGGAGCCAACATGAGGAAGGCTGCCCATGCCCCAGAGTAAGGGCACGGATGGGACAAGAGGGGCTGCTCAGCCACCCTCCGTGGAGAGGGCAAGGTGGGGAAGCGGTTGGGCCTCTGCTGCAAGATGAAGACCCTTGTTCCGCCACCGAGCAGACCAGGACCTTGCCGAGTAGAGCCCCCCAACCCATACCCGCTGCTCCCCAAAGAGCCACGTGCTGCCGTGCCATGGGGTGGGCTGCCACCACTGCCTTCTCCCGCCTCGACGGGCAAGCGGGTGCCCGCACCTGCTCCGGCAGCCCAGGGGGACGCAGCCCCGCGCCCCGCAGGAGGGGGAGGCAGCTCGTCCCGGGGAAGGCGCCGAGCGCTGGCTGCGCGAACCCAATCAGAAATTCCATCTCGAGGCTGCCCGTCGCCAAGGGCTCAGCGGCTCCCTGCGCAGGCAGCGCGAGGGGAAGGGGGGATTGGTGCACGCGCTTTCACGTGACAGATCCCAGTTTGAGTTCCTGCCCAAAGATGGGCAGCAGTTCACATGAGCAGGCAGCGGTCCCACACCGAGCAGCCGACAAACAGAAAACAGACTCCATCTCCACAAAATGAGGCCCAGAACTTCCTGTGTGAGATTTCCATTTCCTCAGCCAAATGAAAAAGAACTGGAGTAAGAGGCAATAAACTAGGAGAGCAGGACTGGACCTGACGCACGGAGCGGGGACCCATTAATGGTTAAGCCACTTTGCTGGATTACTCTTAATGCGCCTTCCCATCACCCTGGGTTCTGGCTCCTTTGGATTAACAATAAGACGTGATTTCAGGCTCTGGATCCGGAGTACCAGAGGCAGATGGAAAATCCTGCGGGAAAGCAGCTACGGAGCATGCTCAGACACTGTTTCGCATACTCCATACTTGGCCCCTTCACTCGATTTTCTGTCCAAAAATATGCAAATTGCCTAGTCCGCATTATGGACTAATGGGCTGGAATCGGCCAGTTTAGAAAATTAACCCTTTTGTGTGTTGCAGGGGTAGAGACAAGCTGTTTCTGAAGCAAGAGGGAGGCGACTTTTGGAGCTCCAGGAACAGGCAAGCTGCTCCAGGCCAGCCCAGCCTGACCAAGGTTGGCCTGATTCAGTCAAAAAAAGGCAACAAAACGCTTATGCTGGAAATGGACTTCCCTCTTGCAGAGAGGAAGGTCCTGCCTGTTCAGCTGGCTGGGCCAGCAGAGCATATAAAGGAGACGTATCCCAACAAAAGCAGACGCACATCCTAAGCGGAAGGTAAAAATCCAGCTCGTGAGCCATCTTCTAACACATGGTAGCAAAGGGCACCCGCCAGGACCCCTCAGAGCCACTTCAGCCCCACCCATGCATCAATGAAGAAGTCACTGTGTCACCAAGGCTGACAAGTCCCCCCCAAACATTCCCTGCGCAGTGAGCCTCTCCTGGGTGCTCAGGTCAGAGTGCCACAGCCAGGAGTAAGCATGAGCGAGGGGGAAAGGTGGCACAAGGAGCCCAGGGAGGGAGCAGACACCAGAAGACAGACCAGAGGATGCACGTACTGTTTGGGGAGCTCGAGAGAGGTCGGAGGAGGATTCCAGGTGTCCGGGTGGCCAAGCATCCAGTCCGACCAGACCTTCACACTGGGGAGCAGCTCCTTCAGGTCCTGGGGCAAGGCAGAGACCTTGATGTCGTCCTCCTCATCCTCCTGCTCCACCTCTTGTGGCTGAACTGCAAATACAAGACGTGAGAGCTGAAGCAGCTCACTGCAGCCAGGAGCCAGGCTCAGGCAGGGACTGAGGATGCACGACACAGATCCCAACATCCCAGCCTTGGACGCACAAGGGGACAGCCACAACCCACAGCAAGCACAAAGACAGATCTGTTCTCCCTACACGGACTGGCCTGGGGGGCAAGCTGGGACGTCTGTGATCCCTTTTATTGAGGGCAGTGGGGTGTCACTGCACCAGTCAGAGATAGGATTCCGAGGTCCCAGCTTTGGGAAGTTTCCCAACAGCTGGCAGAAAGCATGCCCTGAGTCCACCCCTTTCTTCCAAACGTTTCTGCCTGCACACATCAGGGGCTTTCCTGCCAGGTGATCCAGCCATAACCTGGGCAGAGCTGGGGATGCCGGGGGAGAATCCAAGGGCCCCAGCAGAGGGGAAGGCATGTACAAAATAGCAGGGAACAAGGGCCTGAACCCCACCATGCTGCCTCGTGGGCAGCTGCGTGGATCCTGCCGGTAACCCCTTACCTTGCACGCATTCCCTCAGCAGGCTGGTGCACCTCCTCACCAAGAGTGCAAACATGGAGAGCCCCAGGGCCGTGGCCTGTTCCTGGATGACGGAGCGGCAGTCTTCAGAAATGCACTCTAGGAGACAGAGAGAGGGTTCAGCGGGGAAGCAGGTCAGATGCTCCATCTTGCTTCGCCTTCGCAGCCTCCCTTTCTGCATTCCACATGGAGCAGGGATCTCTGCAGGGGTGGGTGATTCCCCAGCTCACACCTGTCCTGGACCCAATTGCTCCACACAGGGGGAAAACAAAGGTGGTGAGTAGCCGCTCTGGAGCGGGCAGAGGCTGCAGTCACACTGCCCTCATCGTGCCTGATCCCACCTCATGTGCTGAGCCGGCCCGGCCCGGCCTGAGCCGGCACTCAGGGCTCCCAGCACAGAAGCTGCTGCTTGGAGCTGATGCCTTCCCCTGAAGGAGGGGGTTATGTTTAAGTGTTAAAAGGGTAATTAGCTGCATGTTTGATCTTTGTCCCTGCTGGAGTTTCAACCTCAGCAGCTGAGGAGGGGGCTCCTCCCACTAGTTCACCAGTCACACAACAGCTTGTCAAGAGACCTTAATTGAAGCTGTTACTCAAGTAGATGCCACACGACCACAGCTCTTCCAAACAGAGCCGGCTCAGAGTGAGAGCAAATCCCCCCGGCACATCTACACCCAGCCAGAAACCACTTCTGAGGCTGCTGAGAGCAGCGGGGAGCTGGCTCGAGGGAACTGCCTGGAGCTGGGCATGGGTTACATTTAGCGAGGCTGAGAGCACCGTGGGGCATGCCAGGCTGCCCGCGCTCGCTCAGGCACCGCACTGCCTGCTCGCAGAAGATTTTTAAGCCTTACGGGCAGCCTCTGCCCTCCGAACCCCCTCTGCCCCCCCCCAGATCCTCTCTGCCCCCAATTCACATCCTCCCTTGAGATGTGGGTGGGGAGCGGCTGGCTGGGGGCTTGCCCGGAGGGAGGCAGGGAAGCGCTGCCGGGGGGAGCGGAGCCGCTGTCCAGCGGGACGGGATGCACCAGCACTGCTCGGGGGTCTCCTACCAGCCTGCGTCATTTGCTCTGTGCAGGCTGCTCTGCCGCAGCACCTCACCGGTTTGCACATGGCCTGCTGCAGGACCAGGGCTTCCAGCCCTCACTCTGCAGACGGGCAGCCACTGTGAGAAAAGCTGCCGCAAGCCAGGCAAAGGATTTGCACAGTGAATGCAAATATGTAGGTACCAACTCCAAACCAGTGGAGCAAAGCCCCAGCACCAGGATGGGGAAGGAGAACCCCCGCAGAGCCCCGGCTCCCAGGCACCTCCGCCGCAGGCACAAGCATCAGCTGCATGTGGGCAAAGAGAAAGTGTTGAAAGTTGAACTCCCCTGATGTGGCAGACCAGGGGTTTTGAGCAAAGGGCAAGAGGATTAAAGCAAGACATCAAGACCCCGTGCCAGCCGGGGCTAGCAAAACACCCGAGGCGCAGAGAACAAACATTGGGTTTTTAAGTGCAAATTATTTCACAGCAATGGGGTGGGAGGTTAAAAACAACCAGAAAAAGACTAAAACACACCTAGAAAGTATAGGAGGAATATCTGTAGGCTTGATTTGGCCAGCTCTTACAGCAGCCAATAAGTTCAGCACCCAGTGAACAGACGACCGAGGGTAACCCGGGGTGGCACCAGAGGTGCCCGGTAGCCAAATGAGGGTGCTCTGCTCCTGGAGCCAGAGCTGAGCTGATGCCGCAGAGCAGTGGTAGGAAGTGCCGTACTGCAGAGGCTGTCAACTTTTGGAGGAAATATAAAACTAAAGATGTGACCACTCTGGGACAGTAAATCTCTTTCATGAAGCCTTTCCCACAATTAAGAGTGTTAGTCCCAGTGCTCTGGCCACAGTCCAGTTCAAGAAATTACAGTCGTCTTCCCTGCGCTCCCTCCTCCCGCACTCGGGTGAGATGCTGGACTCTCTTCACTTCTTGTCTTAAATGGGCACACAACAAGACCGCGGCCGTCGCGCTGCCGCACCTGAGCCTGGCAAGTCCCAGCTCTGGGCATTTCAGAAAGCACCCCTACTCTTTGGATGGGCAGCACCCCCGGGACTCTGAGCACTGTGCTCAAGCCAGACACGCAGTCACCCCCAAACTGGGCTGGTACAAAAGCTAAGTCCTCCCTCTCCAAAAAAGCCAAAGCTTAAAAGGCTTTCGTGATGCTGAGGGTCACAAGCCCTTCACAGCCCTGATGTACTTCAGAGATCGGCTCCAAGCGCTGCAGCAGTGCTCTGTGGTGGTCATGGCCAGGCTTGGTACCAGGGCCTCAGCCCTTCCCACTGCCACCGGCGGCTCTTCCTGCAGGCTACAAGTTCGCCATAAAACATTAAACACCCAAAAGAGAGTAAAAATGTTTCTTGCACGTGAGCTGTCGCAGGTACAGCCATCCGCGACCCGCTCACTCAAGCTGAGCACTACGGCCACAGCTCCATCAAACATCTCGTATTGCTACAGACGTGCACCACGTGCCCGCCGGCTCACACCCAGTTTACATAAAGCCACGGTGCTTTGACCTACCGCAACGATGCTCAGCCCCAGCACAGCCTGCGAAGCTGCCCACTGTGCAGGTAAGAGGAACAGGACACCCAAACTCAAGGGTCGTTTCCCCACGGTTCCAGCTCAGCTACCGTGAGCGTTGTCATCTCACCATTAAATTACACAAAACTCCCCTGGTCCTGAAAGTTCATTCCCTGGCCAAGCTTGTCAGCCTCATTTCAAGGAGGCTTCCCCAGCCCAAAAACCTTGCAGGGAAGGACAAACGTCCAGGTGGGTGCTTGTTCAAGACTCCTGAACAAACACCAGCACTCCAGCTCCCTGCCCTGCCAGCAAAGGCTCTTAAGAGCTTAATTGTAGGACAAAAGAGGAAAGCACCATAAATCAGGAGAAACTTTCTCTTTGTGCCTTTTCACCACTTTCCTCGGGAGGCAGGGAGCCTCAGCCTTCGCTGAGCTGGGAGCTCGGAGCCAGTGGTCACGACTGTGTGACGCGGAGGCTGTGGGGTGGCAGACCCCAGGCTAACCCCAGCTGCCCACGCCACAGAAGACAGTCAAGGTGAGGGTACAATCAAAGGGCAGAGCACTCATGAAATGGAGGTGCTTAGATAGAAACTTGTGGAGTGTTTTGAGTGATGGGCAGTAGCGAAACTAGCTCTCCACACCCACAGCAAGGTCTCTTGCTCACAGCACGAAGAGTCTGAGCCTACCCTGGCACTAAGAGAAAAATGCTTTGTAGAAGATACGCTGGAAGCGGGGTTGGAGCAACAAATCTGCCCTGGAGCCCCCAGGGCGTCATTACCTCTGAGCTGAGCAATGGTCTGTGCTGCTGGTAATGCACGATGCATTAAGACACAAACTTCACGGAAAGAGATGTTCTTGGAGGCAGGAGTGACACTTAGGTGATTCCTGTCCCTGCAGTTGAACAGCACCAGTATAACCTGGGGACACCAGCTGCTACAGACCAACAAGAGCAGGCAGAGAGATCCTGACTGCCCAGGTCAGGGCAAACCCTGTAATTCCCAGATCTGTTTCCCCAGATTCACAGCGGGTTCAGGAGAAGCAGAACAACAGCATCAGGTCCACAGGCAATCCCGCATCCTATCCCCACAGGCAGTCACCAAAAGCTTGGTGCCAGAGACATTTTCAGGTGGCGTCAATGGCATCCCATCAGCTAAAGCTGCCACAAACCCGCACTCCACTTCCTCCCCTGAAACCCCAAATCAGGCTGTAATCAGATAACCCTCCTGTACTCACACCCAGCCACGCCACGCAGCCGGGGCACTGTGTGGAGGTGGTCAGGCAGACTATGGACAGAAATCACACACAAAAGAAGCTGCCATGAAGTCACGGGCCCCGAGGTGGTCAGAGATGTGGCTCCTCTGTGCCACCAGCAGCCGCAGCAGCGACGCTCTGCAGGAAATCATCCAGCACACCACCAGGTTGTGCACCAATAACCACAACACGTTCCCCCTCCGCCTTCTCCCCTTGCAATCAGGCAAACGTCCCTGTTAATGCCGGCATCAGTTAAACAGCTCCTGTCACCACATCACCTCTCAGCTCTCGCCTGCGCAGCCACCCCGTGAACCAGATCATGCAGCTCATAGGGGTTAGAAATGTCACCTTTCAGCTGTGCCATCCCCATCAAAGGTGCTGTGCGGGGGGAGAGGAGGGTGGGTAAAGCTGGCACCGCTACCTCAATAGCTGCTTGTTAAACCACAGCTTAAGGTCAGGGCTTCAGGACTCGCAGCGTTTGCAGCCAAGACTGACTCAGGGTAACACCGTACCCTCGCCGCATGCTGCACCACCACTCGCTGAACCGACACATGGCCCATGGAGCCATGCTGCAGTCACAGCAGGGAGCTGAGCTGGCCTAAAAACCCACCTTCTGGGAGCTTTCTCAAGCTGGATCTGTTTCTCAGTCACTTGTAGCCCCACATCAGCTATGCCAGCAAAACTCTGAGGTACGTGCAACGCTGCACAGGGCTAGAAAAGAGCAGGCAGAGTATTTTAAAGCAGGAATGTCATCAAACACTTTGCAGCCTGAACCAACAGCCTGGGTAATTTGCATTACCCCACACTTCATAGGCTGAATTCGCCTCGAAGATCTGTCTTTCTGCACCAGAAAAATAAGCGAGAGCCCTGCAGCCCTCTGCAAACCCCCTGCGGAGGTTAGAGCTCCAGATGCTGGACCGGCCAGTGGGACATGAGCTCTGACAGTCTTTTTTGCAGGCAGGGTTTTGAGCGCTGTGTTATTAAGCCTGCCTGACACTAGCCACTCATAAGACCCTTTTTCCAGTTGGCTCAGACTTTAACTACTGGAGCTGAAGTTTCCATGCTTGGGTGCCTGTCTCAGCCCAAATTCTTCCGGAAATCTTTAGCCAAAACAGTTCAGCTACTTGTGAGAATGAGGCTAGGAAACAAGATAGTGGCTTACCCTTGTTAGAAAAAAACACTTACAACCTTTTCCTTGAGCTAATCTAGCAACTGCAAATCCTGGAAAGGGGATCTGAGATTTTGCTGCAGAATAACCTTTTTAACAGAGAGTTTTCCTGTCCTACTAGAAATCTGTCCACACTTGGCCAAGTTATAAACATCTGAAATACACCAGGTTTTCCATATTCAATAGGAATTCATTTCAGCAGCTAAAAGTTTCTAAGATTTCACCTCCCTTACATCTAACCGCCCTTACACCTAACCTGCGTTACACTCAGCAGAGCAACTGCCCTGCTCCCATCAAGCACACGGGGACCTCCAAAGAAATGTCCTTGTACTAGTCACTGCTGCTTGCTGCGAGCTGGAGATTGGACCCAGACTCCTCCAACTGGCGCCCAGGCTATCTGCTCCGAAGCAGAGCCCAAGAGCGAGAGGAGGGAGAGGGCATGGGCTGGAAAAAATGGGAGCCGTTGAGCATCAAACTGCGAGCACAGAGAAAAAGCAACTGGGAACCAGGGACGGGTGTTTTTTCTGAAGATCACAAAAACCCTCTGAGCTGGAGAAGAGTCCTCCTGTTTCTTCGCATGTAGGAAAGAGGGTTTTTTTTTTTCCTCCAGCTGGGTACTGGCCTGCATGAAGAGTGCTGTTTTTCTACCAGGAGGCAGTTTCCTTTGCAGAGAGCCTGGGGAGCGGAACGGGTCGGCCAGTGCGGCTGCTGCAGCGCCCTCTGCGAGCGCCTACCTGGGCTCTCAGCTGCGTCCACGCAGGGGCTGCGAGCTTTGCTCCGACCCAGCCGACAGCAGGATCCGACCCAGGCTTTCTGCAGTCATAAATCTACCTGCTTCACAGGGGAAAGAGTGCGTAGGGAGGGGGGAGAGAGAGACGGAGAGAATGGGGACTTTTGTAACGGGGAGAAATTTGTGTTTCTCTGAGAACATTATATTCATGGAAAACATAAACCAACTGTCGTCAAAGTCGTCTGAGCTCAGGAAATGGAGCGGCCGGGAGAAGGCTGCCATGTGGCCGGATGTTATGTATTTCTAATTAGTGCTATACATCTTTCAGCAGCGAGTGTCCTTTTGCTGGGAAACACAACGCGCTGCCCTTGTTATTGTAACTGTCAGAGAGTGCTTAAACAGATAATCTCCAGGAAAAGTGATAAACACATCCCCTCTCCCACTAGGGTGTGCAAAACAGCAATGCCAAACCTCTATTAGGGCAACGCAACCAGCCACAGGAAATGGGAATGGGAAAAGAGCAGGCGATGCAAGGGACAGCCGCCTCCGAGGAGAGGGATTTGCTGGAGGAAGCTTCTCGCAGCCGCTCGAGTGCCATGTGCCGAAGGAAATCCTGCGAGGGACAATCAGGGCAGCGCGAGCGCAGGCCACGTGGCCTCGGCCAGGGGGCTGCTTGCGGGGACGGGGCAGGGGGGCTGGAAGGGAGGGCTCCCAGCTGCTCTACTCTGAGCGTGCTCTAGGCAGTGGTGGAAGCGAGCCACAGCAACCCCCGAGCTCACAAGCAAGCAGTAGACATGCTCCTACGTTCATCCCAGCTAACACAACACAAGGAGTGCTGAATCTTTCGCAGTTAAAACAACACCAGCCAACAAGCGTTAGAGTCTCGAAGGAGACCAGATTCCTTTGATTCAGGCAACCGGACTGTTCTAGCCAAGGGTCAGGAGGACTCCAGCGAGACAGTTTCCATGCTGGCCTCCCCGTCCTAACCTGAGCTGTGGCTCCAGGCAGCGGCGCTGGCAGCAGGTGGCCCCAGCGCAGGCAGAGAGAGCAGCAGGGATGTGCTTTGCTCCCGGGGAGCAACAGCTGAACCCACCTTCCCCGGTGACACGGTAAAGGACCATACGTGAAGGCAATCAAACGAACGAACGGGTCTCCGGACACAATCCCGAGGATGACATAATGGGCTGGCCAGGGGACGCAGGAGGTGGAGGAGCTCGGTGAGCTGCGGGTGAGCCGTGCCTAAGGCACCCGGCTGATGTGTCAGCAGCTCGGCGGCACAGACAACTGATTCACCAGCCGGCTGCTGCCCTGCGGGGAAGAAGACAGAGGCTGGTCACCTCCAAGCTGACACCACCTGAAGGCAATTGGTTTGCTCTCTTATCTCTCAGACACAAGCGTGTTTTCCCTGTGAGTCACCCTCCGCCAGACGCAGCATTGGCAGGGCTACAGGGCAGCCCACCGGGATGGGGATGTCTGCAGCAAGCGGGCAAGGAGAGCTGCGCTGCCGGTCCAGGCAGCTGGTCCCACCAGACCGCACACAAACCGATGGGAATATAAAGCAGCAAAGCGAGGGGGATGCTCACAGCTGCGGGGCATTTCCCTGACACCCCCACCACCCCCACC
>NW_008795131.1:135402-142922 GCF_000699145.1 Aptenodytes forsteri
AGTCACACACGCACTCATCTGCCCCTGAAAAAGCCTGGGAACCTGGAGGCACTCGCTCGGCCCTGGCTAATACCCTGCGAAGAGCCTGGGAACGATGGGCAGCTTTCCTGGAAAGATGCTCCCCGACTCTGAATTTGCAGGCAGCAGACATAATGGCAGCCCCAGCCCTCCCGGCACAGCCCTGTGGCCGATCTGAATGCCACCACCTGCAGCACACAGGGCTGAATCCCTCCCAAAGCGACCTTCGGATTGCAGTAATAACTTGGATGCCCCCAATCCACCTCCCCTTACAGACCTCTCCCCACGGAGAGGTAGGAAGGCCCCGGGGGGGGGTTCCCGGCCGCAGCGCCCAGACATGCAGCAGCACAGAGGAACTCGCTGCATGTGTTCCCAAAGCAGCCAGGGCCGCCCAGGAGCCCGCAGCTCCCTCTGCTCCGTGCTGAAACCCCGTCTTGTCAGAGGGAGGGAGGGAGGGAGGGAGGGAGGGAGGCCTAGGAGGTGAGGAATGCCGGGGGCCTGGGGAGGATGGAGCAGCTCTCCCTGTGGAAGCCATTAGATATTCAACACTTCATTTGTTTCCAGCCGTTCTGGACTGCAGCGCTGGGCTCTAGGACGGGAGGCTCTTCTCTGACGTAACCAGGAAGCAGCTGCAAAATTAAGGAATCCCTCATGACATCATAAAAAGGGTCGATGGTTTACAGGGGAAGGTATAAAAATTAATGACATATTCCCACCCGAAGCAGCAAGCCTGCCCGAGAGCCACAGGGGAAGCTGTGCTCTGCCCGACACAAAGGGGCTGCCTGCCCAGGACAGCTCTGTGCTGCCAGCTCCCTCCGGCTGATCCAGGAGCTCACCTCCGGCTCTGACCGTCCCCAAGCCCAGGATCCATGCGCAGGGCTGGATCCTTGCACCTGGGGTGCAATAACCAGCTCAGTATATCCTTCCTGACCCTGACAAACAGAGCTTTAGGCTGGGCAAGGGAATGACTTTAGAGACGGCTTTTTTGTATACTCAGGACTGGCCAGGAGTCACCGACAAAGAACATCATTGTGAAGTGACTCAGGGAGAGACGGTTATTCATTTCCACGGGTAAAGCAGACATGTGCACAGAGTGCCTCCAACACCCCAATTTCTGCAGCCCTGGAAGACCAACAGGTCCTGAAAGAGGAGGCCAGGGCAGTGGCACGCTGTCCCTCCCCACCACGCAACCCAGGCTAGGACAGAAAGAATGACATTAGCCCTGAGGACAAGCACAGAGCCATTTCCACTTGAAAAGGGAAAAGGATAGTGGTTTAAAATTAACTGCAGCCTTTTCCAGGAAATATCAGTGGAAAGAAGCAGCCATTTTTAGAAATGTTATTCTCAGAAATTTCCTGAAAAGACCCATCAGTCAAAACACAGATTGAAGCCATTTCCACTTGCACTAAGCAGCACTCGGAGCTCTCCCTCCGTGCTTGGGGTGCCTTGACCCAGCCGGCAGGACCAGGATCCTGCTCTGCACCCCTGGCCCCAGCGAGGTTGCAGGAGTCAGTATTGGATGTGCAACACCCCACGCAGCGTCAGATACACTCCTCCTGCTCGGGGAGCCACGTACATCCCAGCTTTCGCTAGTGACATTTGCACCGAGACACTCCAGTCCCAGGCTGACAGATCGGCACAGCTGAGGCAAAGGCACATACAGTCTCATCCACACTGGCAAAGCCTGGAGAATCAACAGAGAAACTACTATTTCTCAGCACTGCCTTCACCGGAGCTGCTCCAAGTGGGTGAGCTGACGCTAGGACTTATGACACAGGCACAGCAAAATCTTCACTAGCCTTAAGGCTCTGCATGATCTGCTGCCAACAACTGACAGCAACACGAATTTGACCTGTCTGGCAGCTAAAAGGCTGGCAAACCCAAATGTACATAAGTCCTGGCTAGCTCGTAAGAAAGTATGTCCCTCCAAGCTGGCAAGACAGCTCATCAGCATGTATATAGCTCCAGACCAGCCTGGCACCAGCTGTCTCTTGCTGCAGAGGGAATATTTGCTATAGGATGCACAAGCAGGATGGGACTGAAGTGGCTGCAAGGGTGAAAAGGCCTGAAGGCGAGCAGGGCTCGGTACGTGCAGAGGGCATCCGGGCGGAACAGGGAACACTGCACCAAAAGAAGAAAAAACGTGGACGATGGAAACGTAAAGAGGCGTTAGGGGCACCGCAGTGAGGCAGGACGATGCAGTCCGATACAAGAAAACCCCTGACGGCCCACCCTCCGTCTGCACAGATCTTTCATCCCTTCTTGAAGGAGCCAGCTGCACAGCCAGAGACCTGAACCCCACCCTGAAAGGGCCAGCGAGGAAAGCAGGCTCCTCAGCACACGTGCTCGGGGGAGCGCACTGCCATGGGAGTCCGGCTCGGCGCTACGCAGCAGGCATGGCAAGCTGCTACTAGCATCCCACCCAGGAGCTGCATGCGCCCAACCATAATTGTGTCAGATGTTATTTACAACGGGGGAGGAGGCGTGAACAGGGCTTCCCAAGAGATTTACTCCAGCCCCGAGTGAAGTTTTACCAGGACAATTGCAGCAAATAAAAGGCAGCCTCTTCCACCCCCCTCCTCCCCGTGCTGGAGGTGGGCATGTCTTTGGCAGCAAATGCAAACAGACAGCCTGGAACATGCCTCCTCTGGTGTGAACCTTGGTGAGCGCTTCAAGCCTGGAGTCAAAGTTAATGAGAGAAAGCGCCTGCAGACAGGCACATTCGAAGAAAGCAGCCTTTGATGGGGCAGGAACAGCAAAGTGCGGAGCTTCCGTTTCAGCACATTCACTCATTTGCTGCTCTTCTTTTTACAGCTTCCTGAGGGACCAGAGCGCCAGTGTGTCAGCTTGCACAGCAAATGCCAAAACGTAAAGCGAAACCCATGCCCCCCCCCAACTCCAGGGAGGCAGTAAATCCCAGGGTCCTCATCGGATGTCTGCAGGCCTGAACTGCCTCCTCACCTCCTGCTCCAGCCCCTGGCCACCTCCAGTGCCTGCTCAGTCCCTCCAGCCTCCCCAGCTGATGCCAGTGGCACCCCCAGCACCAGGACACCCCTCCGAGAGGGGCACAGCCCAGCCGCTGTGCCTACAGTGAAGCTTACCTAACACTTTCCATTATAAGACCCTGGTTTTAGTTCCTAACAACTTTGCCAAACTTTAACCATTTAGGCTGCAATCCTTCATGCCAAAAGCTTTCTTCGAGCTAAATTTATTGGGAAAATTTCATCTACAAAGGTTCAGCCATTTGCCAGAATGAGGTTAGGGAAAATATATTGTTCTTCTCAAGTTAAAAATTCTTTGACCATTTCAGCGAAATCCCTAGCACCTTCACACTTCGCAGCAGGAACCAGAAGTTTGGCAGGGGACGGCGGCAGGGTCTGGGCGTGCCTTCTGCCACCTCCATCCACCCCTGCTTTGCCGAGGCGGGGGCCTATGGAAATCTGAGTGCTCACTATCAGACAGCTCTCACGTGCCACTGCAACCGAAGCAGCAGCTGGTTCATCTGCTTGGATCAGGGAAGAGGAAACCAAACCAGGCAAGACAGCGGAGAGGGAAAAGCAGGTAGAAAAGTGGATGAAAGCAGCACAAGCTAGGCGATAGCGTAGCTGCCCGGCTGCGGCCCATTCTCCACGCCCCCATGCTGCTTTGCTGGCACCATCCGTGGCTGCTCACCCCCAGCGCTTGGTGCGCACAGAGGATAACAGCCCCGCATGTCCAGCGTTCCTGCCGTGGCAGAGGCTTGTGTGGTGAATCTAGATTTACGTGCCAGCCGAGGATCCCAGATGAGGTCAGTCCGGTTCCACAGGGGAGCTTGCTTTTCTAAAAACGATGGGAATTACACATACAAAAACCGTTACATGAACACAAAGTCAAGCACTCAAAGGTCAGGAACACCAGTTCTAGAGTAGTCTATGCAATTTCAAGTTAACTCCATCACACATACGCGTTAAAAGGTAGTCCTAGCGACATACCACTTCTTCCCCCCTCGAGCTGCCATTTTCAGTCGACACAGAAAATGAACGGTCAGTAGAGACCCTCCTGCAGAACCGCTTTCTGATGTGCTGAAATGCACGCGTGTTCAGTAAGGCCGAGGGCTGCAGGACACGGTAATGTTTTGGGGATTAAGATAGCTTAGCGCTATGCTGGAGAACTAGATTCTGTCTTTGCCTTGGTCCTGAACTTCCAGGGGGATCCAGAAGTCACCTTAACCAGTCCCAACGCACACGGTCAGTATTCGTGTGTCCCTCGCTTGTTGGCTGGCCATGGTGACGCAGTGGGGATGAAATTTGCAGACGCTGGGCAACTCTGCTTTGAATAGGAACAAATGCAGGTCCTGAAGGACTATGTTTTTAGGAAAACTCCATCACCTGCATCTCCAGGTGAGCAGTCAAAAAACTAGAAAATCTGTTATTTTCCTTAAGCTCAGTTCCCCATCTGTACGCGTTAGAGACACCATGCAGAAAGGCATCCAAAACCGAGATGCTGTAAGACAGAAGCCAGTGAGTTTACGCTATCCAATTATCTGGACCTGAACCTTCTAGTTCTTCCTACACTCTACGCAGCACTGAGCATGATGATAACACTTAATCAGCGACTTCTCTACAAAACTCCCATGTGAAGGGAAAGGAATTTTACAAGCAAAAGGACAACAGGAAAATTGAGGCCAGGATCTCTTTGCCACGTCATCATCTCGTCTATCACAGGAGGCCTTATCTCCATTACACCACACCTCAAGCGCGTGGAAGTGCTGCCGAGCACAGGCTTCGAGGCTCGCTCTGTTTGGAAACAACCCCTCACAACGGTCCTCACGAGGATAGGGCCAGATTCACCCACCCGACCTCTCGTGGCGAATGAGGGCCATGGTTTTCTGTGGAAATTCGGAAAAAAAATCTGCTCTGAGCGGTGCCACGCAAAGGGTGGTTCTCAGGTGTCAAGTGAGCAATTCCCTGCTGGAAGGGCTGAGACCACAGGCACAAACCCACAGCATGCAGAGAAACCATTCCAGGAAGTTTAACATCCGAGCCCCCCTGTTAGAAAATATGATCTCAGTGCTCCGACGACTTACATGTAGCCGGAGCCTCAGGTCCCAAAACCCCGTGCAGACTGCAGCGTGCGCACACTTACGCTGGCTATTGAGCCCCCCCCCCCCACAGGACTCGGTAACTAACTAAAAAACCTTAACCTTCTACATTCATTAACAAGCATAAGACATAATGGTTTTATGCCAAATTCCTCTTTTCCCCTGTGATTTGAGGTAGGATTGGCATGACCGTGAAGTTCCCCACAGCTACCGTTGCTGCACCGTTCCAGGCAGGGCTGTCTGCAGGGAAAAGCTGCACCCGAGGGTGGTGGGCTCAGCCCCAGGGTGCCCCAGCACCCCTTTCATTTGCCGCTACGTCTCCTGCCGGGAGGGCGCGAGGGAGCTGCGGGCTCCCATACAGCCAGCGCCGCTACGTTTCCTGCAGAGATTTGAAAACCTGTTGCAGTTCCAAAGCGAGCTTCGATTTCACTGTGACCAGCAGCCCAGAGACTCATAGTTACTATACAGCCGAATAAAATATTTTTTCATAAATTTAACGCCAGCATGTCTGTGTTTGGAAACTTTGAAAATCCATGTTGTATGGTTTACTGCACTGGAAAAGGTGCCAACAGAGTTTCAAAGGAAGGGAAGTGTATAACTGTTTCCTTTCAAATGCATTTTCCAATGGGATCCATTGAGGGAAAAGGCTGGAACTAACTAAAACATTATTAAAAACTGTTATGAAAAGAGACAGAGAGATGGAAAAAGATAGACAAAAACTCCAATACACAGCCGAGAGGGAGGGAGGGAGACGGGCAGCAAGAAAGGGGATATGGGCAGAAAGACACTTTGGGTGGGGAAAATGGGGCGAGACGGGGAGTTTTAACTGGCAGTCACCCGTCGTGGTTTCATATTGTTGCAGATCAATTGATCAGGATTTCAAGTGCTGCTGGCCCGGTGGCACAAGGCGAACCACAGAGTTGGCTGCAAGCGCAGCACTTGCGAACTGCTGACCTTCAGTTTTAAAACCAAAAATATTCTTTGGGAAACAGTTACACCAGGTTCCAGCCTGGGCTGCCAAGCAAAAAACAAGCACTACTAACCTGAAGTAACACCCCCCCCATCCTTTACACCAAAGCAACAACCAGGACTAGTAACCTGAAGTAACTCCCTGGTCTGATTCAACCAGCAGTAACCGAGCGTGACATGTGTGCAGGGGCTTGGCTCTTCCTTACTCCCTGAGTGGAGCGGTTAATTCTCCAATCGCTGACACCAGCCGCCGCGATGAGCGCGCAGGATGCAGGCATCGGCCGTCAGACCGCTCCCGCTCCGACGTGTTGGCCATGTTCAAGCTATTCTAACGAAGTCTATAAATACCAAAGCGATCGGGTCTGTATAGCGTGGTCACAGCCCGCGTCCAAAACCGCCGCTCCAGCTCCAGGCAAAGCCCTGGGTTTGCTGCCCCGCGAGCGAAGGGGGAACCAAAAGGGGCTGAAAACGTACATTTTGTCGAACGCTTCAGTGCCCTGGACATCAGGAGGCTGCCGGGGTCGGGGCCCGACTGGGGACGGAGCCAGATCTCTGCTGCTCTGCCAGGCTTCAAAGAGCCAGGCTGGGGGTGGGCAGAGCTCGGCGCGCGCCTATAGAGCTCCAGGCCTGTGGTTCTGCGGGGTGTAGTAACCGTGGGCTGTAGCACACATGTCGAGGGATGAGGGGAAAAAAATAAACAGACAGACAAAAGAATGAGGATGCTCTGCCAATTCCAATTGCGCAGCTTTTATTTTAAATGCTTATCAAGCTGAGAAAGAGCAGAGTTCTTGGAAAACAAGGTTTCCTTTCTTCCCATGCCAGTGTCAAACACCCTCAAGGACGGGTACAGCACAGGCGCTCGCCGCCGGCCGCCCTCTCCGCAGCAGCCGCCGTCCCATCCCACCCGCCTCAGGAAGGGTTTGCAAGTAACAGCCCTGGTGTTTCTGCTAAAAAAAAAAATCTCTGTGATTTTTATTTTTTATTAATCTCCAATCTGGCTGGGTTCAAATTATGGCCAATTACCCACCAACACTTCTCGCTAATAAAATAAATTTTTACGGGCCCTAATTACTGCTTTCGCTGAACTGCTCTACAGGAAGCTGAAAGGCTGCGGCTCTCCAGACGGCAGCAGACAGTAAAGCGAGGCACCCGCGAGTAAAGCGGCGAGTGACTCAGAGGAGACGAGCTGCCGGAGAGGCGGGGGGGGGGGGGGGGGGGCGCGCGCGGCCGAGACACATCAGTTCATAAAACGCTGCGTGCCGCGCGCATGGCGCTCCGGGGCTGGCCGTCAGGTCCCCCGTCAGTCGCAGCACCCGCTACCTGTGACGCAAGGCTGTTCCTGGGGGCCAGAGCGACGGCCGCAGCGCTCCGCCGGCTATCCGCGGAGGCGAACCAGCGACCAAATTATATTTGGAAAGGGCTGCGTAAACCACGTGCGGCAGAGAGCCGGAGC
>NW_008795131.1:143331-143612 GCF_000699145.1 Aptenodytes forsteri
GCAGGGGGAGGGGGGACGTGGCGGCGCGGGTCGGGGGACCGGCCCTCGGAGCGAGAGTCCCCGGATGTGGGGGACGGAGGGGAGGCAGCTTCTCAGCCCAGCTCCCACCTTTCACCTTTTCCGTTACAAACACAGTTAATTGAAGGAGACAGAAATAGCAGAAAGGTAGAAAATTCCTCTGAAAACGTGAAGTATCCAGCCTGCTCCCAGCTACACACACGCTCCCGCTCGCCAGCACGGCGCAGCCCCGAAGGGCTCCCCGAGCATGACAAATGAGCAGG
>NW_008795131.1:143933-145355 GCF_000699145.1 Aptenodytes forsteri
TCCGACGGCTATCCGCGGAGGCGAACCAGCGACCAAATTATATTTGGAAAGGGCTGCGTCAATCACGTGCGGCAGAGAGACGGAGCCACCTCCCATCGCAGCTCGGGGGACCGGCCCTCGGAGCGAGAGTCCCCCCGCGCTGGCTGCGGGGGACGGAGGGGAGGCAGCTTCTCAGCCCAGCTCCCACCTTTGGTTCTCTCCGTTACAAACACAGTTAATTGAAGGAGACAGAAATAGCAGAAAGGTAGAAAATTCCTCTGAAAACGTGAAGTATCCAGCCTGCTCCCAGCTACACACACGCTCCCGCTCGCCAGCACGGCGCAGCCCCGAAGGGCTCCCCGAGCATGAAAAATGAGCAGGAACCCACTGGGTGACTGCAACCCGCAGCCAGGCCCTCCCGGCTAGCGAGCTCGCCCTTAACCCCGCCGCTCTGTGCGGCGGCAGGGAAAGCGGAGCTGCTGCTCCCAGCCGGCGGCAGGGAACACCCTCCGTGGCAGGAACGCAGCGGCAAAACCACCGGCCCACGGCGCGCTGCCGGCCCACGCAAGGCCGGGCTGCTGGAGTCTTTCAAAGCGGGGCTGCCACGCAGGTATCCAGGCTCAGCTGGAGAAATGCGGCTCTGCGAGATTGATTAATTTTTTTTTCTTTCTTAACCAGGATTACTTTAATTTTCGAGGCCTAATGGAGTCCAGCTGCGATGGGGAGGCAACGCTGCAGTAGTACAAAGACAGACCTTTACACACTGGTGCAAACTTGTACAACATTCAGCACACACACGCGCACACACACACAAAGCCCTATAAAAAGGATGCACTGCAGCGGGATATTTTTAGTCTTGACAATACAGCACTAAAAATATGGCTTTGCTAATACATCACTACAGAAATATTCCCAGTGTCCATTCAGGAACAGTTTAAAACATTTATTTTTGTTTCCTTTTGCAATGGTCAGAGAGGAGGGAGAAAATAGAAACTCATTGATAAGAGGAAACGAGAGAGACATGAAAAATTGAAAACTACCTAAAAGCTCATGGAGAGGTTTATTTTATTAGTTCTTAATAAATATCTTGCAGATTTCCTCAGGAAATACACCAGATCACATGTAAAATAGTTTGGTACTGATGTCAACTGTGTCAGCATATGAAATCTATTAGGGTGAAGCCACAGCAGGGTGATCAGCGTGCTGAAAAACTGCACGGCACTGAGGCGAGGGGGGGTGGGGGGAATCTCACGGCCCTTCCAAATTCTTCGAGAGGTAAAAAAGTCAGCCAAGACGCAGAGAGAGAGAAAAAAAGATCCCACATCCTGCTTTGCGCTGCCAGCAATGTGAAGTGCCCAGAGATTAATTCTATGTCTGGCCTGGAAATGTGACTTTAAAGCATTGGAGGGAGCGGGGAGGAGGAGGAGGAGAAAGGAACGAGAA
>NW_008795131.1:145693-150454 GCF_000699145.1 Aptenodytes forsteri
GGTTGGGGGCACACCGCCCCCCCCCCCACACAAACACACACACCCCTTCCCAAGCCGTGTTTCAACGTAGACAGCAGTAAACCCCAACAGACGGCAGCTCCCGGGGCTGCCAGGGCCTCGCACCAGCTGGGGCGCGTCTCCCGCTCCCCGCGCAGATGGGCCCGAGAGCATCACTTCCGCTTCGCCTGCTTTTAAAGACACACAAGCCCATGTGGCGGCGTTTCACCGCTCCCCGCCACGGCCCCGCGCGCGGTTGGGGCCCCCCGGGCGGGACGAGCCCCGCTCCCAGCACCAGGCATGAGGTCTTGTCAGACCTTGGCTCCCCGGGTCCCGCTCTGAAGGGTTTATGCTGTTCCCAACCCGCCTTTGGCAGCCGGCGCCTCCTTCTCCATCTCCGTGCCATTACCCGGAGAGCAGGCGCTGCTTACGGAAGACTCCCCTGCTCCACTCCTGGGTCCAGCGCAGAAGAACCAGGAGTTCACCAAGGGAGGGTCAGGGGACCGCACGGTCCCGGGTGGGATGGGACAAGGGGGAATGAAGAAACCGCAGAGCCAAAGCTGTCCCTACAGGGCATCTCCCTCCCACCCCACGGTGACGTGCTCCTGTCTGCCTCTCGTCCCACCCCGCAGGATGGGGGACCCGAGGGCACACGCCGGAGACCCATGCCAACCTCAGGGACAGACAAATCACTCGTGTCCTCTCCCTGTCGCCTACGAGCCAGCCCTACGGTCACATTAACCACAGCCATCACGAGCCACATCAATCAGCGTTAAAAGTGACCCTTCAACCAGAGAAGGGCCACATATCTTCAGTGCTGTCACCCAGCCAGGGTTCAACCGCCCTGGTCCATACTGGCTGCAAAGCTGGGCTGAGCATCACTTTAGCCAGGGTGACTCCTGAAGGTCACGCTCAACAAGTCCTCGCCTTCCTCCTGCCCATCGATTAGCACCGGCAGAGCCAGTGCTGCGCTCCTAGAACCTGCTGCATGGCCCCTGGCAGACCCTAACCAGGCAAAATAAGAGATCTCCATAGGTAAACCCACGCGGGGTCACCTCCTAGCTGCAGATGCACTTGAGAGTAGAAACACAGCCTTGGCTATGCTGCCATTCCCTATCTCAGCATTAAGGCAAGAAGAGATCCCAACAAGCCCCCAAGGGTGCATGTTCCCAGCTGAAACCCCCCCAGCACCGGGCACCTGATTCACTGAGGGACCGCAGCCTGCAAGCAGACAGAGGCCAGGATGGAGCTGGTGGGGGACGAGCCTGCGGGGCAGCCCCCGGGAAGGAAGCTACCCCTCACCGAGCTGGCAGGCTGCACCCGAACCTGCACAGGGCACGGGGCAGGCAGCCCTCCCTGCCTACACCTGGCAGGCTATGAAACAGCCCCGCAAGCTCAATCAAGAGTTTTACAACTTCACAAAGCATCATAATTAGCCTAATTACACAATATTCTCTCAGAGAATTAAACAGAAATACAGTAATTGACTTGGTGCTGCTTAGAAGCGCGAGGAAATCAAAGGCGCAACGCACATTAAAGAGTCAGAAACATCTCTTTAAAAGAGAGGATTTCCTGTCACAGTGCAAACATCTAAAGCTTCACCAAAGCCGCTGCACCTGGTGCAGCCCCACTCCGGCTCCCTGGCACCCCTCTTTCTCCACCACCAAAGCAGGGGTGAGGCAGAGCCCCGGGACAGCTGCCTCAGGCACCCCCTTTCTCAGTTTACAGCAGGACGGACGGACACTGCGTGCCAGCGCTCCATATCCCGCCTTTCATTTTATACAGCGACGCTGCTTCTTCATCGAAATAGTGGTTTTGTTTCAGCGTTCGCAGAGCTGGCCCATGCCTTGGTGGCACCGCAGCATGAAAGCCCCTCCAACCTGACCTCGCCTGTCACTGGCTCTGTCCTGACTTGCTGCTCGGGCTGCCGAAGCTTGGCTGTAAAGCAGACTCGAGCTTTGTGATTACAAATCATTTCCCCTCTATTTGTTGCCCTGAAATGAGATCTCGGTATCATCCTGCGTTTGGTGGAACAGCGTCAAGGGCAGACATAAGGATGTGCTCGTGTGACAGGCGAACTGGGCAGGAGCCCCCAGCGAGCTCATCCAACGCTACTCGACAGGGACTTTTGCTGCACTTTGGCTGGAGGGCAGGACTGGAGAGTCTGACACACCAGCAAACATTTGGTTTCGCTGGAAACCTTTCCCTTCCCTGCCACAAAGCCCTGATCGATCTTTTGCCTCCGAAGCCAATGTCTAGATTTCAGAAACCTGAACTGCAAGTGGAAATTCCCTGCAGCGCGTTGACGATTGCATCTCCTGCTGGCACTTGTGGCAAGGGGAAAAAAAGTCACATGGCTTTCTGGACACACGTTTTACTAAGGAGTCTTGCATCAGAGGGCAGAAGCCAGCAGCCAGGAAAATAACTCCAATTATGGTAAATAAATCCCCAAATATGTGACAATCTGCCTTTTAAACAGGAAACAGAGGGGAATAAGCAAAGGAAGACTTTGGTCTAAACATTGCTGCCACCAGCCTCAAGAGCCCAAGAGCGTCTGCGCCAAAACTATTTTACCTGAACTTTGCTGATGTGTCTCAAGTCCGAGACAGCTTCCTTCCCTGAAAGGAAAGGCGCCGACAGTTCCCGGCAACTGTGCCAACCTCCAACACTCCCAACCGCTCAGAGGAGAAACTCTGGAGGGTCAGCTGCCACCTCAGACACGTACGTGTCCCTCAGGAGGCTCAGCATGAGCAAGCAGCTCGGCACAGGAAGCCGCGCGGCTCCCGAGACGAGCAATGCAGGTATTGCCCCTCGTGCCATCTCAACCCTTCGTCCGGCTCACACGGCCAAGGTCTGGGCTGTGCCTGGACACAGCGAGTAGCAGACTTCACTCGACAACAGGTTAAGGGTAAAAGCCCTTTGCCCAGGCAGTGACATCTCAGCACCTGCTCGCTCCAGAGAGCCTCTGCGCAAGCCAGGCAGCACGGGGAAGGATGGACACCAGTCCCAGCCAGCCCTCCTCTGGGTTTCCTCTCCTGATTACAACTCAAACCCGAAGCAAAGAAGAGCAGCAACGCAAAGGGAGGGGAAGGATGAATTTAATGTCCAGTTCCTCCAAACTTAAGGCCTTAGGAAGCGTTATGTCTTAACAGCACCTCGCTAAAGACAGCAGTACCCAGCCTCACAGGGAAAGGCACGCAGCGACTGCCAGGTGCATGCTGGTGATCTCAGTATGGCCACTTCAGTCCACACTTGCTATATGATGACCGGAGCCCTAGCACCCCTGCGAAAGCCAGTTACGAAACTGCTCAACTCCATCCTCCTTGCATCGAGTGGGCTCCGTCTGCATTACAAAACCGAGTCCCCCAGGCAGGTAGAGAGACTTCAGGCTCTGCTCTCAACGACTGCAGATGCTGAGCCTCCCCAAGACACAGCCCTGAAACAGGACATCTTCATCGATCTCCCAGTTGTTGCGCCCAAAGTTGCCATGGCCCGCAGAGCTGCCTGCTTGAAGGAGCCAGCTGGACTCCGGTGAAGCGTGTATTTACCATGCAAGGAGGGGAATTAGGAGAAAAGGACTCAGTTCTGCTCCCCAGACAGGGGAAGATCAAGTTGCTGCTTCTGCTATCTGCAGCCTGAGGTTTATTAAGCTTTGTTTTGTGCCTAATTTTAAACTCCACCAAACCAAGGCAGCCATCCACAGCACTACTTTATTTTTAAACTCACCCAAATGCACTGGACTCCCTTGCGTTCGACTCCCAGCACCTTTTGTCTGCTCCAATATGCAAGATGTGGTTAGAGCCTCATGAGAAGCCATTGAGATGTGGCTGCAGCAGAAGAACGGTACATGCTTCCGCTGAGTCTTTTTCTGATGCTGCAGTTAGCTCTTCGAGCAAAGCTGGGTTGGAGCATCAGAAACCAAACAAGAACCGTGGAGATGGTCAGAGTCGATGTTCTGCTGAGGGCAGACACCACCAGCCTCTGCAACATCTCCGGGGATATTTTAAGGGTTCACGCTTTAGCTTGCAAGCCAGAGCAGCTGCGGTCAGCAAAGCGAAACATGGTCCATCCAGCGCAGGGCCGTGCGCAGTGGCAGGACGGCAGTGGAGCAGGCTGCTGGTTACAAAAGCACAGGCTGAATTCAGGGGGTCCTTTGGGTTCGACACGTCCTCTCCAGCCAGGCTGGGGTGCTGAACACACATGCAAAAGGGAAAGTCCTGTACCCGCTTAGACATTGCAGTTGATTTGCACTAACCTGTGGACTCTTTGTTGTGTCTATCAAGAAGACTTGGGCAAGATCAACATCTCAGGAGCTGGTGTAGGTCTTCAAGGAGCAAGCAGGGCCATGCACATTAGCAAACCCTTGCAAAGGCTGTAGTTAGTGAACACTCACCACCTAACAGTGGCTCTCCGTAAGCCAGGCAGAGTATCTCTACACCAAGTGGCCTGTGCGGTATTGACCTACTCTACGCTGCTCTGAGGACACTGGTGTGGCAGTGCAAAGGGGACAGATGCTGCTCTGAATTTGCAGCAGGGAGTGGGGCACGAATCCTCCCTTTCTGCACAAGCCTTCAAGGTTTCCCAGCCAACCCTATCTCACATAGAAAACCCGACCATGTTCCACTCATGGAGACAGAACCGGGAGGGCCGCGAACCAAAGCCCAGCCTGACTCTGCCACGCTGGCTGCCCCCTCAAACCCTCCTCATGTCCCACATGAGCTTTGGCAGTGAGACTGCCACTCAAGTAGCAGGGCTTTCTCCTCA
>NW_008795131.1:150464-184347 GCF_000699145.1 Aptenodytes forsteri
CCCCTCATCTCCCCCTTGCCCTGGGGCGGTGAGACTGCCACTCAAGTAGCAGGTCTTCCTCCTCATCCATCGGCCTTGGCAGAGCAGACGACCTACAGGTTGATCACCGTGCCCTGCCGAAACTTTCCTCTGGCTGAAACGCAAGCCACTTTCCGAATCCTCAGCTAAAGCCGCGCGCTTGGCCAGAACCTTCCCGTGCCTCTGTGCCCCGACTCTGCTCGGCCCCGGGGGATGCAACTCCATTCCTACATGTGCTGAGGATGCACATATGGCAGCCCCCTCCCCTCTCCACTTCCACCTAAGCCCGACCTCCTAACAACCTCCACACGGCACAACGCGACCGGCCCGAGAGTGCCAGAAGGCATCCAGGTGCTGCAGCCTGATGCTTCACACCCGCAGCCAGGCAAATTTGCTGGGATTTCCGGGAAGTGTCTCTAGGGTGCCCCGCGCTGCTGCACCCCCACTTTGGTGCGCGCTTGTTTGGAATGCGGGGCCGTCGGGGGGGAGAGGGGAAGTTATTCTGGTGGTGGCCTATGAATAACATCCAGTGATTTATAGGAAGTATAATCCAATAATACAGTAAAATAAAACAGTGTGTCTGAGATGGGTTTGATTCCAGGAATTATAAAACAAATTATTAAAGAGAGAGAGAAAGAAAAAAAGCCTCAGAGAGGCCAGATCGGAGTAAATTGGGCACAGATGGGCTGGGAGGGGGTTTCTCTCTCTCCCCTCACCGAGATGCCCCTGCCGCAAGCACGGCTTCAATTAGTCTTTTTAGAAACCAGAGTTTTATTTCCCCAAATTACAGAATTAAAAAAAAATTAAAATTCTTGGAGTGTTTGTGGTTGGGATAAAGGGATCCAAACTTCTCTGTAAGTTGGTTGTGCAGATGGCTACCAAACTGTTAAACAGGCTACCCCACAAAGGTCCCGCCCCAGCCGTAGCCCAGGGTGGCCCAAAATGTAGGTGACTACCAATGTCCCATGATGGAAAGCTCCAGCAACTGCATGTCTCTGCCATGTAGACCGCCCGTCTCCCTCTGCCTCCCTCCCCTGGGTGGGCCCTCCTTACCCCATATGGGTCCGAGGTCTACAAGAAGCTTTTTCACACCTTGAATGCTCCTGACAGGAGGCAGCCAGGAGGGTCAGAGGGGCCCTTGATGGCTGCGTGCCTCCGTAGACAATGGGGAGAGCGGCTCACTCGGAAGAACACGCCAGTTTGATGCCGAACAGCAGGGGAAGCGCTTCATGCGGGAATTCTTTGGCTTCCTCTGTCAGAGCAAACAACAGACCCAATCCATCTCCCAGGGTCTTCCCAGTGCCGTCCTGTTGCACAGGCAGCTGAGACCAGCTCCGGCGCGGCTGGTGCTGCCCCGGGGGACCAGCACAGCTCAGCTGCCTGCGCTGGGCACAGACCACAGGGCCCCTGCCTGAGCTCACCCGAGCTGCAGGGTCCGGGTAGCCGGGGGCCGCAGCCGTGACCTGCGTGGGAGGAGGCCGTGAAATACCACGTGCCACTCACAGCTGGCTGGCTCTGAAACCAGTTTAAACACCTGACTGCACCCCAAAAATTCAGCCTGTCAGAAGAGCACGTGGTGACCTCGCACAGATTGATTTACAATAGAGTGGCGGCCTCTAGGAGCCAGAGGTGCGCAGGAGGGCACAACTGCCATACGGGGGACCCACGCCGGGGGCAGGGATACCCAGGACCGACCCACACCACAGCAAAAGAGAACAAGTGAAAAGCAAAGAGCAGCAGATATAAACTGTTACACACGAGTCCCCAGTCTCCCGTGCTGCCTGTGGCCACACTGAAGGAATTGGGACAGACCGAGCATTATCTGCAGTGAAAATGGGGGAAGCTGAGACTGAGATGGGGCAGGATAGGTGTTTGGTGTAGGCCTGAGGAAGAGGGAGGAAAGGCATTTATTAAAGCATTTGATTGTTCAAGTTTCCTTTTTCTCAATACCTGAATCTGTGATTAAAAGTTTGTGTTCATGGGCATAAAATTTTACAAAAGTTCCCCACGTCGAGACTGTTTTGCCGGTGACACTGCCCCACAACTGCTAGCACCGCTGGGTCCCAGCACAAGGGATTCATTAGACATCAGACACGGGGCAAGTAAGCAAGTTTCCAAGTTTCTCAGGAGTAGCTGGGGCTCCAGAGACCTGGAAATACATGGCAGGGGAGGGAGGGAGCAGCTATCCCCAGAGAGAACTACCCCGCACAGCAGGGAAGAGGGGCTCTCAGACAGACCTCCCTCCCCAGCCCCAAACCCACAGATCTCCTCCTTCTACTGAGAGCTCACAGCTGAAGGTCAGACTGGCCTGTGCGATGGGAAGGACACAGACACGCTCTGATCCCAGATTTGCAGAAGGATTTCAGTAGGAGGAGATCTCTGGAGGTCGTTCGGTCCAACTGCAAAGTTAGATCCAGCTCTACAGAGCTGACGCAGCCAAGCTCTGACTACGGCGAGCCCGGCTCGCAGCTCCCCAGTAACGCTTCCTGGCAATTGGGATGCAGGCAGGGTGGGACTGCTCCCTGCGCCCTCCCAGCCTCCCACATGCCCGCAGGGGCGGATCAGCCCCCTCGCACCCGCTCCCGCCGCTGCCCATGCTACTGCAACCCAGGGAGGTGACTCATGTGCTGGGAAATGGAAACCCGCACGTCCCCGACAGCCGTTTCTGCCGTATGCTCCAGCCAGTCCTCTGCCCACAGCAATCCACACGCCAGGGAAGGAGCCAACACCCTCGCTCCGTGCTGGGCACTTCATAGTAATTCAGCAAACATTCTTGCTTGCCTTCTAAACTCCAGGCCCTTTGCTTTTTTTTTTTCCCTTCTCTTTTCTCTCCTTCTGCACCCAGCTCTTCTCAATATCACAGTGTCGGCACCGAGCCCAACCTGGGCTGTGCCAGCACTCAGCACACGAGCTCTCCTCCTACCCAGCTCTTCTCAATATCACAGTGTCGGCACCGAGCCCAACCTGGGCTGTGCCAGCACTCAGCACACGAGCGCTCGGAGACCACCAGGGCATTTGCGCTGACAACCGGATTTGCTTTGCCAACAATATTCTCAGCGATATTTTAGGGTCACCAGAGTAAGGAGCCCTCAGGGAAACCCCTGAAGGGCGCTAGGCATCAGATGGCAGCCGCAGTGCCATCCGACCTGCAGGCATTTCATGAACACCGCCACCTGCTCTGCGCACAGCCTGCAGTCCCCAGCAGGAACGGGTTTGCTTTCTCCAGAGATCCGAAAGCTGGGAGCAGCTGGCAGCTACCCACACAGGAGGCAGAAAACTCTGAGAATACTTATTTTTCACATGAGATAAAAAGCGCTCCCTTTCTGTCACTCACACACATCCACAACTCGGCTACGGATGGAAGAGCAGAGTCCAGTGGTCTGAGAGCTGGGATTGCTTCCAGCTCTGCCACAGGGGCTTGCCGTACAGCCCAGACAAATCTCTTCCTCTCTTTACCACCAGCTCCCGTCTGTGGCACAGACACTGCTATTAATATACATACCGGGGGGCGGCACAGAGGCATTTGCTCATAATCGTAAAGTACTTTGCAGCTCAAAGATAAACACACCGTCGCTGGTTGGCATCTAGCAAGCGGGAGGGCAAGGCTGCCTCGTCAGCAGGACTGACAGCTCCCCCAGGGCTTCCCCCAGGAGAGGAGGGTGCCTGCGAGCCTAGCCGGGCAGCAGGCACGGCGCACGGGAGCCGCTTCCCAGCCCTCCGGCCGACGCCAGTTCGCTCCATCAGCTGACTTCGGCCACTAACCACCAGCCTGACAAGTGGCCAGCTGGCTCACGAGGGAGAAATCTTCCAGCAGCAGCTCCCTGGGGCTCAGCCTGATCGCCCACATGGTGGCTTTGACTGAAATCCATCAGCGGGAGGCCTCCATCTTTGGGATCTAAATCCCAAGCCATCGGCATGTGAAACGCTGCTTCCTCCCACCCAGGGAGCGCAGCCCCATCCCTGCTCCCAGACACACGGCTCAGGCAGACCTGGGCACCTGCCGCTGTGCATGGCGGGGAGCCACAGGGAAAAACACGTCCCCTGGAAGCACCATTTCAAACTCAGTGGAAGTGACTCTGGTTTCGTGGCATCTCTGCTGACCAACACATTAAACCCGACAATGGCAGAGACCATATACAGCCTCCTGGGTGGATGGAGGAGGGGAGGAGGATGAGTAATACTAGATCTCTAGGTGTCTTAATATGGGAAATAGCCTCCAGCCTGGCCCTTCAGAGAGCAGCATCTCCCATCGCATCCCCCAGCCGCCTGCACGGACACAAGCGGTCACAGGCAATGCAACTCTCCCAACAGCCAAGGCCCTCCGAGATCCTCCCAGCCCTTCTGGTGCCAGCGTGGGCACTGAGCATAGCGCAAGCTAAACGCTGGGAAGGCAGAGCCATAAAGCAGTGCCCTCCTTCTGTGCTTGATGACTCGGGCTCCAGGGAGATGTGATGGCACCTCACTCCTCAGATGCCCCAGACAGCTCCACCGAGGCCCAGCCAAGGTCCCTTTGCTGTCCCTATGCACGCCGACACCCCCAGGCATCCAACCACTGCTCCACTCCCCCATCCGTCTTCAGCTGGTGAGTCCCCCCCCACCCTCCTCCATGAGCAACTCGGCCAATACAGAGAGCGCCAATCCCCAGCCCAGCTCCCCTAAAGCAGCACATGGTACCTTTGGGCTGGGAGTTGTACACTGCAAACATGTTGATTGCCACAAGCTGGAGCATGCGGGTACTTCCGATGGGAGGGGGGCTGTGCTGCAGCAGGACCTGGAACTCCCTCAGGACCTCCTCGGCCACCGCAGGGAAAGTCTCCATCCTGCGGACAGAGAGAGAGTCTGTAGAGCGCAGGCTATGCCCTGGGGTGCAAGGCGGTCAGTCAGCACAGCTCACTCAGTGTCACGTCTCCTGGGGAAGGGGGAGCCCCTGGGGTGCTGTCTCCCATCCAGGAGCCACGGGGTATGAAGGTGCAGGCTGCGACGGAGGCAGCTGAAGCCTTCCTTAGAGAAGGTAGCGAGGGATTGCTCTGTGACCGACAGGCAGCATTCCTTTGGCAGGAAAACACGGCCTTTATGAGTCATTTCTGACCAACCATTTTTTTCTACTGACTTCTACCAATCTGGGAGGGGTGCCAAGAGGCCAGCAGCTCACTTGGACCAGGAGCAGCCCATGGGACTCCCAAGAAACCCAGGCTGCAGCAAACTGCACACACTGGTGCCACATTGCGGATGTGGCAATTCCAGTGCATTGAATGTTGGCCAGAGCGTGCTTCCTCCAGAATAATGGTGCCTGTACCTGGGCTCTGCACCACAGGATCGGATCCCATGGCACCGAGCCCCGTTCCCCCAGGCTACACACTCCCCGGCACTGTGATTGAGCCCCTAAACTTCATCGCTTAGAGCCCCACAGGACAGGGACTCGCAGACTAACAACTGGCCTCATCTAGCTGCTGGTCAAAGCTGGAGCTGGTCCCTGCAGCACACAGCGCTGCTGTCGCTCATCAGGACACAGCAGCCAGCGGCTGCAGTGCCACGGCCGGGGATGGGGTGTGCTTTCAACACCATTCACAAGCACCCACGGAAATCTGACACATTTATCCTACTCTTCATCTGGCATCACTAAGGGAAATAGCTGAGGTTACTTATCAGAGCTGTTGGATCCTCAGCAACCACCCAACTGAAGTGGGGTCAAAAAACTGAACTGATTGCAAAGAAGAGCGTGGTCAATTCACAAAAATGACTGAGACGTGGTTGCCCACAGCAGCCCTCCCAAAGAGAGTCCTCACCTGGCATCCCATGAAGACAACTTTATAACCAAGAAGCTGCCAAAAACCTTGGAAACTATTGGGGGTGGGGGGGAAGGTCCTCCCGTCCCATTGCCTCTTCTGCTGAGCTTGCTGTGTTACTTCTTGCTCCTACACTAGAAAAAGCCACAGCTAGACCCCAGCAGGAGCGAGTATCTGTCTCGCAGCAAGCGTCCGCTCCAGTTATCAGTGACACTGTACTAGTGTGCCCACACGGGAGCGAGAGCGCCAAAATCCGCAGTGGGTGAGGCATCTGGAGCCAGAGCAGGCAACCTCAGGGGCCTCCATAGCGATTTCCTCTATCTTCCCCTGAGAGATTCAGATCTTGTGATATCAGCACGCTACAGGCTGGATTAGCAAGCCACTTCTGGTAACCCACATGGGCAATTCTGCTGGGCTTCCCCAACAGACTTTCAGGACAGTAATAGGCTCTATTTTTAAAGACAGAAATGGCTTTCTTCTTAACCATATTTCACGGATGCCTTTCAACAACCGGTTCTGCCTAGCAGCAGGGGTACCCTCTCCCCGGGCACCGTTTGCTGGAGCAGTTCAAAGTCTCTGTTACCTTCCCACAAATATGGGCTGTAACAAACAGGCCCCTTGTACTTTGTAGCTGTGCAGAACGGAGCAGCTCCACCGGTACAACAGCACTACTCCCCCTGGAAGAGGCAACTTCCCTGGATTTGGGGCGCAGCCAGGGAATTAGAGTGAACTGATCGCTTCTAAAGACTTCCTAATTTTGAGAAATCTCAGACCACATCCAGTGTATCCAGCAACATCCTCCTAGGGCAGACAGGATACTGGGGATGGAGGAGCCCTTTGCAGGATGGGTTGTTAGTGAGGAGATGAAGATTATTGCCGTGGAATAACAATAAGAAGGAGCGAGAGCTTCCTCAGCCCCGCCAGCTGTGCTTTGATACCACAGCACATCTGGAACGGCATGCAGTAACCCCACTGAGCTCAGAACCAGCAGGTCAGGAGCAGAGCGGAAGCTTTTAATAAATTGCTTACCTGTGGTTTTAGGAGCAAAAGAGTCCAATTAGGGCAACATCATCTTTTCCGTACTTTTTACAGATAAATCACTGAAGATCCTGCCCAAAGAGGACTCAACTATTCCTCACCTTTTACCTATTTTAAGCGCGGAAGCTGTTTAGCAGGGCTGGACGATTTTCTCTTCCTGTATCATGGTATTACTTTCTAGTTCCCTTCTAAGTACTTCAGGGGATATTCTACCACTAAACATACTTGGGTTTTCTAAATGACTGTCCTGGGAAGCAACGGCCTCAAACGCTGCATCTTAATTTCACAAAAGTCTCAGGAGCCAAATGTGCAAGCAATCTCTGCAACATCCCCATTAATCCCCCTGCTGGCATGCGTTCAACCAGAGCTCGGCCGCGAGCGTGGTCCCACAGAGCTGAGGACCAGCAGCTCCCCGGACGCTCTGCCCTCCAGCACAGACACGCTGCAGTTACCAAACCTTTCATGGGCTCTTGCAGCTTTTCTCCTCTTTTCCTGTGGACAGAAGGACATCCAGTTCTGCCTCCTCACTGCAGGCCAGCCTGCTGCCCGCAAGCATATAATCAGTGCCTTGTGACTCGGGGAGAGATCAACAGCACCGGCAGCGAGCGGATTGCTCTCACCCTCAGACAATCGGATCTCCAACAAATTGGCCAGCACTGCTCCTACTTCCCATTGCTTTATGAAGGGTCCAAAGTCAAGCACGTGCCACTCCTGACTAGCCACCCCAGAGAGCGCATTGGATGGAGCAAGGGCTGAGGCTTCAGGCTGCATGGCAGGGTCAGTGCTGTGTCCTGCACTGCTGTGCTTCCCCGCTCCAGGAGTGAAAGGGGACAGGCCCAGACAGAGGCAGGGAACTGTACATCTGAGTCAAAAAAAATCAACAGTAGGGACAAGATGCCACTTTGCATTCACACTACCTTTACCTAAGTCGCCTGGAAAAGGTCTCTCAACCCTGTAACTTGTAGCTGTTAGTTCCACAAGAGACTGAAGGAGCCAACAGAGCTCATGAGAGACCACATTTGCTTACGAGGCACTGGCAGGCTCAAGCAGAGACCACCGTTGCCAGAGACCATCTGAACCCACGCGAGGTCTCACTACAACAGCCGCCCCCATACAGCTGCCCCATCACCTGACAGCAAGGGTCAGTCCAGAGCCGGAGCAGAGACAGCTCCATGGGAAGCCCATCAACTGCGAGGCCGAGCTTTGCTCTCTGGGTCATAAGGATGTCCCCCAGGCCGGGATCTCAGCCCAGGCCTGAATCAGGCTTGCTTTGCTTCAAGGGTAGCTGTTCAATTACTTGAAACCAGTTTTTGACAGACGTTGCCAAGGGCATTTTGTATAAACCCATTCCCACAGCCAGGGCAGCTCTCAGCTACGAGGCTTTCACTGAAATGGCAGCGAGGTGACAAAGGGCAAGGCTTGTCTTGACACGCTCTGGACAGCAGCTTTCAGCCACTGCATGGTTCTGCCTTGATGGCTTTGTGCTCCTCGCAGCAGACAGCAGCCACTGAGACCCCCAGAGCCACCTCTCTGCTGGCTAAGAGTGGGGGGAATGGGGGGGGGGGGGGCAAAATCAGAAATTAAGGGGGACGGAGCATGGTTAGGTGATGGGAGAGAGAGAATACAGCCTCCAGTCCCTCCCATGTGTGTATCAGCCGGTTGAGCTCAGCCTCTGCCAGAGGGTCCCGGTGCACAGGCAGGACCAGGCCTTGAGGTGGGGGAAGAAAAAGCCCAAACAATAACCAGTGTGGATCGGAGGGCGGATAAGGAGAATAAGAACCAGGAGGCTAGGCCTGCAAGAATTCACACCCTGTGCCCTCAGCTCCAAACACAGCTTAGTTGCTAACAATATTAAATTCCAAAAAGACTTGTAATGTAGGAAAATAAAATAAACATCCTGCACACTTACCCAATCCTGGTAAACAGCTTCCCATGGGCATGGAGAAAACTGAGGATGAACCTTTTGTTCAGCTGCATGGGGGGAAAAAAAAAAAAAAAAAGAGAGAGGAGAAAACAATTAAACTCTCTCCGATTTCCTGTGAATTAAGAATGTCCCCAGTGACAGAAGAACCTGGCCTGGATGCTGGGGGTGGCACTGGAGATGGGAACCAAATGGACATGCCCAAACTCTTACAAACATCATGCACACAGGCACGGGCAAGTGCCAAACAGCTGGAGCTGGAGCCGGGAGAGGCGGTGGAGACACAGCACCCTCTGCCGGGTCCTGTGCTCCCTCGCAGGGCCGCTGGGCACCGACCCTGGGCAGCTCCAGCTGCCTGCGGGGCAGCTCTCGGCCGAAGGGCTCCTCCTCTGCGCCCCGAAAGCTCGAAGCACAGCACAGCCTAAGGGCTCATGCGAAAGGAGTCCCCAAAGGCAGCCTTTCCCGCTAGTGTTTCCCACCAATGGGAAAAAAAAAAAAACACAAACAACCACCAACGAACAGAGAAGCAACTTGTTCGGTGCTCGGCGATTGCGGCGGAGGCTGAGCAGCGTCTGGTCAACGCAGAGAGGGAGCAGGACGTCCTCACCAATGCTCCTCTGCAGAGAAGCCAACACGGCAAGCTCAGCAGCAAAGCTAGGAGCACTTGTTTGTGCCCTGCCAGGAGCAGCTTTCAGAAGCAAGGGGGCATTGGGGTGACGCTGCACCCCTTCATTTAACTCCAGCCTTAAGCAATTACAGAGAAGGAGCTGGTGTTCACACGTATCAGAAAAGCCCCTGAAAGCCTGCAGCAGCTTTTAAAGGGATAGAGGGGGAGCTGGCTGTAGCACATGGCATGAAGGCAGCTTCCTGCCCCGCTTAGGTCCAGCGACACCAAAACGTGACTGGAATAATTACTTACTACTGCTCTAAGCCACCTCTGCTAGCTCAGCAGAGCTCTGGGCTTTCCCAGTCCTTATCTAAACAGCTTTGAAGAAGGCCGTGGGTGGGTAAGTAGTCACTCTGCCTGGCCCTGGAGGTGGCTGTGTCACGCTAGGAGTGGACTGGCCTCGTTCTTACCTTCTCCACAGCAAGAGGCTTTTTTCCTCGCACCCGCGCGCCTGCACAGCCTCAGCGCAGTGAGAAAAGCCAGGCTCCGAGCACCGCGCGGGGAGATGCTGACCAGGAGCGACCCAGTCTGAGCACCACCGCGCTCTGTTCCCATTCGCACAGGATTTTTATACCTTGAAGCCCTCTATAAAGGTCAGCGATGCCACTTCCATTTACGGGGGATCAGACGCACAGAGGACGAGGTTACCAGGCAGGGCTGTGGCAATGCCCGGCCAGGCGCACGTGAGAGGGTGCAAGACAGTCACCAGCCGGTGCCTCCAGGCAGCACCAAGCTCCCCGCCAGGCCTGGCTGCAGGGGATGATTATCACGGGCAGTCCTAGCTCTGGCACTACCTCCCACCCTCACCTGCTGAAGCCCTCGGCTCACGCCATGACTTATGCCAGCTGCTCCGCAAGTTGCGATTGCTCGGTTAGGTGTAATTAACCCGGGCTGCATTCCCAGAGGACCCATGCAGGAGAATGATGCCCTGCTGCAGAGTCGCTCCTGGGCCATGTGCGAGTTTGAACATAAAACCTGTCTCATAAAACAAGCCAGACCAATTAAACTGGCCCCCGCAGCAAGGGGTTCTTGCTTACTCACTATTTTACTGCTGCCCTAAAGAGTCCTTTCCACTGGAACTCGACTTTATTTGCCACCATTTTATTAACTCTGCAGATGAAACCCAGAAGAGACTGGGGAATACTGGGACAGCACAGCAAAGCCCTTACTCTGCCAGTGAAGTTTGGATATAGCTGCTTCTTCACCATCCTCCTTAGGACACCAAGGCAGCTCAGAGCTTGAAACTGTTAGCACATACTTTTTTTTTTTTCCAGGCAACAGCGCCCGGAGGTAGAAAGCTGGTTTGTGACCAGCTCCGTGGCTCCAGCTGCTATCACACACCCCGACAGAGACACAGCCTAACAAGTCCGAGCCCCTAGCTCAGGTGCAAGAGGCCTGGTGGGGCGGTGGGCAGTGCTCAGCCCCAGAGCGAGCCCACGTGCTGCTGCTGCCTGCAGGAGCTGGAGGAGGGGGTCCATGCTCTGTGCTCTCTGCTGGGGGATATGGAAAAGAGCAGGAGCTCCTGACTTGACCCATCTCTACTGGAAAGCCTGTCGCAACGCTGATCAGCGGGATGCACGTGGGGGGAAAAAAGAAATTGGGGCAGAAGTTTTTCTCCAATGCCCACATTCACCCACAGCCCCGGGAGCGCTCACCCTGCAATCCCCACAACACTTTACTGGCAGTGGGGGAGTACCAAAACTCCCCACCTTGAATGGAAAGCAACGCCCGCACCACCCAGCGGGGACATGCCCAGAGCGTTCCCACAGAGACGCCCGGCTCTGGGAGGGCTCGTCAGGACATCAGCTTCGCCCCCATCTTCTCAGAGCAAGTTTCACGCTCAGCCTTTTCACTCGCAATCCCAAGATTAACCGGTCACAATCCACAGGAACCAGTGCTGAACTGGGACATAGATATGTGCATATATATATATGTAGTTATAATTTTTTTTTTTAAAAGGAAGCAGGATACCTGCCTCTAGGGAAGAAGCACGTTTCATACTTCTTGCCAACTTAAGCACGAACCCAGCAAGCCCAGGCAGAGACCTGTGTGCCCCAGCACTGTGGCATCTCAAGCAGGCACCTCTCACACTTCTTTCATCACTTTTTCTCTCACAGCCTCAAGGTTTTGATGAGCTCATCACTTAACTTTGGACCTTTCATCTCCGAGTTCACGCTAAGGCCACCGGCTGCTTTGACTGGGCTTTTCTCTGAATGACTCTCTCTCTAGTGACTCACCTGTCCCTCAGCCTCCGGGAGCCCTCCCTGCTCCTCCCATCAAACGCTGCTTCTAACGGCGGGAGGGAAACAGCGACTTCCACTGAGCGGCCCAGCTTCAGGGCAGGGAGGAGGAAGTCCTGTCACCTGCTGTTCTGCATTCCCACGGCAGAGAGGAACACTTCCCCAAAGCCCTGCTAAGCATGCTCGCTACCCTGACGGTGCTAGCATGAGACCTGCAACAACTTCTTGCCTTCACCTCTCACTCGCTGTGCAGTCCCAAGGTAGTCCCCTCCAAAGGTTTCCTGAAAATGGTCCTTGTGCCGATGTCAGGATGCCAGGGGAAGACGGGGCTCCCTGCACACTTACATTGCTGCCCTTTGCGGGCAGCTTTGCTCCTTGGAACAGGGAACCAAATCTGGCTGGTCCCAGTTGGTTGCTTGGGAAGAGCCCACCAAGTAGGGCTTATACAACAACGAAACTATGTCAAAAAATGGATTTTGGCCCTTCCAGTTGAAAAGCGGGCATCACAGATATGGAAGTTATGAGCATATAGTGAAGGCATTAGTTATAAAAACAAACCAGCTGTCAAGAAGAAGAAGGGGTCCCTGCACACAGTAGTGCCTGAAGCTGAAAACAGCTGTTTCGGCTGTCATGAGTCAGCATGTGCAGACAGACTAAATCCACCTGGGAAGAGGCAACCTCACCAGAGGAAGCAGCCCACTGCTGCTTGGGGAGCATTCACACACTGCACCGCCAACCAAACTGGATTTGTTACCATGGAAGAAATCAACAGTGACTAACAACTTCTCGCTGAGCAGCTAAGTGCAGAGATAGCAACGGTCCTGGAACAGCCAGCTCAAATCACTGAGAGGCCACAAGGAGTACGACCTGACAACACACAGAACAGAGGCAGTCAAACAGCTTCAGGAAAGGTTTGTCATGTCTTGAGCCAGAAAAAGAAGAAAGCAAGACCCAACCTCAAGAGACCGTGCACCGATCAACGGTCACTGAAAACGGCGTCTCCCACCCCAGCACAGAAACACTGGAAACGCCACCAGGGTGCACAGGAAAAGGAGTGCCACAAACCAGACTGGGAAGCAGAGCCGCCGCGCTTGAACCCAGTGCGGACCCATTTGGCTCACTGCGAGGAGTGCACAGAGCTTTGGCACCTGAGCATCGGTCCCAGCTGTGAAGGAGGCACCAAATAAGGGAAGGATTCTGGAGCAGCGACTCCTGGGGAAAAAGCATTTCAAGTTAAAAATTGTTACTTCAGGTTTGGAAGTAAATTTCAGGATCTGGTCTTTATCAAGCGAGGCAAACTTTCTTCAACATCAGCAAAGCATCTGTGGAGCAGAAAGCGGTGTCAGAGTCAAAATAGGCTGCAAAAGACAAGTCCATTAATCAAGAGACCAGATGCAAAACTGCCTGTAACAAATGCGCTGTCTCCACCAGAGTGGAAGGGACTGGAACACAGTGGAATGTTCTTCTGAGTCTAGGGGTCTCCTCAGTGACAAGGGGTTGGGATACAGACCACAGAGCCACACAGCTCTGCTCCAAAACACGTACCACACTCATTCCAAATATTTTCAGGGTTTCTTGGGCAGCCAGGCTTTTCCAGGCACAGCTTCCTTGCTGAGAACTGTGTGAAATAACATCCAGGCACCCAAACCATGCCATATTGCCACTCCCAGCTCAAGGGCCAGATATACCATGTTAACTATTAAGATTACTCCTCTCTTCCACAGGCAGCTCCTTCAGAGCTTTAAACCACCCAGTCCAACAGCAGCAGTGAGCCCACTATCTCCCCTGGAGACGGCCTTACAAATATGAGCCTGAGCCTTTATCCCATGTCATCCCAAACTTGCAAGGCACAGATCTGGCTGGTGTTTTCCATGGCAGTATCTCGCTGAAATAACGCTGAGCACTGATATAGAGCTTCCTGAAAAGCCCAAGATGCTGCACTGGGCTCGACCAGCAAGATACTAGGAGGAGGTTTTTACTGTTACAGGTGCAGTCACAACAAAGTACTGGTGCAAAGTGTTTTGTGCAAATGGCTACCTACATAAAGGAGACAAGACAAAAGGGCTATTAAGATTGTCTAGCATTTTTGCAGTGTTTACAAGGTACCCACAGAGCTGTGGGCAAATTCCAGCTGGGCTAATTACCGTAACCATTCCTCTTCATATACCACCTGCAACCACAAATGGATACTGAGCTCACCTTGGCTGCTTCTTGCCACGTGTTCTAGTGCAGGTTTCTGTTTAGCAGTCACAATCTCCTGCCCTGAACCAGATTAATTTCTGCAGCATTAGAAGCAATTCCAGTGTGAATCCTGATATTTAACATCAGACACTACACAAACGTAAAATCCAATTTGCTGTGACATGGAAGAAAGAGGGAACCCTGCTGTATTGTGGACTTGAGCCATACAAAATTCATTTCCAGGTAAAGAGACCTTGAGACGTTCCTGCAGCTTCCTGATCTTTTGGACTGCAGCAGCTACAGCCCCAGGAGACATCTCATGGCTGTAAGAGTTGCAAGTCAGCAACCCAGCAAGAGAAAAAGAGGCATTTAGGAAGCCCCCCAGCAAAACCAAGGAGCTTTTGATTTTTCCCTTCATCACTGCAGGGAGCAGGTGAGATGAGAAACTTAAGCAAGAAAATTGTGCGCTTTAGTAACATAAAAATCAAGCAGTGGTGACTTCACTGGCTCCAAAACAAGCATCTGACCTATAAATAAATTTAACATTATTTAATAACGAATTTACTAGTAGAACTTTAAGGAAAACAGGTCAAATAGAATATTTATATACATGTTATTTCCTTTTCAACCGAACTTGTATCTAAGTTTGATTTCTGTGAATTAGTAATACGCAACATTCTTGAAAAAAATATTACCATTAAATAGCTTAAAAACTGATTAAGCAACCTCTTAAAAAGCAGCAGTCTTCAGGGACCCTCACTGAACTGGATGGAAAGAGGTTGGTAGAGACTCATTAGCGACATTTTTAATCAACGAACTGAAAGCAAGTTCTGCTGTCCAACTGCCCGTGACACAAAGGTGAATGGAGCAGTAAGTAACGATGGCTACAGCGCATTCACACAAGGTTATTATAATCGCTTCAAAATTGGGGGTTTTCCAGCATCAAATGTCATGTTATGCATCTGGGATCATGTAAAATTAAGTCTCCAGGAGACCGTGCCCGAGGCAGCTTCTCCAGAAAGGCTCTAGGGACTACAGTGGCTAAGTTCCCAACGCAAGGTCCGGTAAAAAGGGTTAACGCGTCCCTTGGATGTACAAGCGGAGAGCAGGCACTGGACAGCACAGTTACATCTATATACGGCGCTGGCGAGGCTGACACTGAAATACTGCATCCAGTTCTAGTGCCCTTATTTTTAAAAGGATGCTGAAAAATTGGAAGGGGTCCAAAACAGCCCTAGAAGTGATTCAAAGGCTAGAAATGATGTCTTGCAGTGAAAAACTTAAACAGCTCAATCTGTTTAGTGTATCAAAAAAGACTGGGAGGCGATTTGATTGCAGGGTGCGAAGTGCCTCCATGGTACTTAAGAGCTCTTTACACTTGCAGAATAGCAAAGAACAAACTGGAAACATTCACTCTGGAAATAAGGTATAAGTGTTTCAGAACTAGTGCAATTATCACTGGAATGAACTCCCCAGGACAAGGGTGGATTCTCAAGACTGGATGTCTTTCTGGAAGTTTTGCTTTAGCCAAACACAAGTTATTTGGCTTCATACAGGAGTAGCAGGGTGAAATTTAAGGACCTGTGATATACAGGAGATCAGACTAGATGATCTAATGGTCCCTGCTGGCCATAAACTCTATGAATCTATGCAAACATGCCAGGGAGTCCTCAGCTGAGATATCAAGTTAACTTTCAACACAAAACTTTTCACAAATTGGCTCTGGTGGTGCAGGTCATTTAGGATACAGGCTCAGCTCTTCAAGGCTGCATCTGGTTAAGCACTGAAAGCGAGATGACCCAGGCAGAGCCGTTCTTTGTCCAGCAGGTAAGGGGGAGGCCACGTGCTGTGCACTGAAGCAGCCCCAACCAGCAAAAAGCAGCTTATACTCAAGCACATACTGTTTGCCAGGAGTAAACAGCATCCCCTTCCTGCGATACAAAAGTGACACCGAGAAATGTGTGATGAGTTCTGGTCATGCGAGATCTCCTGTTAACGTAGCTCAGGGTGTTGTCAGACTTCTTCGCTACTCCGGAGTAGATTATTTGTGGGGTTAAAGCACAAAGGAGGGAGATAATATGAGAAATTAAGAAGGTTGAAGACTGAAGAGATCTAACCCTGAAAGGCTTAGGATGGAGTTAGGCCAACAGAGAAGACATTTGGACAACAGGCTGAGCAGAGACAGAGCCTTCCAGAAGGATGACAGCATTATCGCACGCAATCTTCACGCTCCCGCTCTCCCAGCCACACTCACCGGCAGGGATAACGGGAGCCACTCACAGCCAGCCTGTGCCCCAGGCTCCCACAACCTGGAGGTAGTTGTCCACCCTGCTGCATTCCCGGAGTACTTCTGGAGCCTCCACTTCTACCTGTGCAGTGTAACACAGGGCATGAAGGCATCTCCCTCTCCACTTTGAATCATGCAGCAATGAAATCTGCTGGGGAGGAAGAGTAGAGCCAAGGACAGAGGAAATGACACAGATTCCAGCAGGTTCCACTCCCTGATCCTCCGGAAGGAAGTTTCTTTCCTAATACCCACCTCCACAGTGGATACGAAGCCCGTCTGGAAATGGCTCATTCAACACTAAAGAGAAATAAACATTCCCCATGGCAGAATTAAGAGGTTTGGCTGTGGAATATGAGGTGCCCATCCCAAAAAGCGTACAACAGACAGCAGAGTAAGTTGGCCTGGGCCAACTTCAGACAAAGATCAAGGTTAGACCAACAAAAAAAAAAAAAAGCTCAAGAGAAATCACTGTTTACAGCCTTCACCCTGCTCTGGGAAATTTCCCAACCCTGCTGTTAGGCATTTTACTTCCTTTACCAGTACTGCCAATTCTGGCAGTATTCTCATCTGAAGTGCAAACTCTCCCTCCCAACACCACTCTGCAGCGCCTGGATCATCAAATCCATTGCCACGAGAAAGGACTAATGTGCAGCAGCAGGAGGGGGTTTGGTTACACACAAATCCCTGGCTGATCAGCACCAGCAGGAGAGGAAATGAGGAAAGAGTGACTGACAGGGAAAGGCGGTTTCTGGATGATTGTACTCGGTTTTAGAGTATGAGAAGCTTGCTGGAACTTGAAGTCTCACCCCCCTCACCGCAGCCTCTCTGAGCACTGGGATATAGCAGAGCCCCTCACACAGGCGTAAGTCATTGATGTCCTTGTAGCGCTCCCACCTCTGATCCACCACGATACTTCTACACACATTAGCACCAGATGCCTGTTACCGGAAGGAGAACATGTCAGTGTCTCTCCCATTCAAGTAACATTAGTCCCTGCCTTGTTCTTCACAGTTAAATAAAACCACCAACGTAGTCTAAAAAGAAAAGGGGGGGGGTGTGTGTGGAAATCAACACCAACTTCTGAAAACTCTTACCGATAGCTTAGCCTTCACTTTCTGGGTAGTGACAAAAGGTCAAGCTGCACTGGAAAGCAACATGTGGGTTCTACATGATATGCGTGCACAGGCTAAATTGGTAACCAGGCTCTGCGAGCTCTGCTGAGCTCTGGGAGCTTCAGCGGAGCAGCACTGAGCATCCACAGAAAATCACGAGCCCGGACAAGGTGCAACAGCGTTTCTGGTTGGATCACTAATGCAGGAACTGCAGCTGAGAAGGTTTTAACCAGCATTTTAAAGTAAAAATGGAGTTTATTTTAAAAGTTAAGTGCAGGGAGGGTGCACAACTGGCGGGCAAAAAAAGCCAGTGCTAAGCTGCATGGCTGAATGTCACGTCTCAAACTCAGAGAGGCTAGGAGTGTGGTTTTAGTGTTTAACCAGTTTCAACTGCAGCCTGGCACTCTTTTACTTCCTCCGCAGAGAAGTCTTCTCACTGCTAGGGGAAAGAAACCAACCTTACCACGCAAAACAAAACGGCTAGAGTAAAAATAAAGCCCCAAGGTGGTTTGGTGACCGAGGTCATATTAGGAGGCGGAGGGGTTGCAGGCTGGGGAAAGCACTCAGAAATATACTGCCAACCAAGAAAGAGATTACAGAAAAGGAGGCAGGGCAGAGAATTAACACAAGTCCAGCAGTAAAGAGGCTGAGAAGCTTCTTTCACACGCCACCAGCTCCCCCATGCTCAAAACAGTTTGTAAACCGTTTCCTAAACACAAAGGAAAAAAAACCCAGACCTAGTCCTGACCTCCATGAATGAGTAACCAAACCCAACAGCTTCCTGCAAGCCTGCAGGGGTGAGGAAAGGAGGCTGCCTGGGAGGGACAGAGGGAACGACAGGTTTCTCCCTCTCAAGTCCCGCTTTGAGCACAAAAATTCAGGATGCAACATCTCTTGCTGCTTTTTCATGTGGTGGTGGGTAAAGGAGAGAATTAAGGAGGGGCAGCCTTTAGCTGATTGCTAGTGCCTAGCATTCCCACCCCAGAGAGCTTCTCTGCCTGTTTTTGCCTCAGCAGAGGCTCACAGCACTGCAGAGGTGTGGATCAAATACAAGGCAATACAGCAACAAGCAGCAGGCTGGAGGGGAAGCACTGCCTTCCCTTGACAGCAAAGGCAGACCATAATGCAACAGACCACAGATGGGATCACTCACGTCAAATACTAGAGAGCACCTAACCGTAGAGGAGAGAAACTTCCTGACATAACGCAAGCCACCTTCCTGTGACAAGACGCCGATGGCAGCCTGACCCAAGGCCTTGCTGTAAGACCTTGTGCATATCCCGCTGCTGGCTTGTGCACTGAGAAAAACCTCGTGTGTCTTCTCCCTTTGGGGACATACCTACGCCACCATTCTGGTGAGGCTCAGGTGATTAACAGGCGTGAGAAATGGCTTCAAGTAGAAAAGCCCACTGGGCATCTCCGGGCACTGCTGATCTAGTGGTTTCCAGTCCCTCCGCTCTCTGCACAGGCATATAGTGTTGGGTAAAAAAAACCCCGAAAGCATGCAAGAGTCAGCACAGGCTTCCAGGGCATCGTGTGCAGCCTGCAGGGTTACCCTTTTGGGGAGTCATGTCCCAGCAGCCGGGGGAAGGCAGGCATGCCTGTGCTTTCACGCAGCCCATCTAAACCAAAGGCACAGCCCCAGCTCCCTGGACTTATTTTCGAGATCAGAGGCTCCTGAAAAAGGACCATTCTGAGCACTTTGCCCACCTGATACCATGGACGTAGCAAATGAGGGAGCCCCGTACTTCAGCCAGCAGGGATTATTCATAAGAGCCTGCATGGAAGAGAAAAGATCAATCTTTCACTGTCCTGAGAAAAACCACCCAGCCCTGCTGGCAGAGCGGAGAAATGCTCCCACCAGCCTGGCAGCAGACTCAGGGGCAGACACTCCAGAAACAATGAGTTCCCCAAGCAGCCTCTTATCCATGCATCTATATGGAAGAACAACCATCGTTATAGCAATACGTCATTTCCACTTTTGCTTGTGACTTGTTTCTAGTCATGTGTAATGGAAAAGAGTTACAAGGTGAGAAAAGAGCTGAGAGTGAAGGGAGCTGCTCTCAGTAAACGGGAGTGCCTCTGTGGTATATTTGCACAAGCAAAGTTGGGCCACACTCACAGATGCCCACCTCACACCACAACAGCCTTTTAACAGACCAGACGCTCCGAGGGACCGCAGGGAGTGACAAAAAGGCAACCCCAACTCTGAACACAGGTCACTACCGCTCCCGTCTGTGACTGGTCCAAGCAAAGGACAGGCTGATGGAGCAAAACGGCCAAGAGAGCCCCACCAGAACTGCTACCAGACTAACATGAGGTTTTATCCCACTGCCCCCTAGAAGCACACCTCTCCAGATGCAGAGCCCAAGAGACAGCTCCCCCAGAAGAAAAATTGCACCGACTGAAACCAGCCAGGAGAAGGAGCCAGCCCAATCACACGTGCGGCTGCTGCCCAAGAGGAACAAGCACGCAGAGCGGAAACAACAAACACCGCCAAGGAAAAACGGATGTGAAACATGCAGGAGCTGACTAGGACAGTGACCCTTTTCACTAAGGACACAGGGCCTCTGTTGAGGCAGCGACTTGGGCAGCCCCGAGGACTCGCCAGTGCTCCTGGAGGCACAGGTGTTCCCAAAAGTGCCTTCTCCAGCCTTGGACGGTGACCAAACTTTGTCCTCTTTTTTTTTGGTAGACCTCCTGGTGGTATTTACTGCTCACTGGTGGAAACCCTGATGCGCTGTCCATACTCCCTGCTGCTGAGAAGAAAGCCTGTGTAAAGAAATGGAGGTTAAAACCTGCTCTGAACTTCGGAGCTAATGATTCCGCCACAATTTCTCTGCTATTGCAAAGGGGTTGCTGCTCCACGGGCACCCAGCGCCAGGCAAATGCAACACCTCTGTCCCTAACCAGCAGGCTGAGGGCAAATGGGAAGGTTCTTGCAGCCGATGCACAGGGCTGAGACAGCACATCTTGACTCTGGCCTTAGCTTTCCTAAGAGCTTTTTGGGTGGCCCTACCAAACTTTTGATGGCTCTACAAGACTGACCTCTCACAAAGAGGCTAGGAGACTTAATTCTTTAATGATCCTAAAGTATTCAGACATCTGGAGAGAAGTATTATTCTATTACTGTTGTGCCAAGGGAAAACCTCTTCCCTAATCTCAGCTGCAGCTATGGAGTAATCTTTATTAGCGCATGCATGCTGCGCGGCAACACAAGGAAGTATCTACTGCAGAGCACAGGCAGCAGGCAATAGCAACGGTGGGAACCTTAACTCAGCATTTCCTGACAGGGGTGATTAAAATCTCAAACTCAGTGTAATATTAACACTTTCTCAAGAGACTGACAGCACATTTGCCCTGTTTACTTTACCAATTCACGTAACCTGCATACAGTACTATCAGATTTAAGATCAATACAGACCCACGGCAAATGAAACCAGTGGCAGAGAAGAAATGGCACTCAGCTCTTCAGCCCACTTTGCTCTATCCAGCTGTTTTAAAAAAAAGCAAAATAGCTGCTCATTGGTTCAGCCTCCTTTTTTGCATTTCTTATTGGAATCCCACACGAAGTGACCTGATATTGTCAGGTAAGCAGGGCACTGGGTCAGCCTGGACTCTCCTGCCACTGCACAGCTAGAAACACGCAACGTATAAGAGACCACAGAGAACAGCCATTCACAGAATGAAACCCTAAAATGCTGCGGGCATAACGGACAAAACCCTAAGCACAAAACAGCCAGGCTGTAACTCAAATACTTCTTCAGCTCGCTTTGAAACCATCCCATGCCCTCCGTGCCAGCAGTGCCAAATTCAGTTACTGAGGAAGGGGCCATACGGAGATGCACGCCCCTCGGCGTGGACAGATGCTACGTTCTTCCAGTTCTGCATCTTCCTAGAAAACATGATGCAGCAAACTGTGAAAGAAGCAGCTATGCCAAGCCTCTACCTAAACACACAGTGCCAAGGCAAATTGCCAGCACTGCACGCCACCTCTTCTTGTCACAGCAACGGCTGCAGTGTGAGCTGGCCTTCTGCAGACTTGCCATCACGCTTTACTAACTCCATTCAGTTGGCTCCTAACCCTGAAACAAAGTAAAGTAATGATGTTTGTGTCTTTGTATAGGGCTGCAGAAGGAAAAATAAAGTCAGCACTGAGAAGAGAAGAGACACGCAAGCATGTGCTGAGCAGACTCTCTGCTCGCTGACAGGGACAGTGTGCGCATCAGCAGGTCCTGGGAGAGTCGTCGTTCAGCATCTCCTTGCCAAGTGTGCCACGACATAGGACTGGCACCTAACTGCCTGCACAATGAAGAAAGCGACGACTGAGGACAGAAAACATCCCAAATCAATTTCTTGTCACCTGAGAAACAGCCAGCATCTCCACAGTAAAAGCACCAGTCACCTTTGGCTTGGGCTGGGTTTGAAGCAACAGCCTCCGTTTGAAAGGTAGAAGGAGCCTCTCTCCTATGCTTCTGCCCAGTACATGTCCAGAGCTGTTAGGGTCTATGCTTGCATTGGTATATCTGCTTCTGGAAGCTGAACGCTTTCCTATTCTAGCCTGTAAAATTCCATTCTCTGGCCCAGAAACAGCTGCCATAAAGACTGATGCCCGAGGAGCTACCTGCAGAGCACAGCTGTTAGTACAAATGAAAGAACACGGCTTGCCTCAGCCTTTTCAAGGTCTAAAGCTGGCAAGGAAGGGACCAAGGAGGCGATGACACAGTTTAGACTCATTTCCCCAAAACGACACGTAAGCACTGGCACACATCCCCTGGGAGAAGAGCTGTTCCCTTCCGCCCGGCTGGGGGATGTGGGGCAGAGGTGCTGCCAGGATGAGGGCTGCTGCCTGCCCCTGGCGCAGGCAGGGCCCTTCCGAGGCCAAACAGTGCCACACAGTGGCAACACACGGACTGCTCCGCTCCTTTCCAGAGAAGGAGCTGCAAACCACCCAGAGATGCAGTGAGGAAGAGGGTAAGAGGCTATAGCTTCAAGGAGCAAGGAGTCCAGAGCTTCCCGAAGAGCTGCTGTCTTTATCCAGCCCACAGCTTCACAGCACGGTATCTTTGGCAGCGACACAGAGTTAAAGGTTTCCTTTTCACCTGGTTATTTTTAATCCAGATCAGTTTGGTGACATGGCCACCGCACAGCCTCATAAGCAGTTGTGCCAACACAAGTGGAGTGCTGCACCGCAGCAGGCACAGGCAGCCCGAGCACAAATATCTTGGCTGTCAAAACCAGCAGTGCCCGAGCCTGTGCCCTCAGCTCCCCCTGCCCTTTTGCCATTGTAATTCTGATCATGCGGCCTCTCGGTATTAGTGGGGAAAGCTTTCCACGAGCCAACATTTCAAACAGATGAAGAAATCAAGACTAATGGTAGTAATTAGACACACAATCTGTACAGACATTGCCAGCAACCTGCACTTCAGAGCGCACAGCCCCCCATTGAACAGACCAAGGGCAAGCTCTAGCAAACAGTGCTGCATTATAAACAACAAGATATCACCGCCCCCCACTTTGCTAGCGGTTACACTACCTCACATGGGAGCACTGCAAAAGAGAAACTCCCAGTGCCTCAAAAACACTCACAGCATCTTATGTCAAAGCATCTTCATCAATGATTTATGGAGAGGCTAAAGCTTGGCACGTTCCTTTCAATGATGCTGAGGAAGCAAAGGTCTCCAGAAGAGAAGCTGAGGAGAGGGAAAACAACCAAGGGCAGTAACGTCTTAAAAATGCTGCAGCTATGTGCCAGAGCTTATCTTTCAAAGCGCCAAGACTTCACCCCAGTTCCACCCAGCTGAAGTCACAAACTAGTTATAAAAATGCAGTCGTATCTGAGAAGCTCTGGGCCCTGCAGTATGCAAAGAAGGTCTTCCCAGTTCTGCTAAACTCACATCCTCAACAGCCATTTTAGGACAGGCAGCCCAGAGCTCCCTGGCAAGTTCTCTTGCAAGCCGCATGTGCCAAAGCAGCGCAAGGATTCCTAGAGGATGAGCTCCCGACCACCACTGCCTTGGCCTGCATTCCTGTGCCTGACAAACAGAGTTCACTCGGGCTCCTCTTGCAAGGTACAGAGCTCAAACAGGCTCATGAGACATACCGTTAGTCAGTTATTTTTTTTATGCTTGCAAATGAAAAGCACCAGTTTGGCCTCTCGGCAGAACAAGTAATGCAAATATGACACCTACACTGGAAATTAAAACCACAGTTTTCACGTTCCCAGTGCAAACCTCTGATCATCTGGCACCGGGACAAGTGACCCACTTCCAGAACAAGCCTCAGAGCTTACAGGGTCACTGTTAACCCTGGTCTTCAGCATCTGACCTCATTTCCCACCAGCAACCTCACCCAAGTTAGAGCCCTCAGCAGAGGCATTTTACAGCATCTTCTGTTTGTGCCTCTCCTATTCCGTATCAGCCACACCAGCACAAGCTGCCAAGAACTGGATGGTAACAACATGCCTTAAACATGAGAGGCACAAGGTCACCAGCTCTTCAGCCTGACCCAGGCACAGCTCCCATAGGGGAAGCCAAAACACTGGAAAATTTAGCAACAGGAAAGCAAAACAGATCCAGTGTCATTCCACTGCATTCCAAACACATGACACCAAAGCCAACTGCTGCCTCCTGCAGTACTCACGTCGCTGGGGCTGAGGTTCCCAAGACCATTGTCCTGCTCAGAATCCCTGCCGGACTCGTGGCCCTGGGAGGAGCGGGGGTGGGAAGGATGGATCCAGATCTCCAGCCGTGTGGTATCATCTCCAACTTGTCGCAATGTGGACTTCTTGCCCTTCCCCCAGCGGCTGGGGCTCAGATCCAGCACCTGATGTTTCCTCTGCTCCATCTGCTCAGCCTGGGCAGACAAGACAGATTCAGATCACCCAGGGACCAAAGTTCAGCCAAAGTATATAATTTCATTTACATGGAGAAATTAGCTCTTCCCCCTGCTTCAGAACCAGAGTAACTCATTGACAGGTCCAGAATTTGGTTTCTGACACTATAAGACAGTGCAGGTGAGAGGTTTTCAACTCCAGCTGCCCCGGGACAAGAAAGGCTGTGTCCAGTCCTAGCACTGTGTGACAGCCAACATGCTGTATCTTTGACTTGGGGTGACCCTCTGGGGCACAAAGGGACTGCAGCCTCTCTTGTCCACCCTTGTGGGGCACCTCTGGGATAAGGCAATGATCATGCTACATGCCAAGGCCGTGCTGCAAACCACAGCAACCTACAGCCCTCGCTGAGCTTCACTGTTTTACAGTTTGCGACCCAGAAACAAGAGATTCAGCTGCCCAAACAACCCTAAAAGGAGTCTGAGGAGAGGCAGAAAGGACACCGTAATTCTGAAAACTTGGTCTCTCATCTGACTCCCAAATATGGAATTTCTTAGAAATAGGTAAGTGGTGACCCCAAGTCCAAAAGCCACCATCACCCTCCTCTGGATCACAGCTCTCCAGTACAGAAGAGCCAGCACGGGCAGCTGCACCATCCTGCAGCCCAGCTCCAAGACTCACCTTGCGTTTTGTCTCTTCAAACAGACTCATGAGGCTCTCCTTGGCTGTGAGGATGGGGTTGCTAGCAGCCAGGCTGCGCATATAATAGTAGACAGCATCCAGCTTTCTCCTCTGCAAAAACACAACCAGACTCAGAGCTGCCACTCATTCCGGGGCATTCAGAGCCAAGCTCCCACATACTTCGCCTTCCCTGTCCCTCAATACACATGCCCTCTCCCTCTACACTGCCTGGGACAGACAGACATGCTGACAAACAGTATGACAATCAGGACCTTGAACCCTCCATCCACATTCACAGCTACTTACAACCACCAGCACAAAGCACAAGCCCTTTGCCAGGATTAGGGAGTGCAGGTGACACCGCAGCCTGCGGACTCACGTGCTTTAGCCCCAAGGCTGCTACAGAAACCATCAACCCAGAGGCTCACATAAAACAGTCTCTCAGCAGACATCATGGTAAAGGACAACAGTGTAAATACTGAATTCATGACAGTTCAGAAAATAACCCTTTTCAACATTACTATGAATATGGAAACGACTCCACACGAGTTTCACAAAGAACAGAGGTCCAGGAAGACTGGAGGGTTTGCCAGACTCCTGCCAGTGGTGGGGCAGGATGTGCCCCCCATCTCAGCACGCCGCTGGGCTAATCCCCTCACGCTCAAGCAACTTCTCAGAATCTTTTCTCCCACAGGCTGGCCACAGGGAATACCACGAGAAGGCACCCTCCAAGCCTTTATGCTACCAAGACACACAGCCATTTAGGGTTTCGCCCACATGCTGCTGGCCTTACAAACCACCACAGAGGGTGGGACACTTTGCTGCTCCAAGCCCCACACCATGAGTCAGAAAGGTCATTCCCAGCCATGAAGGAAATGCACTTCTGAACTGCTCTGCTTTAAACCAGCATCTTTCAGTGTTGCGAACAGGCAGATCCCTACCAGCTCCTATGTCCCAGCCTGATGCTTCCATTATCTGCTGTCACATCTTCCTTGAAGTAAGTTTTCCTGCATGGCTGGAGTAGCCAGCAAAACTGAAACCTAAGAAAGTCGCATGTGGATGTCGCTTAGACCAGTGCCCACAGGACCAGTGAAGACACAGCAAACAGAAACAGCATCCTCATGACAGCGTGGCCTTGAGCACAAGAATCTCATGCAAAACTTTGAACATAACCCACTTTTAAAACATTTGCACTCTCAACAGCCCACAGAACAGTCCCCCAAATACCAATAGCCTGAGGGAGTAGCATGTATCTAACAAAGCTGCCTAAAGCCACAGCAGCTGGAATCCACACAGCACATGCTGCCATCAGCTTTTTTCTTTCTTTAAAAAAAAAAACCCATCTGGAAGCACTGCCCTAAACAATGTCTTTCTCCACCAGATGGAATCTCACAGCCATCTCAGAGGCTCTCCCTAATGCTTGCTACATGCTTGCATGATGAGCATCTTACCGTGTAGATGGCCAGGAGCGCCAGCTGGTTGTACGGGCGGCCATTTTTGGGAGCAATTTGCTGAGCCTTCAGGTACCAGCTGAGGAAGGGAAAAACCACGGAGAAAGAGTTATTGAAAGGACATCAGGTTGCCTTCCTTGCTGTGAAGGGCACAGAATTCCCCTCGCAACGTTGGCAGTCCTGCAGGGAACAGGCCCTTTGCACAAGTGCCCTCTGCCTGCGAGAGCATGCACAGGCAGCGAGCCTGCACCCGGCCTGGAGGGTGCACAGGACACGAGAGAGGGGCAGATACAGCTGCAGAAGGAAATGTTCTTGGCTCAGCCTGAAGATGAGCATTTAGCCAGACCCAGCAAGCGCTGTCCCCCGTGCAGCTTCAGGCACAGACAACAGGCTATTCAGGGAACATTTCTCTCTGTCCCCTTTTTAGCTCCATGGCAGCTGGGACCAAACCCTCCATGTTTCTCAGCTTGTTCCCCATATTTTCGAGATACTTAATCATCCCAAGAGAAGAGGCATCCATTTGGTGGCAGTCCATTCATCCCTCCATTCTCCTCTCTATTTTCCCTCAATTGTAGCATCCACTCTCCAGCTTATATCGTGCCACACGGACCCATCAACACTGTTCAGACACATCATGAACCCACTACGTTCCCCCCAACCTCCCTATCAGCATACTCCATGATGTCCACAGGCCCCAAAACGGGCAGCTTTCCCTGCCCTGTTCTCCAAACCTCCACAGATTTCAGGGCTCCATCCCCCATGCTGGGCTCACTTGCCCCCCCACCAGTCTTTGCTCCAGAAAAAAAGATCAGAAAAAGGACTGTATCCCAGGCAAAAAAAAGAGTGACAGGAAGCAACAAGTGGTGGTAACTCCTGATGTAGTCAGAACATATGGACACATATGGGAAGCTCTCCTAGCTGAAAAGCTACCAGAAAATACAACAGCCAGTCTGCCAGCCTCAACAGCATAAACCCTCCCGGTCACAGGATCAGCGCAGGGCAACTTCCACACTAGATGGCTGGACGAAGACTGGATCTGCTGGCTTGCTTTCTGGGATAGCAAAACAGCCTAGGCTACTAGCTTCACGGGACTGCAATACAATAAGGAGGCACGAAAAGACTTCTTTGGCTAGAAGCAAGTTTAAGCGTGAAATGAGATACATCCCTTGTAGATAGAGGAAGAGCTGTGCTCAGCACTACAGAGAAGAACACAATACCTGCGTGCCTTTCCATAGTTTGCGGTGTCATTTGCTTGTTCTCTGTATCGGCAAATGTCCCCTTGACAAATCATACACCTCTGAGCACTGATCAGCGCGTACTTCACCTGGAAAGAAGCATTCAGTACATCACGTGGGACCTGCGCAGCCCTGGCTCATCTGCAGACCCAGTGAGCACACAGGGACCGTAGAGAGCTAAGAGCAGGTCACTGACACACTGAAGGTCTCACAAAAGGGCAGCAGAATGAAATGACAAGGCTCCATGGCACTGGTTCAGCACTTGTAGGGGCAAGCCAATCCCCTAAACACCTCCTCTCTTACAACAATATCCCATCTCTCTCCAGAAGAGAGTTGTTCAGTCCATGACCGATTTGAGGACAGCTGTTAGACAAACACATCTCTCTGGGAACGGAGCTGGACTAAAATATCCTTTCCCAGCTGTGCCTCGCACCTGCACTCACAGCTCAGGGCAATACACTGTCAAGTGTCAGGGAGGCAGTGCAACTGTTAGCTTTCCTTGTTTGTTATTCTGGATTCCACGGACAGAAATAAGAGATGTTCAATATCTAAGGCAAAGCCAGGGTACCTTTGGACACTTCTTTCCCTTTATTAGCCCTCGTCACAGAGCTGGTACAAAAGAAGTTCTTCTTTGCAAAGGAAGCTAAAAAATGTTAATGCACCAGAGTTGGTTCAACAAGTTCTCCAACAGCTGAGAAGGATTCCCTGCAAACATACTGACATCTGTTGAGAGTACAGCTGCCTACCTCTTGGCAAGGGCAGCACACTGAGTTCAGCAAGTTGCATACGATTAACAGGATGAGAAGTCTCCAGGAGGAAGCCAACCTACCATTTTCCTCAGAGGCTTACTGCGGATGGCCATCCCGTCCATATAGTCCTCTAGCTTGAACTGGTATGACACCTGCAGCTTCTGGAGTAGGCCATCAAAAAAAGAAGTGCCCTGCAAAACATACACGCATACTTGGATGTTACAATCTTTCTGATGACGAGCACAAAATCACACCATCCCTGCCACGTGCAAGAAAGAAGGTCCCTCTCCCCGAGGGCTGTTTCTCTTCAGAAAACAACAAGGAGGCCGGGGGATCTCCAACCTCAGAGGTTTTCAAGACTGAGCTAGACAAAAATCAAGACTGACCCGATCTAGTGTTTGAGGAGTCCTCCTTTGAGCAGGGGGTTGGACTAAAGCCTTCCAGCAGTCCCTTCCCACCAACCTAATTCTATAAAACACATCCTCTCGGCTCTGTCAGCCTACCTTCTACAGAGAGTAAACTGAGCTGCACAGTTTAACAGAATGACTTTCAAGCAAATTTGATAGAGATGGCACAAACACCTCCAGGAATGCTTCTGTTGATTTCCACTTCAGGGCATTCATTTCATTTTAGCTTAAATCAATTTCCAGTTAACATAAAACACACCCAAACCAGCCTGGTTTAAATTATAACAAATGGCCACCTGGACTCACACCTGCCACACTAAACCATAATCTGTCTGAGCATTCTCCTTCCACAAGGATGGCCTAAGACGCACAGAGATATGAATAGGATCAAGAAGGCTAGCTGCCCAGTTACACCATCCCATTCTAAACATCAGACAATCCCACCCAAAGGTTTAGAGGAGTTTGGGGATGTTTCTCTCTTCTTACCTCATCTAGAAGCTGGAGCAGTTTGTTCCGAATTTCTTGGGCATTTTCCCCCTGAGGGTCCTTGAGAAGCTGCCGGAATTTCTCAATCACCTGGTAAAACGCGTTTTTCCACAGCAGCTGGTCCACGTTCTGGGTATCAGAGAACTCGATATCCATCAGGATGCACCGTTCATACAGCTGCAGCATCTCCACCCTACAGCGAAACACAATCAGCAGTCAACGCAACAGCAACTGCCCAGCCCGGGCCTGAGCTGCCAGGGAACATGTGCTGAGCCACCTGCTGCTTTTCATCCAGCAAGCACAAGATGTCAGCAGTTCAGCTGGCTCGCACGCTATGGCAAATCAATGCTTCCACACATGTCCCAGAGGGAGATGGAAGCTGTTGCAATCAAACACCCTTCCTGCTCCAAGAGGGCAAATCTGAAAGGACCATCTCCCTTGTATGTATGCATCAGACTGGATCAGGGCCTGGCAAAGAGCAAGGAGCTCCGCTACAGCTCTGCCACTGGCAAGAGCAAGGCACAAGTGTCTCCTGATACTAACACAGAGAAAGCGTGCACTGCCAGGCTCTGCTCCTTCTGAGCGCAAAGTCTGGCTACTACGGGCCAGGAACACACAAAGAACCAGGGGGCAAGAGGGGTCTTGCCCTTAAAATGATCCCCACCTCCCTTCCATCCAACCAAAATACACAGCAGAAACAGATACCCTGCTTCCTCAAAAATGAATGAGAGCTGGGAATATCACACCTGAAGGGAATAAAGCCTCGGAGTCGCAGAAGGAAATAAAGCCTCGGAGTCACAGAGATCACATTTCCCTCACCAGCTACCTACAGCCTTGCCCGGCCGCTGGAGCAGAATTCCTCCCCTGAATTTAATAAAATAGTTGCAGGCTAGAAACAGCTCCGCAATATGTGGAGCAAGTTTACGGTAGAGGGGATCCTCAGCTGTTACTGCCTTGGCAGCCTTATCCTTTATAATGCTTTGAGCCCTACAGAAAACAGTACAACAGCGTAGATGGTAAAGCCTGGAGCAAAGCCAGATGGCAACACCTGGAAGAGCCTGACAGAGTAAGAGAAGGATGCTGGCGGGTTCCTGGGCAAAGCACAGAACGTGGTTCTGCTGCCCTACCCCACGCAGTCCCCAAACCCTGCACACACACGCTCAGACAGCACAAACACCGACCAAGCGAATTAGACGTTTCTGCAGATGGACATCTGATAAGCTGCACTTGCATCCAAGAGCCCCAACACAGCTCCGCAGACAGGCTGGCAGCAGGCACTCGGAGACAGGCAGGAGACACACTGAGACGGAGGGACACTGCTGGTAGGGACGGAACCAACCGTGCCTACGCTGCTAGGGCAGGGTGGGCTTTACACGGGCCACAGCAGCACTGCGCAGTCTTTCCTCTCCCTCCAGACAACAACTCTGGGTGACCTTGACACCTTGAGGAAGACCTGAAACCTCCAGTGCTGCTTCAAGCACAGACACATCCCACCCTGTGGTCTATAGCGCAAGTCCCCAAAACACAGAACAAGCCCTGAAATGAGCTCACCTGCTAGATTTGCTGCCGGTCAGCTCTGAAAATAAGTCTCCAGAGAAGCTCCGGAGACACAGAGGTCACAAGTAAATGCGAAAGATGCCAAATAGAAACTTGCTACAGCCATGTGAACTACCCTCCAGAGCACAAGTGTCACTTCCCTCTCGCTAGCTGGCATCACCAGGCTACTCCCACTGGACTGCCGTATGTCACAGGGTTGAGTGGTATCAAGAGCAAAACTACGCAGCGCTTGAAAGGTGCTGTCACTGTTACACAGCATCAGGAACCCATGCAACACTTCACAAGCACAAGCCGACAGTTGCCACCCCTGAAGCCCGCAATGTAAATCAGACAGCAGATAAAAAGGACAGGTGAGAAAGCAGAAGTCCGCCAGCAAATACTGAAAGCACGTGAGAGCACTGGAACTGAGACAGACCAGCTCCAGCAAGAGCAAGAAGAATCCAAGAGCCACAGCGGGTGCTCGTCCTGCTCCTTCGCATCCCTGCGACACAGGCAAGGCATTCCACAACCACAAGAAGCCACGGCTTAGCTCCCAGCCCAGACAAATGATATCTTCACCCACAGTTTCTTTCTGATACCTACACACCACCGGTACGTGACAAACAGTCCCAGCACATCAAAAGCTAGTGAGCCACTGCCCCATCTCCCGGTCTCCGAGACATCGACGTCTCCACTCTACCAGATCCCCAAGGAGCACCATTCTCTGGATAACAGTTCTGGTAGCAGTTCACCCTAGAAATGACTCAGTCACACGCCCCTCTACAGCACAGCCACAAACCTCAGCTGGGCCATCTTCTCCAGCCCCTCCGGGCTGATGCGGTCTCTGGAAAGCAGATTGCTGAGCTGCTGCTCCTGGTTCCCAGCCTCGCGGAGGAGTTTGCTGAGCTCCTGCTGCTGCATGTTCCGCATCTGCTGCTCCATCTCAGGACTCAGAGGAGTCGGGGGGAGTGGGCCGCACATGTACTGCCCCGCCTGGCCAGGGTACCCAGAGTAATAGGCTCCTGGGTACACACCGTTGCTTGGACCCATAGGATACTGCAGGGAGTACCCGCCATAAGGATACTGGGGGCCTTGACCAGAGGCCCGAGGGTAATAGTAGGGGTTGTCGGAGTTTTGGAACTTATAGTAGGATGTCTGGGCCTGGCGGGCTTCCCCCCAGGAGGTAGGGCTCACTTCATCGTCCGTGTCTAGGAAGTGAAGCTGAGCGGTCTGGCTCTTCAGAGCGGGTTTTTGGTCCGGGTTGTTCGGGTCCCACAGCCTGCGAACAGTGCCGCCTCGGCCCCTGCTTCGGGGGCCTTTACTCCCAGCACCACCGAGCAGGAGCCTGGGCCCAGGGTGACTGGGTTCGGGGGAGCCCGCAGTGCTGGCAGAGAGGTCCGTGTTGGCAGGCAGGAACAGAATCCCACGGCCCCTCCCTTGGGGCTCTCTGCTCTGGCTCCTCGCCTCCGAAGCCTCTGAGTCATTACAACTAACAAATGCCTTCAGGGGCTTTTTTTTATCTGTATCTGCCAGACTGATATCCCTGTTCATAGTCTTGCTGTCAAATGTGACTCGAAAGGGTCCCTTGACTTCCCTGCCATTGCTGCTCCACTCACTCTCACTCCTAGAAGCTCGACTCTGCTCTGAATGCTTTTTCTTGTCAGAATTCCTGCTGGAGACATATGCTACTGCCTCATCGATTCTGTCATCGTCCAAGGAGTCAGTGGAGGACGCGGAGAGCTGCTTCCTAGGACGTATTCTTTCTCTGGCACGCTCCTGCCGCCTCTCCACCCCATCCACAAGCAGTGCTCCATCTACGCTGTTGTTGCTTCCGGCTGAGCTTGTGCTGCAGGTGCGGTATCGGCTCCGCCGCTTGTCAGAGCGGGAGTACCGTTTGGTAGAGCCCAGCTTCCCCTGCATCACCTCGTCACTTGTTCTCCTTATCCTGTCGCTTCGCTCTATTCGTCTTCCTTTTTCTCCCCTTGAGGCTTTCACTCCTTCCCCTGCCTGGCCCCCCTCTCTATCCTCCTTGCTTGATTTGGTTTTCCTGTTGTTGTCTTTTCCAGTACCTTTCCCAGCCTCCTCATCTCCCTCGACTTTCAGCTGCTCCATCTTACTGGTGACTTCCTCGGTAGCTGACCGCAGGGCCGGTTCTTTAGCAGCTGAATGCAGGCGTTTCCCAGGCTGGTAGATCTGCTGGTCCGGCTTTTTGGTTCTCCTGGTGGTCTTGGGACACCACTCATCTGGAGCGGGGTGCTTGGACAAGTTCTCCTGGCTCTGAATACCACCTTTAGTCTCTGTCTCTTCATTTTCCTGAGAAGGACCGTTCTGCTTGGGGCCATCACCTTTGCCGAAATCCTCCGTGACTGGAGCCCGTCCTCCTGAAGAGCCCTTGTCGCTGGCACTCTCCTCCTCAGCTCTGCTCCTCTCCTTCTCTGAGGCCTCATGCTTTGGCGGCACGAGTTTGCTCCTCAGTCGGGAAAGGCCAGGCTTGTAAATCTCCAGGTCTGGGCGCCTGTTGTCTTTGCGATGCCTTGGCTCCTTCACTTCCTTCATGTCTTCTGGGGAAAAACGGAGAGAAGAAAGTTATTCCCACCACAAACCAGCCAGGGACGAAAAAAAAGCATGACAAATACTCAAAGGGAAATATTAAGTAAAGGCAAAGATCCTGACGCCCTCAGGGCAAGCCGGGGAGAACAGATCTGAAATTCTCTGTCAAGGTTTACAGGAAATCACAGAGCAAGAATAGGAAATGAGAAAGTATAACAATGCTGACCAAATCCTCGGCCTGATTCACTTACAAAATGCATCCCGCAACGGTTTTGCCTCAAAGAGCCAGCGAGCTGAGAAACCAACAGATAAGGCACGACGCAAGACTTCACGCATATGCACTCACATGCAAGTACCGGACAAAAAGTTTTAGCATTAAGGGTTTCAGCAGCAGCCGCCCGCCCGCCGTTGGTGCGGGAGCCTTTCTGTCTGCAGGTGCTGCCTTCTCCAACAGCCCCCCTGCTCTGCCAACAGATCGTGTCAAAGATGCGTTCCCCCCCCCCCCCCCCCACAAACCGGAATGGGTGTTCCCCCCCCCTTGCTCACAACTCGGTAACGTTTCTCTCCTCCTCTCTGTATTTACACAAAAACTCGTTAGAGAACACAGCCTGGACAACCCGTAATTAAACGTTTCACCAAAGCCGGGCTGTTACGCGCTGCATTTCCTCAACTTTTTCCTCCCGTTAGTAACTTGCACCAGCCCGTA
>NW_008795131.1:185050-193733 GCF_000699145.1 Aptenodytes forsteri
CGGCCCCCGGCTCGGCGCTCGGCCAGCCCCCGGGGCAAAGGTGGCTTCTTGGGCCAGAGAAACTCACTCTCCGCCAGCACTCACCAGCCCTCGAAGCAGACGTGGCTCCTGCCGCCCAGCACGGGGGCTGCACCGCTTCCCCAGGCACAGGGGAGGCTGCAAGGAAGGAAACACCCCACCTACCCCGCACAGCCCAGCACACGGGCTCCCGGGCGGTGGCACTGAGGGTGCTGCGCCGTCTTTCCAGATCCGCGGCGCCCTGAACGCAGTCAGGAGCCTTGTTGAGGAAAGCGAGCGCGCTGGAGGGGGGCTGCCCCGGGCTGTCGTGACGCACAGCAGTGGGAATCACGGGCAGGCGCTCGCCTGTGCTGCCCAGGCGGAAGGTAACGCGTACCCCGACCTCCAGCCCCAGCTCAGAGAGCAGCCAGGCAGCAGGCGCAGGGCCAGGGGTAAACGCAGAGCTGGTGCCCTGGAGATAAGCAGGGGTGTCCTTCTCCTGAACAGGAGCTAGCATAGGCAAGGCACAGCGCACGCTGCGCGCACGTCGCTCCTGCAGTGCTAATAGGCCGCTTGTGGCTTTCTGGCTGTTGGATTTGCCTCCTCTTTCGTCACACAGGGATTCCTGCCTACATTGCGGTGCCCTGGACAGCCCCGCGCTGTAAGCAAGCCGCCATCCGCGCCTACGGTGCCACGCTGGTGCCGTGCGAGCCCAGCGACAAGGTAAGGCACGGGGGAGACCAGCCAGGGACATGGCCCAGCCAGACTGAGAGGCGGCCATCTGCACTCTTTCCCTTAGTCCAGAGCCGAGACGGCAGCTCGCATAGTCCAGGAGACAGGAGGAGTCATGGTGCACCCCAACCAGGAGCTGGCGGTGATCGCGGGGCAAGGCACTATCGCCCTGGAGGTGCTGGAGCAGGTGAGGGAAACGCATAGCCTGGACCCAGCCCAGGGCTCTGCTCCTCGCAGGCAGGGGTGCAGCAAAAGGGAGCACTCACACTTCCTTTCTGCACAGGCGCCCGAGGTAAATGCAGTGGTGGTTCCCGTCGGAGGCGGAGGAATGATTGCAGGAATAGCAGTTGCCATCAAGGTAGGCAACAGCTCATCCGGGAAGCGGTGACTGCCATCTCCCCGCGGGAAGGGCAGGGCTCCCAAAGACAGGCAGCAGCCGTGGAAATCCTGCTGTGGAAATCTCTGTGTGCCTGGGGTCTGCACGGCAGCAGCACGGCCTACTTGGCCCCCTGCGCGTGCAGCAACAGCGGACAGGCACACACTAGTTTAAACCGAGCGGCTCCTCCTGCTCTCCGCAGGCTTTGAGACCAGATGTGAAAGTGTTTGCTGCTGAGCCGCGCAACGCGGATGACTGTTACCAGTCCAAGGTAAGAGGGGAACTGACCCCCAACCTTCACCCGCCGGATACCATCGCAGATGCAGTTAAAACCAGCATCGGACCAAACACGTGGCCCATCATCAGGGATTTGGTTGATGACGTCCTGACAGTCTCGGAGGAAGAAATCAAGGTAAACGCTCCCGGCTGCCTTCTCACGGTAGCTGCCAGCGGGCAGCTGCCTCCATCCATGCTCTGCCCCTCCGCTCTCCCAGGGCAGCACAAGCCCCTGCACACCACCACAGCTGTGCAACACCCACGCTGTCTCCAGCTGGAAAGGGCTGGCGGAAGCTCTGCTCTCCCTTCCCAGAGCGCTGCAGAGAGATGCGCACACGCAGTGCCCTCCGCAGCCCTGGAGCAGCCTGTACTTGCTGCCGGGATGACAGCTGCTGCTCTGTCCCGACAGCGAGCCACGCGGCTGGTGTGGGAAAGGATGAAGCTGCTGATTGAGCCAACAGCGGGTGTGGGAGTGGCAGCTGTGCTCTCGGAGCAGTTCCAGGCAGTCCCCCGGGACGTGGAGAACGTTTGCGTCGTGCTGTGCGGGGGAAACGTGGACCTGAGCTCCCTGACCTGGCTCACAGACCTCTCTGGGAAAGCGGAATGAGAACGGAGCGGTGTCTCAAACAACGGAAACCTCACTCTGAATTTCTACAGTCTGGTTTGTGCGCTACTAAAAACAGATGAGCAACCCCAAACGTTGAACGTTTTTGTGGAGGGCTAAGGGAAGCTGGCGTTGATCTCTACAGCACCGAGTCGCTTGGTTTCAAAGCAAAGGGTCGCTACTGAGGGGCGGGGGCTGGAAGCAAAGCACTGCCTGTTCTCCCCTCCCCAGCCACCCTGCTCTGGGACAGGCCTCCAGTGAGCTGCGCTCGGTCACTCTCCCCACCTGCTACTCCACCTTTCTTTCTCAGCGTCAACAATAACTTCCAGCAAATTCCTGTCCTCAAAACAGCAAAATCCCCAGACCCACCGCTATGGCAGGGCAGGAAGGAAAGACAACAGCCCCAGTGGGCCACGGGGTTCACAAGAGAAGGGGTGCACACAGCCTCCCCCATTTGGCCTCCACAGCCGGCCACCACCAAGACAGAGGCACTTAGATGTTTTTTAAAACATTTTCCATTAAAATAAATAGCTGTAGCTGGTACCTGAGCAGCAGCTGGTGAGACAGCCGCCCCTGTACAGACCCCAGCAGTAATACGTCCAAAACATCAGTGCTGTCCTCGCTGTGCACGGGCTGAGAACAGCATCCGGGGAGCTAAGGCACAAACTGCATTAGCCACGCTGAAGACTTATTCCATTTCCACCTCCTGCACCGGCAGCGCGCTCTCGCTCCTCACCCACGGCACGGGCTCCGGAACATGGGGGTCATAAGTCCATTTAGGAAAAACGCGCTTGTAGAGGTTCAGCAGCACCGTGTCCTGGGACTTTAGCTGTCCATCGAAGTGGCACTTCATGTGACCATGGGTCCCTAGGCAGAGAGCAGAAGAGGCCATTAGCTGTCTCTCCTGCCCAGGAGGACCACATCCTGCCCAGCATCACAGAGAGAAACAGAACCAAACCTACCTAATGGCTCTTTGATGTGTCCTCTACGACCCCACTTTGTCCTCAGCTCCACTGGCTTAAACCACATCACATCCTCTGGAGATCAAAACACAAAAGGCAGGTAAGAAACGGGCTTTGCTGCACCAACACAACAGGGGCAGGAGTTCTGCTTCCGCATCCCCTCTTCCCACCACACAGAGACAGGCTGTACCTCTGTTAAAGAACATGTATCGCACGACAGCCATCTTGGTAAAGATCTTGAAAGGATGGCCACTGAGCACCAGCCGCTTGATGACGATTCTGTCTGGGTCCACAGAAAGCAGAGAACCCGTGGCGATGAGGTCGTGCATTCCTGCAAGACAGAGTCACTAACACGCCAGGGCAGCACCACAGAAGGTACCTCCATCACCTCCCCCCACACCATGACTCCCTTCCCCAAAGCGTTCCAGGCCCAGAGCAACCCCACAGCAGGGACAAACAAAGGTGCCAGTGATAATGGGGGTGGAAATGCATTAATCTTCTCAAACAGCATGAAGGGGACAGCTTTTTCAAGTCATACTTTCTGGATAGATGCAAGAGTAGGGTATGGGAACAGCCGGCTAACGTTTGTTTCCCAGACACCACTTCCTCAGCACTTACCAACTTACCATTACTTCTCTGTTTGAAAAGCAGCACTGAGGCAGGAGGGAAAGTGATGGGAGCATAAACAGTCACCACCAGGGCAGCATCCAGGCGCAGGAAACGCTCCAGCTTGTGCTTATCAGCTAGGACAGAACGGCAACGATCAAGTTCAGGCCCACAGCAGTCCTCAGAGCTCTGGGAAACCCCATCGAGCCCATTCTTTCCCGGCAAACGGACTCTGTGCTTTAGGAAAACAGGTGACAGACACCCCTCCTCTGCCGGCACAGAGTATCTGGGAATGAAGGTGATCCTCTGAGCTGCCAGCTCACTGTGTGGAGCCTGCCACCGCCTTGCCTGGACCAGTGAGCCACCTTGCCCAAGCCCTTCCACTCCCCACTATTTAGTGCCTCCCCTGGAAGCCTCAGAGCCTAGGAGTGAGTCTTCAGAAGAGTCCTTCAGCCAGGTTCAGACACCACGGCTAAGACATCACAGGCTTCCTGCCCTAGAAACTCCAGCCCCACCCTCCTGGCACACCCGTGCCCATGCCACCGGTCCCTCACAAACCTGAGGTGTGCTGGGAGAACAGGGGGGATGCTCGGAAGCGCCTGAACCCACAGTGAAAGATCAGCTCCTCCTTTGCCCTCACTGGCTCGCTGTTGCTCGGATGCCGACACACCAGGAAATTCAACACAGACATCTGCAGGAGAGGCAGCACAGTGAGGGGCTGACAGCAGGGCTGGAAAACGACGGTGGCCAGAGCAGAAAGCAACGGGATGTTGCAGCAGGGACAAATGCCCTTGACGATGGCTTCCCAAAGGACCGCTGGTCACCAATGCAGACACCTCAGCCAGGCTCAGACACTTAAGCCTAAACACCCCTGGCAGCTTCAGCCTGCTCTGGCCTACTTTGAAATGTGAACAAAGCAGGGAGATTTCAACCCAAACCCTCTGGAGCCAGAACCTCTCCAAACCACGCAGCCTGAGGGAATCGGACAAGGAGCTGCACACCTACAAGAGATCAGCAGGGTTCTACTTAGTTACCTTTTGTTCATGGGGAAGCAGTGAGAAGAGGACTAGGGGCTTCCCTTCTCTGAAGCTCTCCATCACCGAGACAGGGACATTGCAGACATGAAGTGTAACATACCAGCCAACCTGCCAAGAGAGGATCGGTTGCGAATACTTCTCTCGACAGAGAACTCAGCCACTGCCCTGCCAAGTCCTTCCTACTAGGAGCAAGAGAACACAGTAGGGGAAGAGATCAGCAAGAGAAAAGGGAGTTACCGAGGCTCCTTCAGTCTCCTCTTTCTCAATTTGCCGGAAGAGGTGCTTTCTGGTTCGGGAGAAGTCCTGGAACTGGAAAATCCTGGCGTAGTCCCTTGGGAGATTCTCTTTGGGGTCCCATGGAGAAGTCCGGAAGCTCTTCAGCCCCCTGTACTTCTGGAACCTAAAGGACAGATAACAGGAAAGACAAATTACTTCACAAATCGAGGTGTCTGGCCAGCACCTTCTGTGGTCGCACCTTCAGAGACGGCAAAGAGAGCAAAGCAAACATTAGCCCTCAGAGAAGATCTTAGTGCAGGGAGAGCTAGAAAGAGCAGCCAAGTCCCCAGACAACCTGCCCTTGCATCAGGGCTCTGCCATCCTCCTCCCTCTCTCAGGTCAGGATCCGGCTCTCCCTGCCCCAGGGAGCTGCCCAGGCCCACCCACTGCTCCCTGTCTAGTGCCTCCCCTGGAAGCCTCAGAGCCTAGGAGTGAGTCTTCAGAAGAGTCCTTCAGCCAGGTTCAGACACCACGGCTAAGACATCACAGGCTTCCTGCCTTATCTCACCAAACTAGACAAAAGGGTGCCTTCCAGCTCCCCTCCCAGCAAAGCATCCTGCTTCTTACCGGACTCTGGCAGGTACGTCACGTGGCGTGTCCACCTCATCCGGAAACATTTCATCCATTCTCTCCTGTTTGTATCTCTCCAACATCTGTTCATCTTCCTCCACCTTCTCGTCGTACTGGTCGTCCCGCAAGCACTCAGAAATGGTCATGGTCTCACATTCCTCCTCTGCAGGTTCCTCTTCCTCCTCGCTGCTTTCCCCCTCCTGACACACAGGACAGCACAGAGCCCATGAGCACACGCGCTCTGTTGATGTCCATGCAGCACTGCAAACCCCGCGTGCGCTCACACTGTTTGAATTATGCCCCAAGCTCCACCACAGTCCCTCATTTCGGTATCTAACAGGCCAAAGAAGCAACATGATACACGTGAGAGATGTAACAATGGAAATCCAGGCAAGTCCTGGCTCTGTGTTGTGCCCTTGCATGGAGCAAGCCAGGACGACAGGATTGTCCTAGGATACGCAATAACGCCCTGGAGACCACTTGCAGTATCAGCTCTTGGAGGTACCTGGGAAACTGCCTCTTCCATCATATCATCATCAATGTCATCATCTTCATCGTCATCATCTTCCTGATCACCCTCTTCTCCATCATCCACAATCCAGGCAGCCTGGTACTTGGATGTGCCTTTGGGGACCTTCACCACCCTCCTGTTTGCCTTCAGAGAAGCTGTGGGATTCCCGCCAATAGTTAATACAGGAACAATTCTCCTTTCCCTCAGCAACATTGACACCGGGACAGCCAAGATCAGCTCTAGACCAGAATCACTGTTTCCCAGCACAGAATTTGTCAGGACCCAGAAAAGGCAGCTAAAAATGTAACCCTGCTAACTGCCAGGGAAACCACACAGCCTGGTAGTCAAGTGATGGAATGGAAGTCCTGGGCTCCCAACTAGCGTGTTTCTTCACAGCCACCCTCAGCCATCCTGGTGACAGGGAATTTCTAACAACCCTCTTAACAGGGACAAGGAAAAGGTACAGAAGTATTGCTGCTACTCACCCTCTGCTTCTTGCAGTTCTTCTTCAGTAGGCCACGTCTGTTCCCCTTCCATAGGATCAGGAACCACTTCTGACTGCAAAGACTCCTGTTTGTTTGGATCTGCCTTCATCAGGACCTTAACATCTTCCTCCATCTCATCGGTACCATTTAGAGAGTCATCCTGAAGGGCAAGAGCAGAGTTCCCAGCTGTGAATACACCTAACTCAAGCTAGCAACCAGTCTGAGGCGAAAGTCCCTTCATTATCACATTCATTACATCGTAACATAACGTTCGTTACATGCTGTGGGCAAGGAACCTCAGCTCAGTGGCAGAACACGGCCCAGCCGGCTCTGATACAACTCCCTTTCCCCTCCCCTTGACCACATACACCCAGCTGTATTTTCCTGATGAAAGTTTAGAAACATCGTGTTCTAACGGGACCGGCAAAGCCCTGACCTCCCACACACCTGTACCTCCATGTCCTGACTCCTCTTCTGTCCTTTAACCACGCGGGGGTTCAAAGTGAGGGGGTCGGGGGGGGCATCCACCTGGCTCATCTGGAAGTCTCCGTGCCCCACAATATGCACCAGGCTGTTCACGTTGAGGGTCTGTCCCCGGACAAAGCCGGACACCTTCAAGGTCCCAACCAGGTCGCTCTCCCGACCGGGCACAAACTCAGCGGCATAGGCGAGCAGGTGAGCCCGCCTGTCCCGAAAAGCGAGATGCCGCTGCTTCTGGGTGGCGAGGTGCCTCAGCAGCAGCGAGGACTCCTGCTCCGTGTTCAGGGGGAAGAGCTTGGCCTCGGGAAAGCGCTTCTCAATGGCTTTGGCAAGTTTCTTCCTGGCATCTATCCGCTTCTTAGGTGGCAAGTCAGTGCCCCCTGGGACAGCAAGAGCTACCAAGCAGTGCATAGAACAGAGTTCAGGATCAGACCGTAAACCACCTTATACCCCTTTTACCAAGCACTGACAAACACTCAGATATCAGCAACCCAAATAACCAAAGAGATTCACACCACAATGTGCAAAGGCAGCTTCACACATTCAAAAGAACACTCGGGACAGAAAACCTGTCTTCAGAGATAAGATTTTGAGACCGAACGAACGAGACCATGGAGATAAGGGCCCAGGAACTGAACTTAACAAGAAAGCGTCTGAATCCCTTCACCCTGCACGCCTAGATAACCATTACAATACTAGACACCACCACGCACCCAGAGGCCTAAAGAGCATCCCTTTTATCTCCAGCACTCCCCCACCAAGCTAGTAACACAACAAGGCAGCACGAGAATGGCATTCACCCAACCAATCTACACTCAGAAACAGAGCAGTCAAAGACCTGCGATCACCTATTAACATACGCAGTTTTTAATTACTGCAACAGTAAATCCCCATCGAGCACCCCCTCGACCTATGCCTCACTAGAAGCCCTTAACGTTTCTCACTCACTCACCATAACTGGGGAGCCCCTGTGTGAAGAGGCAGGAGAGGCAGTGCTCCCCCGCGCTGTCCCAGCCATCTGCAGGATCCAGGATGAACAGGAGGGAGTCAGCAACCTTTGCTAGGTCTAAGACAGCGTGAAGGTCCCCTGCACGCAAAACACCTCCGTTACTGGGGCTGCCAGGGGTACGGAGCCAAGAACCACACCAACAACAGCGTTTCCTCACCTGCCTGTGCTGTCACAAAGCGCCAGCGCTGCTTGAGTCGGGGGCAGAGGAGCGCAAAGCCACCAGCTCTCCCCTCATCCACGCGCACAACAGCAGAGTCCTGGCTCTGCAGCAGGCGGAGGGTGTCGTGGGCTGCAGCCCTACTGTGCAGCGGCACCAAAACCACGAGGTGCGGGGGCCCGTCCCTGCTGCCCAAGCTCCGCTTCTCCGCCAGCACCTGTGGGCACAACTGCAGAGCATGAACCCTGGCCCCAGTCCAGCTCCTATCCCGCCCCTCAGATCAAGACCGGATCCCTCCACAGCTCAACCCGAACCCACGCGGTCCAATAACGCTCCACTCGCCCCGAACTGACCTGACCCAGGCACCCGTTCCTCTCCCTGGCCCAGCTCCCGATTCCCCCGCAAAGACCCAAACTGGCTCGGTCCCCACACACATCCACATCGAGACCCGCACCGGCCCCACTCCCGCTCCTCGCTGCCCCCTCGCAAAGACCCGAACCGCCCCGTTTCCCGCTCCCCCCGCAACAGGCCCGGCTCCGGTTTCTCATGCGGCCCGGCCCGGCCCAGTTCGCCCGCGGCCCTCACCGCCTCCTTGCGCTGCCGGC
>NW_008795131.1:194229-203818 GCF_000699145.1 Aptenodytes forsteri
AGGGGGCAAGTGAGAGCCAGGAGCGACAGCAGTGCCTTCAGCGCTTTATTGATTAGTTCTTTCTACAGGTATTTACAACACGAGAGAAAAGCAGCCGCCCGCGGGGAGAGGGCTCGCCCACGCTCTGGCAACGCTCCTGTGGGAAGAAGCAGCTGAGGAAGCGCCCACCCCAAGACCCCCGGCCCCGTGCCCAGGCCCCGGGGCAGGCACGGCTCTGCCCCCCTCCGCAAAGACTGATCGAGCGGAAACATTCCTGCGCTCCCCCTGTGCCGCTTCGTCCCAGCCCCGCTTGTTACCAGCGGCGCGGGTCACCTCGGTTCTTGCCAATCATTACCCAGCCAAGAACGTCTGTTCCTGGGCCCAGCCGCACCCTGCCGCGCTGGCACGTCGCACCGAACACACCACGGGCGCCTCGCAGCTGCAAAAGCTGCTCTGCCCGGCGCTGGCAGCGCCCCTGCCCCCAGGATCACGCCGCCACTTAGGCATGTAACCCTCTCCGCTTGTTATTGGAAGCATTAGGTCCACAGCACCCCAGAAACACGGGCAGGTGAGCAACAGGGTTAGACATTTACAATTGGTGTTGCAACTGCCAGTAAAGCTGAAAGTGGGTAAACCCAAGGGAGAGAGGCAGGGCAGCTGCTACCCCGATCCGACTGGGCAATTGCATGGGAGGGAAAAAGCAGGTTCCTACAGGTCCGTGCTTCCTCTGAACGCGAGGTGTCATTCCCCCCCTTTTCCTCCTGCGAATAAATCAGCGTGACAGTGGCAACATGGGCTTGTCAGCTGTGGGCTGTTCTTTACAGCTCCTTTTCTACCCCTGAAGGCAGGCTGGCTGCCTAAACCTTTCAACTCTAAAAGCAATGTAGATAGCATGTCCTACCTGACAGGAAGGAAGACGTAAGAGACTGGTGACAGATAAACACTGTTTAAGAAGCAGTAGTAATTAAGTCTCTCTATACTACCTATAAGCTATCCACTGGCTGCAGGAGAGCGTGCGAGTCTCTCCCGCTGTCATTTCCGAAGGCTGTTTGTCCATCAGCCGAGATGGCCCATAGCGCTGCCACAGCACTGCCTTGCGGAGCCAAACGCGAAGAGGCTGCTTGGAGAGGAGTCGGGGGAAGAGGGGATAGCTAGGATACTTCCGAATCAAGAAAAACAGTCCTGCGAGTTAGTTATACCTTGTCATTTAAGCGAGACCAGGGAAAGGAGAAAGGTTTGAAACTTTCTGCCTAGGGTTCCCATCACAAAGCCAGCTACCTCTGCCCCTGCGAGTCACCCGTAAGTCTGGCCTCGGCAACCCAGAGACAGCCAGAAAGGGACCCACCGCGGAGGCTGATGTCTCTCTGGATCTCCGCAATCCTCAGAGCTGCGGAGAGCCGCTCTGGCTTGTAAAAGAGCCAACGCCTGATTTGCACTGTGGACTGGGCCCTTCACATGTAAAAGCAAAATTGCCACAAATCCACACGTCGTAAGCTTACAGGCATTTCACTGACCTGCGCAGTTCTGCGGGGCCCTCCGCACAGACTACCAAAAAATCACAACCCGCCGAGCCGAGCAAGCAGGAGCAGAAAACCGAGCACCACCTCGCTGTGGCTGACAGCACGGCAGGTTAAAACAAGCTCTTCCTGCCAAAGCAGAAGCTACCAAGGAAATACGGTTACAGCCGCAGCGTGAGCAGGGAAGTATCCTCCGGCAGTTGGGACGCTCATCCCTGCAGCGAGGCAAGCCCCGAGGGCCCCCTTCAAGCTCTCCTGTACGATCACAACACGCAGCTCGGTGCTCTACGCGCACAAGACACCGTGGCAGCCTGCTCAGCACCACCGGCCAACCCGCCTTCCCCGCCCTGCGCTCTCTCCTCCAACAAAACAGGCTTCGCATCGCTCCAGCGCACGGCCCAGACAAGCTGTGCAACGAGGAGCGGAGCTCACAGGCTGCTCCGCCACGTGCTGGCTAAACCCCAGAAACCAGCTGCATTGCAGGAAGGCTGAGCTCACATTCCTGCTCCCTAAAACATCCTCACTGCTGCCTCCTGAAGCAGGAAGAAGTCTGGGCTGACACCGCTTTGCACATGGGCGAGGGGGGAGCAACAAGCCAGGGCAGGCTGGATGCAAAGCCTAGGCCTTGGTTTATAAAGGAAGACTGGTTGCAACTGGAAGGGCCAGTTTATTAGAGAAACCTCACATCGCAGAGAATTCACAACACTTTGGAAAGGGTCCAGGCCTGCTGAGGGGCCCAGTCTTCTGACGCAGCACAGATCTACGTCCCCCAGCTCCAACCCCAGCAGGTGCCACAAAGGGAAGGGTTAACTGTAACACAGCTTATGTTTACAAGCAGCCCGAGAGAGCCAGTATTAAAGTTCAAAAAAACCTCCCCGTTAGACAACGGTTAAAACAAAAATGGTTTAAAAAGTTTAAAAGCTCCGTGTTCTTGGCTGCAGCATAATGGGGAGGCAGAGGTCTACAACACACACAGGTCTCTGTGGGTCTCGGCACTCGGATCTGCTCTACCAGTGAAGGCCGGAGGGTGGGGTCTTCTCGTCTTTGTTGCTTTCCAGAGAAAAGGGTGGGATTCGGACATCAAAGTGGGAGCCATCAGGCCTCTCAAATCGAAAAGTACCCCTGCAAAATAATGGCAGAGATCACGCTGAGGCCAGGGACAAACACAGCTAGGAATCGCCAGCAAGAAGGTAAGACATGAGCTCTTCCATATCCTGCGCCGGGACTCTGGGGCTGCATTTGCAAGGCCAGTCCAGCAGCAAGGACATGTGCCTGCCAAGATGACTCATTTATTGGAAGACTCCTGGGCGGTTTACATCACATCTCTCATATACATTTCCAGAATAAAGATGTCATGATCAGAGCCTCCAGAAGGTAAGCACACTCCACGCATCTGCGGCAGCGTTTACCTAACTCCCACCCCACAGGAGACAGAACCATCTCAGCTATTTTTTACAAACTGTTTACACGGAAATTCAGATTCGTGTTTCTTGGCAGAAGCTCCGCTGGGTAAGAAGTCTGCAACAATATGAAATCCCATCACAGGTGTAATTTGGAATAGCTTCTGCTTTGCATTTCAGAAAGGGCATTTCAGAACTGAATCTGCCTGTCCTTGTACAAACAATTTGTTTACTGCCCTGAACTACAGACGACTGTACTGCAGAACATGACATGGACAAGAGGATCGTGGAGATAAACTAACAGCTTCTCATGACAGAGAGGACACAATCGAACACCAGAAGTCAAGCTGAGCAGCTTCTGAGCTGCAGAACCTTTGTCTCTGTCTCTTCAGCATGCTTGCAGAGAGGGAAAAACTACTAAACAAGCTGGTTTTACTCCCCCGGGCATGCATTCAGGCAATTCAAAATGCATTAAGATGGAAAACAAGGGTATATCCTACAGGCAAAGAGCTGCTCTCTTGCTTTTCCCAGCTCAAAGGCAGTTCCAAGGCAGCTTAATTCAAACAGATTTACTCAAAAAATGCAAGCCAGAAAGACCTGTCATACAGAAGGCAAGAGGTGGCCGCGCATTTCTTGCCCACGCAGAGATGACACTAAATGTGCTAACCCAGCTGAAATGCAAATCAGAGGGGAAACTGCTTTAACCCTGCGGCACAGGAACAGAACAACTCAGCTGAGCGCTTTCCTACCTGCACCTACAGAAGAGGAGACTTGAACACCAGTTAGACTGAAGGCCTTATCTGGCCTAAATGGGGAATAACCCCACGTGCCAATTCCTTGCGGACACAGAACTGCACAGCTTCACTCCGGGACGGAATCGAAGCCCGGTCCTCTCCAAAGACACTGGTATCCCAGTGCACACATCCCTGCTGCCTAGGGAAACACCAGCATGAAGCCTTGCCTCTTGCATCAGGACTGAAAGGGACAGAATCCGAGTATAGCAGAAGATGACAGAGAACTGCTTTGTGTCTTTTCAAATCCAGTCTAGCACAGACCAGAGGAGGAGGGTAAGTTAGCCTGGAACCTCTCTTGGTGCAGAGAATCAAGAGATCTTCTTATCACTAACTGCAACACTGCTATAGAGAAGCTCATAAAAATTTAAACTATCAAATATGTCCAGCCCAGTCCACTTCCACCCACCTTTCAGCCACAACTCCAGACTGCAAACCGCGTCCCAGCTCAGCGCTGTGGGGTCCTATATCTAAACCACTACTGCGGTAATAAGTGCTTCTTACCACATGTGACCACTGGATGCCTGCAGGGAGACGTGACTGCTGTACTGAAATGCCGGCTGCTCTTTGGATAAAACTGGCTCCTGAGAAGACAAGAAGAGACCACTCTGCATCAGCAACGGATCTTAACATTTCTCCACCGACAGGCATCAGCCGGAAATTTATATAGCGAGAAGAAATACTGAGCGATCCACACCCGAGCATCGCTGCCAATTACACAGCAAACGACTCGCCCAGTGAGTAGTGCCAGAATCACGTATTATTCCCATTTTCCCATTACCAGTCATTTAGGATCATTCTCTAATACTCAGCGTGAAGTTTCGGTTCATGCATACTAACAACAGATGAAAAGCTCATGTGATTTTTTTTTTTTTCCACTGCCAGTTTCCTATTCCATCTATTTCTACTGCCCATGAAGCAATTTACTGGCAAATCAATCCAACCAAGAAGGCTCCAGCAAAGGGCTGCGCTTCCCAAAAGAAGCTACACGATACCTACCCTTCCTACAACGCCACGGCCCCTGACCGTTTCCAAGGTGCCAGACAAGCTAAATATCCTCCAGTGCCGTTCTCGGAGTTGTACCACTTCGCTGTCAAGGTTCTCCAAGCGAATACAGTAGCGCCACTGGACAGAAGAAAGACTGTTATCAAGAACTGGAATCAGCTGCAAACAGTTGATAATCCATAGCCGATACTGGGAAACAATTGCCAGGCAAGGGCTTACTCTCCCTCAGAGCTTATCACACAGCAATGATGCCACAGCAAACAAACTCCTTCCCTTAAGCTGCTTCGTGAAACAAAAGGCACTTACCCAGTAGACATGGGAATTCTGGGCTTCCTGGAAGAGAAATGAAAGATTTTAGCAGCTGCCCTTCAACGCTCAGTGCCAAAACCTCTTCAGCTGACAGCACAGCACAAGCACAGGGGCTCTCGCTCCGTGCCAGACACAGACAACTCACATGAGCACAAAGACAGCTGCTTTCCGAAGCAGTCCATCAGTTACCGCCTGGCGCTGGCTCTGCTCTAGACATGTAATCATGAGGTGGGAGATTTGCAAGGATCTCGTGACTACGGAGGGTTGATCTCCATGTTAATTACACACTTTCTACAGATCTAGAAACACCCGTTTCCTTGCCTTTGGTCACCTGTTTTTCTGACAAGGTTAGGACAAACATCAGTTGGGCTCCACAGAAGCTGCAATTGCACACCAAAACGTCCATCTGCCACGGGCGCAGGCTCCCCGGCAGCTGTGCTCGTCTGGACTTGGAAATCAAACTGCTGCAGTAATTCCCAGCCCTCCCACTCAGAAGTCTACTGGAGCCTCATTATTTTGGATGGTCCACATGAAGTTCTTACGCTACAAAGAGCACATGGTTATCAGCTAAATCCAGAAGGCGTTAGCCAAACCCTCTAACCCGCATTAGAGCAAGGAAACGGGGGTAGACACCCACAGCACCTCACCACTGGGCAGGATAACAGACATGTCTGTCATCACAGGGCAGATGGCCTTGGTGCCACCCATTACACACACGCCCATCTGGGACTGAGGCAATAAGCATTGCACAAGCCTTCCTAAAAATCTTCCTCAATATCTTGCTAACACTGTTCTGCAGAACAGTACAGTGTATTTCCTATCCTACAAATAACAAGCAAAAGATAAGTTGCAGGAGCTGTTCTCCAAAAATGTATGACAAAACAGTTTCATGTTCATACCTCTGCTGAATGTGATGACAATGAAATCGCAACTGTGATTAAAAAGTCATTTCTCCAGTAAGCAGAAAAGTACTTTCAGTCAGTAAACTGGCCTTAGAAAAACATGCAAGTTAAACAGATCACAGAGCTAACACAGCAACGTGCAACACAGACCTACCCTCATGCCCATATAGAAAGGGATGACTGTGACGCGGATGTTCTCTGTGGTTTCTCGGTGCACATCAGAGAGCTCTAGCCAGGGATGGTTCTTCTCCTGCCATGCACACAGTGTATCCCTTGCTACAAAAGGTGGAACTGTGGGGAGGGAAAGATGAGAGTTTATGAGGACAGGCATACCGTAACCAGAGTGCTTTCCCCTCAAAGCAACTCCTTTCACATAGTTACAAAAATTATTTAAAGGAGGCTTTACTGTAACAAACCCCAAACCAGGCCAAGATTTTTACACTGTATGCGCAATGGTGGGTTCTGGATACTTGTCACAGAATACCTCGAGTATCTGGCTTTGAAGATTTCCCTCCGAAGCCAAGTATTACCTTTTGTTTGGTCGTACATGAGAAACCTCTCAAAGAGCTCATGCTGGATGGGCACTTGATCAGTGGAGCTGTAGGGAAGGATATCTTCATGGCTTACATAGTCTAAACCTGAAAAAGAAACCCCAAAAGCCATTGAACTTCCCTAGCAAAGAGCAGCTCAGAAATCTCCTGACAGAAAGATGGATCGCACTACTGAGATGTTATGAAAAGGATTTCAGCAGCAGCAGCCAAAATTGCACGCAAGAATGGAGGAAACAGGCCAGTAATAACCCTTGGCAGCATTCTCCTGCGAGATTCTCCATAGCATGGTTTCTCTGATAAAGACACGCTGCTTGGGAAGCGACTGCACTGTCACAAAAGGACTTTGGGCAGGAAATGCACAGGACAAGAGGAGATCTAGCTGTCCTGGTAATAAAGTAGAATAGCCCATGTGCAACAGGGTATGCGTATGGGATCCATGTCTCAAGAGCACAAGGTAGGTATGATTGTGTCTGGATCAGAGTCTGCCCAAATTCCATCTACCCAAAAGGGCTTCATGTACTTCAGTCATTCTGTTGTTTCTAGCACGGCCCTAAACGACAGACAGATCCATTACAGGAACATCCTGCAGGAACTGCTGCTTCGCTGGCAGAAGCTGACTGTGGGTGACTCTTCTGACCTCACCTCATGACAATCCACATCTCCACAGAGGTTACAGGGGCATTTTACTCACCTGGTATGGCATAGAGGGCTCTGCTGTCATCGTGGTTTGCCAGGAACGTCACTGCTTCTGTCTGTGATCTCTGGGACTGAGAAAAAGGGAGGTTTATGTCTTTCTGTGTGGATTGTTGCGGGCCAGTTTCCAGCCACATTTCAGTTTACTATTGTGATTTCTAAAGTGTGTAACGTTTATTTTATTTAACCAATTCACCTCAGAACATCTCTCCTTTTAATTCCTCTAGATTAATTCTCCACTCAAACAAGTGAAGAGCATTTTCAGTGCTGCAACCCACATTCATAATGACCTGTATGCAACAGAGTAGGAATGCCAACAGGATGAGGAAGTGAGGTTGGAACGGGGAAACACAATCCAGAAAACAGTCGTATGATGTTCCAGATTATCTTTCTCAGGGAAAATATGACTTGAGGAACAAATTTGTCCTAAAATTCTAAACAATTGAGTTAGCCATAATAGCCGTTTTCTTTCAGTGCCTGTCCATCTAAAGCATTCATATAAGAGAAGATATTTGAGTTTCAGTACCAAGATTATTGGTTACTTACTATATGTGGACAATCCCGGGCATCTATTAGCACCTGATAGTAAGTATGCGTTTTGCCCTTGACCTCTTTGGAACCATGGCCTGCCGCGTTCTCACTTCTAAAAAGAAAAGCAGAGCACTGAGCTCAAGCGCAGGATGGCAGCAAACTGTTGTTACCAGGACCAAGCACATTCATAAACAATGATTTTTTTTTAAAAATATGTTTCACAGTCTGTAATCATTCGATTCCATCCAAATTAAACTCATGTCAGCCACCCACACGACGATAGACGAGCCGAGACGGCAATCAACGGTGTTTATCATGGGCGCAACAGCTCTGTTTTCAGATGACTCAGAAGTTCTTCCTGCTCAGTCCAGTCTCCTGTTTGGGATGGGTATTTCTACTGCCCTCTGATTCTCTCTCTGCTTACTCCTCATTCCTTCCCGACTCCGAACGCACACTCGCCCGGCACACCTCCAACACAGGCCGGGGGGAAACGGATGGAAGAGGGGAGAGAAGTGAACAGCGACTCAGTCCACAAGAAGGATGAACTTGGCCTCGTGGGTTGAAACTGGGGAGGCAGCTGACAAATCCAGCTCACTGGCAATCTACAGAAGTAGCCTGCAATTTTAACACAGGAGCCTAGACCTAACTCAAAAAGCAACACAAAGGGGGTTTTTTGTAACAAAGAATGCCAGGAGCATGGTTTGTTTGGGTTTTTTTTAATTTCCTTCACACACACACACACTCTCATCCTTCATACTGCCATCCTGTCTCTGATTAACACAAAATTAATACTCGTGCAATGTGTGTGTGTATGTGTCTCTCTTCTTTAAGCACCTCTCTTCTAGTTTACATTCATGCAAAACAGACCCATACCATTGTCCTCCTTAAAAAGACTTGTTTACCCCAACCAGGAAACTCGCTACAAAATGTAACTGTAACAGTACAACAACATATAAACCAGAACAAATCCTTACTTTTCTGTGACAGGAGAAGCCACATCTCGATCATAAAGCCTGGCTTGCCAGGGAAACAGGACTATTCCTCGATAGCCAAACACGCTGTGAAGAAATAGCTGAAAGGGACAAATAATTGCATTGGAATACACAGCAAGCTTTAGTCAACTTAGATACAACAGAAAACACGAAGCCAAAAGCCCTTTTCTGACAGTATTTTAAAAAAATCTGTTAACTGAGGTAAAACTAGAAACGTTTACAAAGAGTATGAATGCTTGGGACGGGAATACAGGGAGAATCACCACTCTGCGAACCCAGAGCAAAAACAAAGAGGGAACATAAACAGTCTGGGATGAGAGAAGAAATTCATGTCATCTCTACCCCATACAAGTGAATGACTAAACCAGTAATAAAGTAACAGAATGGCAGAAGTGCAGAAAGGAGACCAGCATGGGAGAGACTGCTCAGGAACACAGACACAGATCTGTGAGTCACAAGCACAGAAAGGACAAGTTTAGTTGTTATGTCTCAAATTCAGTGATTGTCTCTTTTGCTCCTAGAGGGAGAAAACCCTTAAATAAGACCAGTGGAGCAAATGCCATTGTAGGAACAGTTGTGTCATGCTGCAGATTCTTATCAACTTGCTACTGTCAGATGACTGACAAACTGCAGACACAGCAGGGACAAGGAGCACTGAACTGTGAAACTCCTGGCCTTCTGCTACAATGCAGCAGCCTCCTTGCGAGTAAATCACTCAGCTACCTGATCTCTGTGGAACAAACCTGCAGGGTCAGCTCCGCTCCCCAGAACCGCTTACCTGACCCGTCTCGTATTTGCCGTGCTGCTTTGGTGCCTCAAACACCCCCACGGTCTCCAGCACTTTGCCTTCCGGACGGTTTCTAGGAGCAGAGAGGGAGTTTGGTGGACGCGCAGGGGCCGAACCAGCTCCTGGGCCGGG
>NW_008795131.1:204887-208254 GCF_000699145.1 Aptenodytes forsteri
CCCCCGCAGGGTCCCCGCTGTACCTACACGAGCTCCTAGAAGGCAGCGAGATCGATCTGCCCGAGGTGCCGGTACCGCCGCGGGTAGGGGAGGGCCGGGCACGGGCGGCGGGAGACGGCGGCTGCCCCCGGCCCTCACAATGGCTCTGCTCTTCCCCCAGAACCCCGAGCTGGTGGCCCGGCTGGAGCGGATAAAGGCCAAGCTGGCCAACGAGGAGTACCGGCGGATGACCCGCAACATCACCGGCCAGGTGAGGGGCCCGCTGCGTTGCCTGCTGTCAGGATTCGTTCCTCAAAAGCGTGGCCGTTAGCAACCTGACAGACAGCAAAGGAAATGTGCCCCATAGAGCGAGCGCAGTTACAGAGGGAATGTGGGCAGGGACTTGAGGAGTGCACGCTGTAAGTGCACGGGGACAACAGATACGGTGTTGAGGGCAGAGGTGGGACAGGGTAACCAGGATGGTGAAATAGAAGAGAGACTGACGTTTGGGAACAGCTCACTGTGCCAGAGATCTCAGGTTTTGATCTGGGAGGCTGAGCGCCTACGGTAAATGTTTTACTGGGAGCATCTGCGCTGCCTTTTTCTGAACGGTTACAGTTTCCTCACAGTTTTAAAATGAGATCGTTCATGTCAAGGTAAAAGCTGAAAAAACAGGGTAATATTTGGGCACTCATTCTTTCCAAGGAAAAGGTGAGATCTTTTGGCACGGTGACCGTTTGGACAAGCCAGCATCCCTTCCTGCTGACGTTCCTCGTGATCCCATCCTGCCTGTCCCTCCTCCACACTGGCGTCCCTGTGCATTTAAGTCCCTGCACGTATCCTCCTGTTGCCTTAACTCTCGTGGGAGGATCTGCTTTGCCCTCTGTCAAACCTAGCCGCTCCGTCTATGAACCGGAGTGGTTTTAGCAGAGCTGGGTAGTAGTGACAGCGATGTTCCTTTCAAACAACGGAGAAGCAGAGGAGTATTCCCATATCTGCGCGCTCATCACGTTCTTCCCTGCCTCCCCCTCAGTAGCTGGTGTTTGAAATTGTGTAACCATGTCCGATTTGACAAAGGGCGTGCAGAGCTTTACACCATTTAGTTTTTGCCAGCTGCCTGAGCACGGGTGACAAGGTGAGACCCTTTGGCATCTCTATTAAAGACAAACCTGCGGCAGAGAACCCACCTGCAAGAAAACGCTCGCACTCCGAGAAGTGCTTTGATTAGAAATGATCCCTTCTCAACGTCCTTGAACTGGACCACAAACGTAAACCCCGAGAAACCCAGGTCCTGTGGAACTGCTGCTCCCCTGCAGCCTGCCCGACCGCTGCCAGGGCCCCCCTCTGAACTTCCGAGTCTTGGGGAGAGGACGGGGCATTGGCGTTGCTTTTATTATGCAGTTAACATTAAAATACAACCCATCACGAGTTGTTTTAATCCCTTCTTTTAGGAGATGAACGGGACGTTGGCCGAATTTGGGAGGCAAGGTGAGTGGCTGCCTGTCCTGCTGACGCCTGGCAGCGCGTACCTACAGGTCAGTCACGAGAACCGGTGCGTCGCTAGCTGTTGACATCAGACAGCCCTTCCCTCTCCGAGTATCTCGCCGGAAGGTTTTAATGCACAAAAGCGTTCCTCGAGTAAAAGAGCAGCCTGTTGGTTGTTCTTAGAAAGATTTCTGGAGGCACAAAGGACGTGAATCCTCGAGTATTGCTGTAGCCCAGCTGAGGCAGCCACAGGCAGGCTCTGTTAGCAGGATTACAGCTTGTCCCCAGCCCCGCTCTCCAAGCCTTACCTAAAAGCGCAATCGTCTTTCCTCCTCCTCTCCAGTTCGCTCTGTTAAAGCCGTTGTCATCACCATATTCAACTTCATCGTCACCGTGGTGGCCGCCTTCGCCTGCACATACCTGGGCAGCCAGTACGTCTTCGCGGAGACCGCGGCGGTGAGTGAGCCCGTGGCCTCGGAGCCCGCTTGCGGCACGCTCTGTGCCAGCCAGGCAAGAGCGGCAGACGCGCTCCCCGGCGCGGGCAGCAGCTCGAGGCACACGCAGGGTCACTTCTCTCTCTTTTTGCGTCCCCAGCGCGTCCTGTCAGCAGTAATTGTGGCCTCGGTGGTTGGCCTGGCTGAGCTGTATGTAATGGTGCGGACCCTTGAAGGGGACCTTGGGAAACTATAATCGCACGCGTCCCCGTGAACTGCGGCCCTCATCCTGGAGGCTTTTGCCCTCCCCAGGAGTCATTAATTTGGGGCAGATTCATGTTCTACCACCTGTTTGCACCTGCTCCTGCAACTGGGAAGACTGCTGCGTTCCTCAGGCCTCGTCCTTTGCTTCCCGCTCCTTAACGTTCCTGAAACGAATCATGGATTAAAAATCCCGCAGCTGCAGAACAGAAGAGGGAACAGCTGTGGACTCTCACCACCCTAGCACAGAGAGGGGCGTTAGCTCCCACCGTTCCCGTTCTCCTGTGAAGTTGCTGTCCTTTTATTCCGGAAATAAATAACGTTGTGTGTTTGCAACCTTCTTCGTGCCTGACGGGAGACGTCTGTTGCTAAGCGGGACACCAAAGTGACATCTAAAAGGCACCGCAGAGAGCCGTCAGTCTTCCCTCTCCCTCTGCACCCCGCATCCTGCTCCTGCCGAAACCTCCCTCTGCCTGCCCTCGCTGCTCCCTCGCCTGCTTTCGGGAGAGCGTTTTTCCCTTGTGACCCGCGTGGCAGCACCCGACCCAGCTCGTGTTTGGGGGCGACCACTTTCCCCCTCCACGCAGATCAGTTCGGGAGGATGACGGCGTCCGGCGCAGCCACGTCGGGGTTGGCACCCGGCTGGCCTTTGTCAGCAGCAGCTCAGCGTCCTCACGCAGGGGCTGCCGCATCTCCTGACCCGCGGCCCCGTGGCTGTTGCCGGTGCCTGGGGGAGGGGCAGGAGCCACAGCTGCCTGCCCGCGGTGCGGCAGGGCCTCCGCAGGCAGACGGGGCAGCGAGGGGTGCGAGGCTCTCCACCTCCGCTGCCAAAGGGTGCCCAGCTTCCGTGGGTAGGGAGAGGACGCACCTCAACACAGAGCCCCGGGGGGCTTCTCGGGTGCCACGGAGCAGAGAGCGGAGCCAGCTCGGTGCACCCACGGCCCCACGGTGGGGAGGGGGCACCGAGGCTGGCACCGCCGGGCCCTGTGGACCCGGACACCTGCCGGGTGGGCAGCCTGCCAGGGCCAGACACGGTGATTAATGCTCTGATGGCAGCTAAGCCCCTCTGCAAACACGCTTTAATATCCGATACGGGGAGATCTGCCGGAACGTGCCTGCGGATTAGGGGCGGCCGCGCCGCAATCATGCAATCATACGGCCTCAGATTAAGGTATTTTTTCCAAAAGATTAGTCGGTATTAGGGGGTT
>NW_008795131.1:209857-210613 GCF_000699145.1 Aptenodytes forsteri
TGGAGGGGGGGGGAAACACAGGACGGTCCCTCTGCAGGGACATGGGGGGACGTTGCATTCTGTCCCCTGCCAGGCCCCAGGGCACAGTGGGGACGGGAGGACGGCGCGAGCACAGCACGACCACGGGCCCCTCTGCCCTGGCCCCTGGGGTGCCTGCGGGCAGGTCCCTCGCCTGGGGGACACCCACCACCCCGCTGCCCTCTGTTCCCCAAAGGAGCCCTGGAGAGGAGCGGGAGGTCCCCGTGGTGGGCAGAGAGACACGCCTGAGAGTGGTGCTGAGGTAAGGGGGGACACGAAGGGTTCGGGGACACGGTGGGGACCAGTGTCACTCCTGCCCGGGGCAGGGGCGCAGGGGGGCTCCCTGGGGTCCCCATGCAGCGGCACCTCTGTGTCCCCGTCCCCCCCTGCTATTAGGGTCCGGCCACTGACCTGCACGGAGACGCGGCGAGGTGACCGGCAGGTTGTGCACAGCCTTGGCGATGGCACTGTCCATGTAAGTGCCACCTCCACACTGGGGTCCGGGGTGGGGGGGGAGAGCTGCAGCACCCCCTGAGCCGCCGCCGTCCCCGTGCCCAGGTGAGCGGGGGAGGGCTGCAGCACCCCCTGAGCCGCCGCCGTCCCCGTGCCCAGGTGAGCGCGGCCAGGCACGATGCCACCTTCGGGTTCAGCGCCGTGTTCGACGCGGGAGCCTCGCAGGAGGCCGTGTTCGAAGGCAGCGGGATGAGGCAGCTGGTGGAGCTGGCGGTAGACGGGGTA
>NW_008795131.1:212290-212618 GCF_000699145.1 Aptenodytes forsteri
GGTGGGTGCTGAGGTAAGGGGGGACACGAAGGGTTCGGGGACACGGTGGGGACCAGTGTCACTCCTGCCCGGGGCAGGGGCACAGCGGGGCTCCCTGGGGTCCCCATGCAGCGGCACCTCTGTGTCCCCGTCCCCCCCTGCTATTAGGGTCCGGCCACTGACCTGCACGGAGACGCGGCGAGGTGACCGGCAGGTTGTGCACAGCCTTGGCGATGGCACTGTCCATGTAAGTGCCACCTCCACACTGGGGTCCGGGGTGGGGGGGGAGGGCTGCAGCACCCCCTGAGCCGCCGCCGCCCCCGTGCCCAGGTGAGCGCGGCCCGGCACG
>NW_008795131.1:212690-213699 GCF_000699145.1 Aptenodytes forsteri
CGATAGACGGGTGAGTCCCGGCGAGCCCCCCGCAGACCCCAGCCCTCCAGCTCACCCCACGCCCGCTGCGCTGCACCCGTCCAGGCCTCGCCGGCGGGTCTGCATTGCCGGGGCCGTGCCGGGAGGTGGCATCCCTGTGCCACGACCTGGAGCCATGCCCGAAGCTCAGCACCTTCTCCAGGTTCTCCTGCACCGTCTTCGCCTTCGGGCAGACCGGCTCGGGGAAGACCTACACCCTGATGGGACCCCTCGCCCAGGTACAACGCCGTCCCCCCACCTGACCTGATCCTGACGGTGGGATGGGCTCTTCTCACCCAGTCGTGGGCACTGGGGTGGTGGGAGGAGGTGGGTGCCAAGGCAATGTGACTGCTCACCCTCCCGGTGTCTCCGCAGAGTGAGACCCGGCCGGCAGCTCCGGGGCTGCTGGGGCTGATGCAGAGGTCCTTCGCCTGCCTCCTGGAGCAGAGCCGGAGCCGCAGCTCTGACCTGGCTCTCAGTGCCTCCTACCTGGAGATCTACAACGAGCAGGTAAGCACCCATCTGGCCGCCCAGCCAGGCCCTGCTGGCACCCCGTGCCTCAGCTCCCCCGCTGCCTCCCCTCTGCTGTACTCCCCAGGTCCGGGACCTGCTAAGCCCGGGGCCGCCGTGTGCCCTGCCCCTGCGGTGGAGCAAAACCCGTGGCTTCTACGTGGAGAACCAGCTCAGCGTGGACTTCGAGAGCCTGGAGGCCATCGCTGACCTGCTCCTGCAAGGTGCTGAGCCGTGGGCGCAGGGCTGGGGCTATGCAGGGGCATGTTCAGGGGGGTGCCGGACCCAGTGTGGGGGTTCTCAGCCCCCCCCGCAGAGCTGTCCCCAGGACTCGTGGGGCTCCGATGGCAGCCAAGAGGGGCAGCTCCCCATCCTGCCGCAGAGCCCAGGCAGGCTTGCGTCTGGCAGGGGGTGGGCAGTGGGTGCTGTGCCAGGGTGTGGGGCGTTGTGCCCCCCCTGCAGCTCTCAATCCCGCCCCCCC
>NW_008795131.1:213930-215208 GCF_000699145.1 Aptenodytes forsteri
CCACGGGGAAGGGAGGAGGTGGGCCAGAGCATCACCGCCCCCCCCAACGCGGGTCCCCCAGCCCAGCGCCTGCCCCAGCAAGCAGGGCACGCTGTGCTTCGTGGACCTGGCCGGCAGCGAGCGGGTGAAGGAGACTGGCTCCAGCGGGGAGCTCTCTGTGGAGGCCAACAACATCAACCGCAGCCTCCTGGCACTGGGTAAGAGTTAGGGGACCCCCCCATGGGAGCACAAGCTGCTGGTCCCCGTCAGAGCCCTGTTGCACTCTCTGTGGCTCGTCCTCCGGCAGGACACTGCATCTCTCTGTTGGCCAAACCCCGAGGGAAGCGGACGCACATCCCCTACCGGGACAGCAAGCTCACCCGGCTGCTGGCCCGCTCCCTGGGCGGCTCAGGCATCACCCTGATGGTACGTGCACGGAGGAGGCTGGGCAGCGGTGCATGGAGCCGTGGGGGGCCGGGGTCTCGCCCCGTGGAGCGGAAGGCTGGAGGGGGACGGGTGACCCCCTGGGTGGCAGCTCACCTCCGGCTCTTCCTTGTCGGCAGGTTGCCTGCATCTCCCCGTCCTCACGCTGCCTCTCGGAGACGCTGAGCACGCTGCACTATGCCAGCCGGGCCCGGAGGGTCACCACCAGGCCCCTGGCCAACAGGGTAGAGCAGGCAGGGGCTGCGGGCAGGGTGCTCTGCCCTGCTGCTGGGACCCCCCTGAGCCACCCCTTGTGCTCCCAGGTGTCCCGGGAGAAGCTGCTGCAAACCTTGGAGGAAGAAATCCATGCCCTGCAGCTGGAAAACCTCTCCCTGCGCCAGCAACTGTGCCTGCCCAGGGTGCCAATGAGGAGCACGGAGGTCCCGGTGACCCCACCCAGGGTGGGAGCATGGCCGGGCTGGGGAGGCAGGTACGGCCCCGCAGGGCTGCGTCGCTCCCCTCTTGAAGGGCAGCTCTCGTTGGAGGGAGCCCCAGCCTGGCCCAGCCTCTACGGCCTCCTGCGGGACTTCGTGGTGGAGAACGAGCAGCTGAGGTATGGGGGTCACACGCAGGACCCATGAGCAGGGGTTCAAGGGGTCGGTGGGGCAGCCAGAGCCCCCAGCCGGGCAGCACCCTGTGTCAGCCAGCCTCTCCTAGGGACTCCCTGGGGCAGGGCAGGGCTCGCAGGTTTGCCGGAGGCTGTCAATGCCCTGCCCTGTTCCCTCGCTGCTCCGCAGGCAGCCCCGGCTGTCCCCAGACCCCAGCGGTGACGTCCCAGCTGGCCCATCCCACAGAGCCACCCGCAGCTCCTGTGAC
>NW_008795131.1:220119-220833 GCF_000699145.1 Aptenodytes forsteri
CCCCCCACCTCCGGCCGCCCCCGCTGCCCAGGGTGTCCCCAGTGCTACCCCGGGCTGGCCGATGCCATCGTGCCCCAGGTACGGCCCCGGGGGTCTTTTCAGAGGGGGGTGGCACAGCGTGGCACACCAGCCTGACCGCCCTCCTCACCCCCCCAGGCGCTGCCAGGGCCCCCCGCGCCGCAGCTGGTCCCCCTCGAGGGAAGCGCCAGTGTCCTGCTGCCCAGCCAGGAGGACGCAGCTCTGCCCGGCTCCCATCAGCTCCCCGGGCACCCCCAGCCACAGCAGGGGAAGCGGTGAGAGCCGGGGCCTGAGGCCACCCCCCTGGGCATCAGCTGCAGCTCAGGAAGCCCCTGGGGTTACAGGGAGGGGTGGTGGGGCGGCGGGGCAGGGGTTGTTTACGTGGCGGCGGGTCAGGGTTTGTTCACGTGCCTTCACAGCAGGAGCCGGGACAGAAGCAGGAGCTTGTCTCAGCACCCACTCCCCCGGGAGCTGCCGGGCCCCGAGCGCTGTCCCACTCCCGAGGGAAGGGTCATCCCTTCGGCACCGCCGTGGCCGGGATTGCTGGAGCCGAAAGGTGAGCAGGGTGGCCGGGGGAAGCCAGGCAAGTGCTTCGAATGGGGTCCCTCGGGGTTGGGCACCCGTCCCGAGCCCAGCCGCTCGTGCATGGGGCTGTGGACCTGATCCCGGAGGCACTGGAGACCTGACCCTGCTGGC
>NW_008795131.1:221140-222244 GCF_000699145.1 Aptenodytes forsteri
AGCTAGGGGCTGGGCGGCCGGGGGGCGCCAGGGGGGGCGGGGGGGGCCTCTCAGGTGGTCTTCTCCCCGGGCTGCGGGCAGTCCAGCCAGTACTGGGCGATGGAGCGCGGGTAGCGGGGCTGCACCAGGTCCACGCGCTTGGTACGCAGGTTGACGCGGTAGTACTTGTCTGGGAGGAGGGGGTGAGGACTGCCGGGACTGCCCGCGGGGCAGAGCTGCGGGGAGCTGCCAGCCCTCGCTGCCAGCCCCGGGCACCTTCCCACCGCGTCCTGGAGCTCGGGGACATCGCAGAGCGAGAGGAGACCTCCCCCTGCCCCGTCAGCCCCCGGACCCGCAGCTCTTCCGGATCCTGCCACCCCAGACTCACCTCCTACAAAGAAGTAGACGCTCTGGAGGGTCTCGCACTGGGAGCCCGACAGCCAGTCGCTTTCGATGCCCGCAGAGTCAGAGTCATTTTGCAGCCAGCTCCAGAAACCCAAATTCAGTGACCGGTGGCTCTTGTACCTCTTGCGCTGGCGGCGAGACTTCCTCCTCCGAGGCCGCTGGGAGGCCACGTAGATCCTGCCGGCCATGGCAGCGTCCAGCCGGCTGGGCACCCCCCGCCAGTCTTTGCTGATGTAGCGCGGGCTGCTCGCCCCGGCTGGCAAAGAGGCAGAGGACGAGTTAGAGGGGCAGTGATGTATGGGGGTGAGCAGAGCCCAGCCCCACAGACAGCCCCCAGCACCTGCTCCGAGGCCCGGGGGGATGCTCCAAAGGGTCCCAGCCTGGATGGGATGCGTGACGGGGACACGGGCCAGGCAGAGCTGGGAGCAGCCCCTCACCCCCACCTTGGCCGGGATCAGCCCTGTGCTGCTGAGCCCCCCTCTCCCCCTCTCCATCTTTCATTTCTCTTGCCCAGGGCTGGGGTTCTCCTACGGCATCTCCAGCTCCAGTGGGAATAAACAGTCCCCAGCAGTGACGCTGTGGTGCGAGGTGACGGGCTTGGTAGTGCGGGGCATAAAGGCTGCAGAGGGTGGGATTTGGGATGCTGTGGGAGATGCAGCCATAGCCTGGGGGTTCCTGTGCACAGCCCGGGCTCCTGCCCGCCATGACCGCTCCTACAAC
>NW_008795131.1:222949-242514 GCF_000699145.1 Aptenodytes forsteri
GGGGGCCCAGACAGCCGCAGGGATTTGGGGATATCTGGCAGCCACTGCGTGCATGGTTGGTGGAGGGTGCCAGGGTGGGTTGGGGAGCCGTGCCGGCCGCCCCGGGAGCACTCCCAGCCCTGCAGGCAGGCTCCTGCCCACCTTGAACAGGTAAGTCTTGCCCTGGCAGTTGATGCGGGTGAAGGCTGCATCAATGGGGCCCTCGATGCCCCAGATGTCACTGATGAGCTTGGGGTAGCCGGGCCGCACGCTCGTCTCATCCAGCTCGTAGAAGTACTTCCCTGGGGAGAGAGGAGAGGTGGGAACAGCAAGAGGGACTGCAGCCACCGGCGCAGGGTGACGGCGCAGCAGCGTGTCCCATGTGCCTGGGAAAGGTCCCCAAGGTACCTCGGAAAGCATAAAGGGAACCGTTCTTCAGATCGGTGAAGGCATCAAAAGGTTTCCTGCTACACAGCTCCTCGGGCTCTTCCATGGGGTCCTGCGCCCCGAACCCATCCAGCGCAGTGCTGGGTACCTCCTCCACAGGCACCTCCATCAGCGTCTCCTCAGGGCTTGGCTTGGTCTCCCACGTGGGTTGCGCCGGCAACAGGGACGTGGGCAGTTCTGTGGGGGCTGCCTCGGTGCCCTCCACCGTGCTGAAGTCAACGGTGAGGTTGTAGTCGAGGTAGTCGTCCTCTGGCAAGGCGAACACGTCTCCCCGGGTCACTGCGGGAGGGAACAGGTTGGTACCCAGGAGCCCTGGGCGTCTCCCATGGGGTCTGGGTGCAGGAGCCGCTTGCTCCCAGGCAATACGGATTTGCACGGACCCCCAGGGCCCCATGCTGCGGGTAGCAGTGAGCTGGTTGCCGAAAACCCCTGGTGCTGCAGCACCCTGAGCACCAAATCCTGGCACTGACTTCACCCTACGGACATAGGTGCATGCAGAGCTGACCCAGCACGGACCCCTCCGAGCCCCCGTGGTGTCAAGCACCCGCAGCCACCCCAGTCGCCCCTGTCCCGGCTGGGAGGGCGGCCGCGGGGCCGGTACCTTTGGCTTTGCAGACGGTGGAGTAGTCGCTGCAGCAGCTCTGGTAGTACACACAGAGGGTGTCGCACTGGCACTTGTGCTGCGCATCAAAGCCATCATCACAGCGGCCCACGCAGGAGTCTGCAAGAGCCGACGGTCAGCGCAGGAGGAGTAATGCGGGGTGGGCAGCGGAGCTGGCGCCTCCCCCCCCCCAGCCCTAGGGGTGAAAGCAAACACGGGCACGGCCCAGATGGGGGGACCCCACCTCTCCATAGGTACCCCCATCCCCAGGGCTACAGCAGCACCTCTCCCCGCTCCCACCCCGCTGGGATGGGAGCCACGGACCAGGCTGTGCCAGGGTCCCAGCTCCACGGTGGCAGTCCAGCTGTAGGATGGCCAGGGATTTGCCCAGGCACCACTGATACCCGCGTGCTGCCTGCTTGCCTTCTCCCCATGCTGCGAGGTGTAGCCAGCGTGGCCAGCGGCCATGGCCACCACCTGGTCCCCTCCTCACCCTGCCTGTGTTCCCCAGCTCCTCCATCAGCCCAGGAGACGCACTCGCTCCATTCCCACCCTGGCTGCAAGCGGGAGGCACCCGGCGCGGGGCTGGCCGGCTCCGACTCACCTTCAGCAGCACGGGTGGTGGCAAGCAGGGCCAGCACGAGGGCAGGGAAGAGCAGCCTCATCCTGGGCGGCCGGGAGCGCAGCCCTCCTGTGACTGTGCGGGCTGGAGCGCGGCTGCAGCCGGGGCCCCGGCATCCACTGTTTGCTCAGCCTGCCCCAGCAGGAGAAAATAAACAGGCCAAGGTCAGAGCAGAGGGGAAAGGGGCAGAGACGCTCTCCCACCCAGCATCCCGCGCAGCACACGCCGAGCTGGGTGGATTTTGGGGGAACAGGGCTCCCCATGTGTGCAGACAGCTCCGAGAGCCGCTGGCCGTGCCTTTGCTGCCAGCGCCTTCCCGGCCGGGTTGCGGGTTGGGCACTGGTTCAGAGAGTGGGGGGGACAGCAGGCCAGAGCCAGGAACCAGTTTTGAGGTCCTGCCACACTTATTTCATAGCGAACCTCATGGTATGAAAGCTCCCAGCCTCCGTCTCAAGGGGAGGCCGTTTCCCAGTCCGGTCTCTGCAAGGCAAAAACCCTAACGAGAGGGGACAAGGGAGCGGTGCTCAGAGGGCAAAGGGAAAAGCCCTGGGCTTACGCTTGGCCAAAATGTCACTTTTGGAGGACTTGCTCTTGGGATTTCAGCTTTCTCAATGTCACCAAGGCTGGGAGCAGACCTGGGGAGTCCCAAGGCACGGCAGCTCGGGATGGGGCAGGTGCCACCTCTGTGCACAGGGACCAGGGGCCAGAGGTGAGCGGCCGGGAGGGAGGGAGGGAAAGCGGGAACCCTCTGCACTTTCACTGCAGTAGGCAAACAAAAGCCTGTGTATTTTGCTCCCATCATTCCCTTTCAAACCAACCTTTTCGGTTACTAATTAATGTTGACTCAGCTCTTTCAGCAGCTCCTGATAACTCCGGGATGTTTATTTAATCAGGGGCAAGGAGCAAATGCACACGAGGCTACAGAGATACTGCCTCCGGCTGCCTCCGCTGCCGCGGCACTGCTGGGGCAGGAGCCCCGTGGAGTCCGTCCCAGCCCTGGGGCAGGAGCAGTGCAGCTCTGCGCTTTAATAAGCGATGGAAGATTTGGGGAGAGAAGAAGCTGAGCAGGGTGCCCGCTTCTCCAGGGGCCTCGCTTCTGCCAGCTCGGACACAGGCAGTTCCTGGCCTCGGCTGCTCCCACCCTTGCTAGAAAGAGCTTTGATTTGGTGTCGAGAAAGGCATTTCCACCTGGAAAGCCCTGGTGAGATGAGGGCAGTCACCAGACATGGGCTGTTGGGGCAGGACTGCTCCTGCAGCCCCGTCAACCCCCTCCTTGCTCCCTGGCCTCAGCTATGCTGGGGCTGGCGTCATCCCCGGGTGCAAGCACCAGCCCAGTGTTGCACTAAAGCTTCATCCCATCCCTGTTGAACCGAGCCTGGGGGACAAGCGCCCTGAGAGGGCACAGGCTTGCGGGAAGGCTCGGGGGAGAAGGGCTGGACAGTGTCTGAGCTGCTTTTGCTGATCGGCTGAGACAAAGCTCCCTCCTGCTGCTCCAGGCTCCCGCCCACCGGCAACCCGCAGACCCACCGAGGCTCGATGAGCCCTTCCCTGGCTGCCGTGCTCAAAGCATGGGAGGAGGAGACCCCAGGAGCGGGGCTGGTTTGGGTAACGGGGCCCTGGGGAGCCCTTGCAGCCGAGGACTGAGCAGAGCCAGCGAGGAGAGCTCAGGCGTGGGGCTGATCCCCCAGGGCAAGGCTGGGAATCCCTGCCATTCCCAGAGCCCAGGCTGCTGGTGCTGGAAATCCCTCTCAAAAAGCAAAGCAAAGCAAAGCAAAGCAAAACTAAAAGCAAAGCAAAGCTCTCTGGGCTAGTCAGGACAAGCCTAAGGGAATGGTTTGAATTCTGGCCCCCCCCCAGGCAGCAGCCTCCTCCGAGGTAGCAAACCCCTCTGCTGTGCTGCATTTACCCCTGCTTAATAATCATTTATCGGGAAAATCCTTACTGGTTCTCTGCTGAGCCTCTCCTGCAGTACTGTGCCGCTCGGGTCGCCTTGTTTACTGTCCTTCGCTGTGAGCTAATGTCCCTTTCCTCTGTCTGTCCCTGCGTAGTGGATTCAGAGAGGATTAAAAGCGACTCTGTCACATCAAAACATCAACTTGAATTTAAGTCTCAGTCTGAGCTGGCAACAACCTGGTTTTGGAGCCAAGGATTTAAGCTGCTCCTCCCAACAGAGGCAAGAAGTGTCCAAAGCATTTCTGCCCTGAGCACGTCTGGCCTGGAAAAAAGAAAATAAAAGGGGCCCAGGCTGCCTCTGCTCTTTCTTTTATCATGCAAATCCTGAGCCCACCCAGAAGAGCTGCTCTGAATTTCTGCCACGCAAAGGGAGCCGTTTCCCCCCCTGCACTGATACCAAACGGGTTCAAAACGCAGTGCCAGGATGGCCACAACCTCACCGTGACCACGGCCATGGCCACCACGGTGCCTGGCCCTTCACTTCCACCCTGTGCCCCCCTCACTGGTCACAGAGGGTCCCAGAGAGACCTGCTGCAAAAGCAGGGTGGGGGTCCCTGCCTGCCGTGGAGGTGACCACAGGCTCCGCAGCAGCTTGAGCAAGGGGGGGACATGGACCACGGGGACAGCGGGACAACCCCCAGCTCAGGCTGGGCAGGCTGTGGAAGGAGGGGTCTGGGGGGATGCCAGAGCATCTGTAGCAAGGAGGGGGATGCTGCTGCCCAGAGATGAGCCCCTCCTTGGAGAGGCGGCGCCTGCGCAGGGTGACATCAGCCCCTGAGGACCTGAGATGCTGAGCCTGGCTTTGGGAAGGCGGCTCCTGCCACCGCTTCCAGCTCCGCATCCCGGCAGGGCAGGGAGGGGAGAGGGAGCCAGCAGCCCAGCCCTGCAGCTGGGCCCCGGGCCAGCTCCGTCCCCCCTCCTGTGCCTCCCCTCCAGCCACCTCGGGTCCCCCCAAGGAGCGTGGCGGCCCTGCCCGGGTTCTCCCGGGGGGTGGGTGACCAAGGATGCTGTGCTAGGAGATGCCGATGGTGCTCATCCTGCTCGTCTCCCTCTATAAACTGTGCCGGTTCTTCGCCATGTCAGGTGCGGAGCGGCTGGTGGTGCCCGAGTGTGTGAGCCAGGCGGGCAGCTGGGCAGGCGGGGGCAGCTCCAGGGAGCACCGGGAGGTTTCCCCCGGGGTGAACACGGACGTGCGGGCAGCCCTGGACCGGATCCTGCCCGCCCTGCACCAGGCCATCGCCCGTGCCCAGCAGGCGGCCAGCCCTGCGGAGCTGAGGAGGGCCATCGCCGAGGTCTTCCAGCTGGTGGAGGAAGCCTGGGGGATGCCCACGCTGGGGAGGGATGTGGCCAAAGTGCTGTGCGACGTGATCCGCCTGGAGGGAGGCCTGGACCTGCTGCTGAACCTGCTGTACACGGCGGAGCTGGAGACCAAGTGCCAGGCAGGAAAACTCCTGGAGCAGATCCTGGTGGCAGAAAACAGGTTAGTCTGCAAAGAGCCCCCCCCGCCAGGCACAGCCGTCCCCACCGCAGGCTCGCCTGCCACCCCGAGCACAGCAGGGATTTCCTCCACCCATCCCACCCACAACCCCCCAAATTTCCCTGCTCTGGGTGCTCCCGGTGCATCAAACCCCCTCGGCTCCACACTGCGTCCCCCCACACCCAGCACTTGCACACAGGGGTCCCCAGCTTGCTGAACACGCCCAGGCAATGGCATGACCTGACACCCCCCACCACCACGGCTGGAGGGAGGAGGACCAGCCCCAGCTCACGGGATGCTGGTGAGGATCGGGGTGTCCTCATGAGCCACCCTCAGCCTGGGGCCACCCAGACGTGCCCAAGACACCCTTCGTGGTTGAGCTGGGTCAGTTTGGCTGGCCCAGAGCATCTGACCCCAAGGACGAGACACGATTCCCCCTTAGCCATAACCGCAGCAGGAGGAGGAGGATGAAGCCGGTTCCCAGAGACTTTCTGCTGCTGACCAGGGCTGGAATGAGGCCATAAGGAGGGGGCCGGCCAGCTGGCGGCCCTCGGAGCCCCCCAGCCCGTGGCCCCTAGCTCAGAGGCTGGAGACGCTCGTGGTGCGCCCCAGGACAGGTGAGAGGTGTTGGGCTGGCTCTGCCAAAGCGTCCTCACACGTGGGGTGGGAGCGTGTGTGTCTGTGTGTGTATATGAGCACACGTATGAGGGTGCACGTGCACACGTGGCACCCAACACATCTAAATGCACAGCAGTGCTGATGCAGCGCCCGCACGCAGCTCGCCCTTCAAACACCATGAACGCACTCCTGCAAGGTCCCCCGACAGGCAAAACTCCCCGCTCTGCCCCGTGTCTGGTTCAGCATGTCCCAGCAGCACCGCCTGCGGTGTGACGATCCCAGAGAGGAGCCGTATACCTGCCGCAGGCTGGGTCAGGATCAGGCCTTTCTCTCCCGGGACCCCGCAAGGCAAACAAGTGGCTCTGCCAGCTCCGCTCTCCCTCGGTGCGTCCCAGCCCAGCCGGCCCCAGCCAGGGCTTCGGGCGCGTGTGGAGGAAGCCTGGCCAAAGTTTACGGTCTTGCTCCAGCTTCATGGGCGACGTGTCTTGCTGTAAGGTTGTGGACTCGCAGCCTGGGCCTCACTGCACACACTGGCAGGCAGAAAGAAGCAACAGCTAAATCAGGAAATCCATTAGAGTGGAATTAATCCCAGGAAACATCACTGGCACGGTCTGAATTCAGCACTTAGCTTCCTGGCAAGAGAAAGCAGCTGCTGGAGTCACCGTCTCTGCTCCAGGAGCAGTTCACAGGCCAGGGTTTCGGAGCAGCCGTGTGCCCCCAGCCCCTCGCTCCCTGCAGCCTGGCCCACCATCGACCTCCGAGTGATGGCAGGGAGGTGTAGGCTCCCCCCCTGGGTCCAAGCCTCTGGCTTAGAGACCTCTCCCAGCATCCGTGCGCAGTAGCAGCCGTGCTTAGCAGGGAGCTGGACCAGTCCTGGCTCCATCCCACAGCTGCAGGGAGTCGAAGACCTGGCGGGGCTGTGTTTGTCATCCAGCTCCGTGGCTGAGTCCGGGCTCGGAGCCAGTCCCAGGCTGAGGGTTTTTTTTTTTTCCCGAGCTCTCCACAGCGTTTGCTGCCAAACCTACCCCAAGGTCAGCGTGAGCCATGCGGGCCACAGGCTTCCCAGAAATGCTCTTCCCGCAGAGAGGCTGGCGTGCCTTCACCCCCACCATCGCTGGGGGGCCCAACGCGCCACTGCCCTCATGAGCAAGCACGGCGTGGGGCATCCGCGCCAGTGCTTGTGCCTTGTGAACGGAGCAGCTCCATCACGGCACCAAACGGGTCATTTCTAAGGCCAGAGATGGAGCTGCCCCCTCGACCCAGGCAAGCTCATGGGAGGGCAGCCAAGAGCCCATGATTTTCCCCTTCCTCACTCTATGCTTTTAGGGCACAGCCCCATTCAGGTGTCATTTTAAGACCATCCTCGCAGCACGGGGCTCCCAAGGGCAGCCATGGCCGAGCAGCAGCTGGTGGCCCTCGGCCGCCTGCCCCCAGGCTCTTGCTGTCCTCTTCTAGGAGCGCGCAGGATTGAGGCAATGCACAGCTTTCCTCCAAGCTGCCTCCACGCTGCCATCCCAGGACAGGCAGATCCCCGTCTCTTGCACGCCCCCATGGCCAGTTCTGCGTGGCTGCTCAGCCAGGTGTGAAACCCCTGTCCTGGGCTTGGCACCGGTCTGGAGGGCACCAGAGGACAGCACTGGTTAGGGACAAATGAGTTTTCGCCCCCGAACACGAAGCAGCTCACACACACCCAGCAAAACTGACTAAGCAGATCTATTTCCAGCCTGGCATTAGCCTACCCTGCGCTGTACGTCCCACCTCGAGCACGAGAGCCTATGCGTGGTGGTCCTGGGCTATGCACCCCATGTCCTGTCCCATCACAAGCTCTTCCATCAGACCCAGACAGGTTCTTCCAACACCAGCCTGTTGCATCTCGCTGCATCGCAGCCTGACAGCATATCTGGCAGCCGTGTCCCACAGGGAAACATCTGGCTGTCATGGGGCAAACGCCACCGAAGCACGGGGGAGTTCACACGCCAGTCACTGTTCCCACTCCCTTCACGGCCATCTGCCCCTCACCTGCCTGTGCCTCTCCTTCCTGCAGGGATCGGATCGCTCGGATCGGTCTGGGAGTGATTCTGAACTTAGCCAAGGAGCGAGATGTTCCCCAGCTGGCACAGAGCGTCTCTGGTATCCTGGAGCACATGTTCAAACACACCGAGGAGACCTGTTTCCAGCTCATCTCTGATGGAGGCCTGGATGCTATCCTCTACTGGTGCCGCTGGACGGACCCCATCGTGCTGCGGCACTGCGCCATGGCCTTGGCCAACTGTGCCATGTACGGAGGGCAGGCCAACCAGCGCCTGATGATCGAGAAGAGAACAGCGGAGTGGCTTTTCCCACTGGTGTTTTCAAGAGACGATGAACTAATCCGCCTGCACGCGTGCCTGGCCATCACGGTGCTGGCCACCAACAAAGAAATCGAGAAGGAGGTGGAGCGCTCGGGGACGCTGGCTCTGGTGGAGCCGTTCATCGCCTCACTGGATCCGGAGCAGTTCGCCTGTGAGATGCTGGGCAGCAGTGACAACAGCCAGGGGAGGACGGCAGATGACCTGCAGCGGCTGGTACCCTTGCTGGACAGCTCGCGTCTGGAAGCACAGTGCATCGCTGCCTTCTACCTCTGCACGGAGGCTGCCATCAAAACCAGGCAGAAGAAAACAAAGGTAAAGGGTAGGTTGGCCTGAAGGAAGGAGATGCAAAAGGGAAGTGTTGCCACAACTGCATCTTGGTGTCTTTTGCTCCTCTATGAGCTCACCAAGTACCCTGGTCCTCAGCTGGCCCGGCACAGGTTGTGGGGAGGAGGAGGGAAAGCAAAGTGATGTCTCCTCCCTTTGTGTCCCCAGATTTTCAGTGAGACTGGGGCTACGCAGAGCCTGAAGAGGGTAGTGTGCTACTCCACCAGCAGCACCACCTCCTCTCTGGCCAAAAAGGTGCTGCGCATGATAGGGGAGGAGGTTCCTCGGCGCATCCTGCCCACAGTTCCCAACTGGAAGCCCTGCGAGGTGCAGACGTGGCTGCAGCAGATCGGATTCAACAAATACTGCCAGAGCTTCCTGGTAGGGCTGCGTGCCGGGGGAGGGACACCTGGATGGGCCCTTTTGCCCCATCTTGCAGCAGAGGTGTAAGCATCTCACCCGACAGCTTTTCCTGGGACCTTTCCAGCCTGGATTTCTCTTGGCAGGACCACCAGGTGGATGGGGACATTCTCCTGAGGCTGACAGAGGAGGAGCTGCAGGAGGATTTGGGGATGGACTCCAGCATCACTCGGAAAAGGTAGGACCGCCACCAGGGCACGCTGGCTTCTCTCATGCTCATCACCACAGTGGCAGAGCCAGGGAAAAGGCCTGTGCCTTTCCCTTCTTGCAAAGACAAGAACAGAGATCCTCAAAACACAAAACCTGGACTGCCAGGGCTTTTCCAGTGCAGTATGCAGTCCCGGAGGGACTCCTGCAATGGGGCCAATGCACGGGAGAGGTGTGGGATGGGGAGAGACCCCCTATGGCACAGGGGAGGTGGGATCCTGCAAGTTACTCAGAAAGATGGGAACTTACGCGAGCTTCTCCTCCCTTAGCTGAGCTCCTCATACCTGTGTGTCCTGAGGACCAACACTGCCGCAGTCACGCAGCTGTTCTTCTCTTTTTCTGTTCCTTTAGCTCATTCTTCACCACGGCATGTAGCTGCACTCTCTCCTGTGCAGATAAAAGATGTGCTACCAAATGTCTCTAGGTCCTGCCTGGTGCAGCAGCCTCCCCTCCCCACTCCACGCTTTCATTTGTTTCTCTGCCAGGTTTTTCCGGGAGCTGACAGAGCTGAAGACCTTTGCAAACTATTCCACCTGCGACCGCAGCAACCTGGCCGACTGGCTGGGCGGCATCGACCCCAGGTTTCGTCAGTACACGTACAACCTGCTGACCTGCGGCATCAACCGCAACTTCTTGCACCGGGTGACGGAGCAGCAGCTGCAGGAGGACTGCCACATCAACACGGGCTTCCACCGCGTCCGCATCCTCACTGCTGCAAGGGGTGCGGGTCCCGCTGCTGCTCGCTGCGCCGGAGCAGGCGGGTGGGGGCGAGTGTCGAGGGTTGTTTGGGACGAGCTGTTGGGTATTTTTAATTTTTGGTTGCTGTTTGCTCTGCCTAGAAATGCTTCACTCCCCTATAACGCTGCAAACTGCATCCAATGGGACTGATGTATTTATCAGCTACCGGAGGAGCACCGGGTCGCAGCTGGCCAGGTGAGTCCTGCAGGCAACAATGTGGTGCTGGGCTGAAGCCCAGAGCGAAGGCTGGTGATCAGTTGTGGGAAGAGCGTGGAGCCGGGAGAGCTGCAGGCTGCAGCGGGGAGCAGGGAGAGGCTGCCAAAAGCTCAGTGCAAATGGGGACAGCACGTGCCATAAGCTGCGCGGTGGACAGGCTAATTCCCAGTCCTGTCACTGCCACCCTGTCCCTCTTTGACACTGACTTACCCTTTTTCACGCTGTCCTCGTAGGGCTGTAGGGGATCACAGCAGGGAGTTAACGTCCTGCTCCCCGTGTTTTCTGAGCAGGCCCAGACACCTCTAAGCAGGCTGGGCTGGCAGCTGGCATCTCAAGGACCCTTCTGTTCTCTGTGGGATCCCGTTCGCTGCTCCTCTGTCTCATCATGTCTTGGCCGATGCGGTGGGAAACCCAGGCGCCGGCAGTAGCTCTCCTCACGGTGCTGTCTCCTCTCGCCACCAGCCTGCTGAAGGTCCACCTGCAGCTGCACGGCTTCAGCGTGTTCATCGATGTGGAGAAGCTGGAGGCAGGGAAGTTTGAGGACAAGCTGATCCAGAGTGTCATGAGTGCCCGCAATTTTGTGCTGGTCCTCTCACCAAACGCACTGGATAAATGCATGGAAGACCCTGAGTGCAAGGACTGGGTGCACAAGGTAGGAGATGCCATCAGGTGGGAGCTTGGTGGCTGCTGGAGCGGGAAGGAGCTGGTGATGGGCTGACACGGGCCATAGCCTGAGCACTTGCACGTTCCTGCAGGAGATTGTGACAGCCCTGAACTCTGGAAAGAACATTATACCTGTTACAGACCATTTTGAGTGGCCGGACCCAGAAACACTTCCCAAGGACATGAGGGCTGTCCTGAAATTTAATGGTATCAAGTAAGTAAAAGGAACATGTGCCATGGGGTTCCTTGACACCTGGAGAGAACGGCTTGCATAAGCAGTAGCAAAGAGCAAAAGGAAATTGGGAGAAACAGATGAGGGAGGCAGAACAGGCCAAAGGGGAGGCGAGTCACTTCAGGTACTCCAGAGCATGAAGGGAGCAAAGGTCCCCACCATAACTCTTCTGCTGGTTTTGTGCTTGGGGCTCCTCTGGGTAACAGAGCTCCCCACCCCGTCGCCGCTGGGAGGATGCCCAGCCTCGTGCCCCCAGCCCTCCAGGCAGGAGCGATGCTGGCAGGTTTCGCAGCTCGCCTGGGTTCCTCTCGCCTCCTGCTTCCCCTTCGTGCAGCAGCGCTCCAGGCTGACATCCCAACCTGCTCGTAGCTCTCCAGCCTGGCAGGGGACAGGGGAAGGGGCTTTCCTGCGGCATCCAGTGTTCCTCCATTTTCCATGGGGAAAAGGGTGCTCCTAGAGAGCTGGGTTGGAGAAAGGGGGTCTCTGGCTCCTGACCCGAACACACTGAGCTACCTCATGGCACCTTGCACAATGGAAAAATTAACTCAGATTTCCCCCTCGAACACAGGTGGTCCCACGAGTACCAGGAGGCCACAATCGACAAAATCATCCGCTTTCTCCAGGGCCGTTCCTCCCGGGACTCCTCGGCTGGGTCGGAGAATGGCCTGGACTGCTTGTCCTCCCCAGGGCAGACCTAGAACCAGCACAGCTGCCTCATCCCCTCCAGAGACTTCCCAGGTGACCCCTTTTTTATGTGGGACCAAATTTCTCCCTCTAGATTTTTCCCCATCTTAGTACCTTGGCTTGAGACGAGGCCTTGGCTCATTATCCCCCCTTCACCCTCCAAATGCAAGCCCCTGGTGCTAAAAGGCCAGCACTTACTTGTACGGTGCCTGGTGAGCCAAGCCAGGGCGGACTCCGGGATGGACGAGTTGTCTTCCACATCCTCCCTCGGGGTGGCAGGACATGCAGGCTACGCCTCCTGCAATGCAGGGTGCGCAAGGGAGACCGACACTGTCCAGACCCCCGCAAATGGCTGCAGCTTCCCCCAGAAGCATGTCCGAAGAGGAGGGATCTTCTAAGGACCGAAAGCTGGGGGATTGGTGAGGGGTACGTTGCAAGAGGACACGTGAGAGAGAAGAGCAGTTGAGAGGGAACGGTCCATAAGCATCGTATGGGCCTCTGCTGGGTGGCGCCGGAATATCGCTGCGGTCAGAAGCTGAGAGCAGGAAAGGGCAAATAAAAGCTAAGCCCTAACGAAATCCCCGTGTTTGGGAAAGATAACACACAGAGGCCTTCTAAACTGCTCAGCAGCAGCTTTCTCTTTCCCAGTAATGTCCCTTTATCGCATGAGCTCGCTCCCTCCTAGAGGGCCTTTCACCTCCTAATGCTGCAAAACCACTTTGTGCTCTTAACTCTGGCGATAGAAGTTTGGGTTTAGATCATGTGAAGTTTCTGCAGGATCTTTGCAAAAAGTGCTTTTAAAACAACCCCCTTCCCTCCATCCGATGTCTCAGCTTTACCGCTTTATCAGGGCTATACTTACAGGGCATGGGAGGCTGGATTGTGACTCTGGAAAACATACATCCATGCAGATAAGGAAGATGCCAATTGCTGCACTGTACTTGCAGAGATGTCATGCACTGGCTGTACTTTATTCTGTTGTTGGTGCTCCACAGCAGGTCTCCTGTGGTCTGTTCCTTCAAACAGGAGCTGGCGTTCTCTCTTTGTTGACTAGCACTCACCCCTGACAGCCCTGGCTAAGCTCCTCAGGCTCAGGGCTGTCCCTACTCCCTGCTGGATGCAATACCAAGCAGCATTTGTTTCTTTCTACCGACCTCTTCTCAAGACCCACCAGGTCTTTTTGTAGCTACTCACCTTGAAATATCAAGAAAGGGCAAAGTCGATGCCAAGGGCAGGTGGAGGCTGCTAGGTGCGAGCACCAGCTGGGAGCAGGACTGGCAGCACCGGCTGCTAACGCTGCAGGCCAGGAACCACAGGCACCCCGACACACCTCCCCCGAATTCTGCACTCCCAGCCTTGTCCTGCTTCCCACACCTGCCTGGAGGGTGAGCAGGCTCTCAACAACATGCCATTTTGCAATTAGGACCAGAAGTTGCAGCTCCTACGTGGGCTTGTCTGTTTTGATGCAAAGTGACTAATGCAAAAAGACATCCTTGTTCAGAGGACAGACAGGAGGAAGAGCAAGCCATGCCCAGGGAACACCAGCCTGCCCCGACAGTCTGGAGACCGGGCTGATGCACCACCCTGCAGAAGAAGCAAGCTCCTTTGCCTGTCCCTGCTCAAGATAACTCAACCCTTTCAGGAGGTAATGAGGAGACTCAGCCACCTCGTCCTTCTCCTGGCTCTCCCCGAAGCCTCGCTGCCTGCCTTAACTGGCAGGAACCCAAACACATTTTCTTTTGGCTTAGATCCATGAACATTTAAGAAAAGAAAAAAAAAAAGTTAAATTCTGGTGCTTAACCACAGCTTTATGGATAGTTCTTATCAGCTCACAGTTAATGGCATCTTTGCTCTCCAGTGAAAGGTTAATAGCTATATCTGCCTAGCATTTATCAGAAACACAATCTATCTAATCTCCAGATTAAATACGAGGAAGCCAGCAGATGAGCCCAAAGGTGAATCTGCCAAATAAAAGCCACTTGTGAGCTACTTCAGGGAAAAGTCTTGAGTAACTGATCGAATGTCAAGGCCTCCATGGCCACTGAAGGAGTCCCACACAAACAGTCCTAAGGATTTTTCTCCCGACAGTAATACACAGTAAGATTATTGCGTCTTGTTTCCCAGGAGCTCTCTAGCAATTAACCTCCTCACCCACCATTCAATGTAGAGATTTACTTGTTCTCTGCAGCTTAGGTGTCTCACCTGCAATGAGATCCATCTCATGCTCCAGCTGCCCAGACTGACTCTTCCTGTCTCCCCATCATTCAGTTATCTTCACCTTAACGAACTCGCCCTGCTCTTGACAAAACATCCCACACCCAGCCCCTTCCAGTCCGAGCAGACAGTCTCAAGGAATTGAATCCTTCTCTTCTCACCCTTCCTTATTCCTTCGCTATGTCATGTCAAACTGTTTAAAGTTGTTCTGTCAGACATTATTAATAAATTTGGTTTATACTCTAAATCCCCACCTCTTTTCTGTTCGTGTCACATGCTTCTCTCCCTGCAGCCTTCTCACAATTGCTCTCTCTTGCCGTCATGCTTTCTCATCCTCTGAAGGGGCAGCAGAATTGACATTCTCCAAGCACCGTTCTCTGTGGGCACCCAGACTTCACGCTCATCTTTGCATGGACTGATGTTGCTCACTGCATCCCCAGGGACTCTCTACCTGCTGCCCACAGTCACGATGCAACGATCATGTATTTGTTTCACGGCTGTAGTTCTTGGAGGACAGCCCAGAAAAACTTTGTTGTTTTTTTTAATAGAGCATAATAGTTCCTATTGAATTTCTCCTTTGCAAGCACGCTGACACAAACAGGAAAGCAGAGCCAGTACACAAGTTTCACTTCACTGCACAGCACTGAGCAGCTGCTAGCATTGGCGTCCATGGAGTCTGTTGGTAGAGGCGGCTTACTTCACAATCAGTTCAGCTACAAACAGCTAATGCAACACTCACAGCATGCCCTGTTCCTCAGGGAGGCTAATTCTGGGCTTAGCCTGGCAATCAGACATGTAACTCCTGCCTATGTCCACTGGCGTAACTACACAGATCAAGTGGCATAACAGCAAGTTCTTAAAGCCTCCCTACTTCTCCACCTCCTGCTTCTCTACTCTCCAATTCTCCTGCTTTTATCACAAACTCCTAACGGACAGGGAACAAAGCTGTATATAAGCATTTCACATCTACTGCATATTGAAGGGCAGGTTACAGACTAAGTACTCCCGCTAGCTTTACTCCGGTGTCCCGGAAAAGCAAGCTCTGGCTGCTTGCAAGTCCCAAATCTGCATTCTTCCTGACTCGGAACTCTCGCACGCTCATTCTCCACGAGGCAGATAACTTCCTGCTGCTGCTTCTCTACTGCAAAGTCTTCAATAAAGGAAGAAGCATGAAAATAATGGAGAGAAGCACAGAACGAGGCGAGGACAAATGACATCAACAGCTGTACGAGAAAAGCTAGCTTTTTATGAACCATAAAAGAGAATGGAGGTTTTATTCACTCTGAAAGTAATATGTCTGCTAAGCAATTTCTCAGTTAAGGACATTATTGCATGCATCTGAACAGTGTGTGCAATGCAATGTACACAGAACTGCTGGTTTATGGCAGTTTGAAGAAAATAGGATTGAGGCAATACAGTTAATGCTTTGAAAAGAACAATTATGAGTACCACGAACACGCTGTTTGCTTGCTGGCATCAACAAATCCTGAGAAAGGCAGCAGAAGTGACGTCACCGACACAAAATTTTGGGGCATAATTTTATCTCCAAAGACACTAGTCCTGTCCCCACACCAGCTCAACCCAACAGCGCTGTGTATTGATGAGGAAGGACTGCTTCTGGCTTTGCCATAAGCACAGCAGTGACTTCACATGATGCTAGGGCACGCTTATCACAGTTGGGGCCTCAAATTTCTAACGTAAGGGTCTTCAGTTAGGGAGGCCCAATTTTGTCAATTTTAGCCTTAAATTCATCAGTTTGGGCAACTGTCAATTAAGGCACCTACTTGCACCTTGGTATTCTCACACGAGCGATTACTTCCTAAAAGTACCACTGAAATCCTGGGCTGAGCTGCAGACAGACAGGCAGGGCATGCCACTGGCACTCCTCGCTACAAGCACTTCATACATCAGATTCTCTCCCTCGGACACCTCTAACTTGCGAAGCTAAAGCTAGTTTAGTCAATAAGGACGGCAATAGCACTCCTGTGGTAAACTACTACTCATCATAAGGATTTCTGCAGGAGCCTAGTCTGGCATACGATGTTTGTACGACTTTTATTGACAACACACTGATTTGGAGCGCAGATCTTTCTCCTCAGCAGCACGCTGTTGGGTACCTCTGCTTCAGTCTCGCTCTGCAGGCTTTGGTCTGGGCCTCACACACACCAACAGCTCATCTGCTGCACACTTTAGTACTCAGAGGGGAACATGTTTGGCAATTAAAGCAGAATTCAGTCCTCTAAAAGCAAGCCACAGAACCCTCCCTTCCCACCAAACCCCAAACCACTAACTGGCCTTGCAAATGGCCAATAACAGCTTTTACCCTTGATTGGCTTTTGAGTCTCTTGGGTTTTCTCTGACCAAGGAGGCATTCACATCTGCAAATCAAGTTCCTACCGGCAGTCAGAGCCATGATTTCCAACTATTTGGCATTTAAAAATTGGTAAGGACAAGCAAGGTGTCCCTCCCACACTAATCTGTCCTTCAAGGGAAGAATAAAGAGCAGTCTTCAGATGGACACCGCCAAGCGGGCCAATTCCTTGTTGCTAAGTTGCTGCTCAGCCATCTGCAGGGGACAGGGAAGTGTCTGAGAAGTGACTGTAGACATGGTTTGACTCCCAGATTTCTATCCACCTAAGAAAGAAAGAACGAACAGTTAGAGCCTACGAAGGCACGCTGAGATGTTGCTGAATGAAGTTGAGTTTCAAAGTTTCAAAGGAACAGAACAAAATGACCCTGCCAGGAGCTGCTGCACTTCTACTGCAAATCCCAACACATTCTCTCTCCCAAGACTTACCAGGGGATTTGTTTCCTGTCATGACACAACTTTTGCTTTGACTAGTAGAGAAACAACAGGAAGAGAGACTGCTAAAAGAGCTCCATCTCTTCCATAAAGGAGGACTTTCAAATTCAACTCCAGATTTTGGATTCCACTCTGAGGGTGGAGTGAGACTTTGAAGCACTTTGAATGTTGGCAGCTACATTACTTGGGCTGTAGGTTTACTGCTAGGATTCAGATGCCAGAAGAAATGGACCTGCACCTCTGCTTACTGGGGCAATAAACACCCTCTCATAAGCATAACTGAAAATATGCCTTAAAAACTGTGAGACTCTATCCTAAGTAGAGTAAATAGTATTTTTCATATTACACTTCACAGGCCCTATGGCAAAGTTTAGAAATTTCAAGTAAATTACCCAATAATAGCTGCTGGAATAAGAAGAATTATAGCCCCGAAAAGAAACGGGAATCCCCTCATGAAGTGCAAGCTGGCAGGGTAGAGAGAGTTGAACACTCCTGTAGCCACAAGCGAACACAGCCCTTCCACACAGGCAACAGAAGCAAAAAGAGCACCTGGAAAAGATATACGAGAGGTTAATGGTGACACGGCCCTGCCTGCAACTGTCTTTACCCCACCACCTCCTTCAGTGGGATTCTGTGAACCTTTCTCAGGGTTTGCACTTCCCATCAGAAAACTGGTGTCTGCATTGTCAAGCGTGGTAAGCAAGAGCTGGGAGCAGATCAGGCACACTGTGCTGGCCTAGCAGGCCAAAGCTGTCGAGCTCAGCTTCTCTGTATCCAGGACCACCTCACTGACCTCCAGAATGTGTATCACCAGAGCTGACCAGGGATATTATATATCAGCTGGATTGTAAATACTTTAGACAGGGCTATATAGATCTGTTTACTGCCAAGCACATCTTATCGCTTGTTAAACATTAAGTACAGTGGAAGACTGCACTTTATACAGATTTAGCATCATAAATCTGGTATCAAGTGTGCACCACCCTCCTTCTAATATAAGAAACACGAATTGTGCAGTCACCTTTTGATCTTTCCCGCCTCGATTCCCTCCTCTCCTCTGTCTGTCTGCAGAGGCATTCCTATGCGCTGTTTAACAGCAAGCACAAGCTCTACAAACGAATTACTGGAAGAAAGGCAAATATGCTCCTCCTACGGGTTATCCATGATCTTTCACCATGGTCAATGATATAACCCTCAACAACACCAGGTTTCTTCCCACTGTCACTGATCTACAGAAAAGAGTCATAGTCAGGGAAATCACTATTTTCTGCTCGTTATATAATCCATTTTAACTCTTGCTCCTTGTAAAAGTTTTGGAAACGAACAGATGGATGAATGAACTATTCCTGAGTTTGAATGCAATACTTTTCATCTTGCTTTCCTTCTCTTGTCCTCATCTTGAAAACGTAGCAAGTCTAAACGGATGAATGACAATTATTCTGAAAAAATAAAATGCTACCCTGGGCCTGAGGGTGGATGCAGGGGCACAGGAGTCCAAAGGAGCCAGGGAAGTCCTAACTTCCCAAAGCAGTTTGATTTCAGTGTTTCAAGACCTGGCTTAAGCATAGTGGCTAACTCCTTACCCTGTTCCGTCTCGCTGACCAGCTTGGAGAGCTTGGCTCTGATGACTGGAGTGGCTGCCATGGAGAGGAACAGAGTCCCATAACCTGTGAGCAAGATACAGCACATTAGGGAAAGCTCAGCTGAAAAATAAAGTCTCCAAAGTCAATCCCAGAAATCTGTAGCTCAAGGCAGCTTCTCCCTGCTATATTTAGACCCAATTCACCCTCCTGCACCTCACAATGCACTTTAGTCTGTATCTGCAGTGTAATACAGCTTCTGGGAAACCTAATATTCTAGGAACTGTATGGTTGCACTTTCAACTTCAGTGTTTGGCCAACTTTGCTGTTAGCAAGCCACAGTTTTGTTGGTACACAACCTGAAATGGAGGCAGAACTTCCTCCACGTGCTTGAACTCCCAGAAGCACACTGCCCTCCTGCATCTACTGGCATGTCTAAGCTAAGAGCCCGAGATATAGGGATTTAAGAATTCGGCATCACCTGTAAACATCAGTGGTGTTGTAGTAGCAAGAGAAATCACAACCAGTCCAGAAATATTGGAGATCAATCCTATCTCTGCCACCCAGGTGTCTTCAAGGCAGAGCTGCAGCAGCCGCAGCCCTCCCAGGCTGCTTAGGTAAGCCAGGTAACTGGCGGCTGAGCCGTACCCAATGAGATCAGCAGCCCAGCAGAGAGGGGAGCCAAGTTCATACAAAACAAAGATGTCCTTGGTTCCAAAATGTACCGTGACAAGAAGAAAGAAAGCCAGGGAGTAAAGAGCGAGCTTCCACCTGGAGCTCAAGTGTTCTGGGGCCGTGTACAGCCTGTAGACAGCCTTGTAATGACTGAGCGTGAACAGCTTGGCTGGTTTCTGCTGCTTCACCGATTCCTGAAGACAGAAAGCAGCGTAGAGAGCAGCAGCAAGACTGGCAGCAAGCACAAGCCAAAAGGGGTTGATATACCCTTGAGCCTTGCGCCACTGGCCGCCGCCGATGCTGGCCAGCATGCCCGCGATGCCGAGGCACGCCTCGAGGACAGCAACACGAAATGTACGTGTGTGTTTGTTGCTGGTGTCAGCCACGTAGGCGAAGCAGCTGGCCAGGATCAGGTTGTAGTCTCCCATGAGGCCGCTCAAAATGCGTCCAAGGAGAAAGTAGGCAACGTGCAGCTGCAGGTACATAACGAGAAGATAGATGGCCGCTTGCATGGCCATACCCACTGCTGGCAGGATGAGTGCCGGACGGCGGCCCACGCTGTCGCTCCATGGTCCGAAGAGAGTCACGGAGAAGAGACCGACGAAGAAGCCTCCCAGGTTGATATAGAGGTTCCAGTGGGACACCAGCACTTCCACCTCCTGCAAGAGAAACAGGCGCCTGAGGCCCTGGGCCGGCAGCGCCCAGCGCTCCCCCGGCGCGCCCCGGGAGGCGGCAGCTCCCCCCCGCTCCCGTTCCCCCCC
>NW_008795131.1:242867-308443 GCF_000699145.1 Aptenodytes forsteri
CGCCGCCCGGGGAGGCGGCAGCAGCCCGGAGGGAACCGGGGCGGGGGTGGGGGTTGGGCCTGGGTGCGGCTCTGCCTCCTGCAAAACGAGGAGGGATCCGCTCTACAGAAGAGGCGTTTTTCTTGGTCAGATGGACAAGGCATTCTGATACATAGGGACAAAATAACACGTATTTCACTCTTTTTTTTTTTTAGCATGTATCTGCAAGAATCTTTCCAAACAATGATTTAAAATTCAACACGTCAAGTTTTGGAAGACACTTTGCTTAGGCGCCAGGGCTTGCTCTTGCATCTCTGCTAAACATGTAGCTTTCAGCCCTGGTTGTGTTACTTACTGACAGTTAAAGAAATTTAAACGTAAAACCTGATTTTTTCCTGACCTCCAAACAAAGGAAAAGTTATGATCAACACTTTAAGTGCACTAGGATCTGAAAAAATGTTGTAGTTAGCAATGTGTAATCACTTCTATTAATTCACAGCACATTAGAAAATACTTCTTTTTCTAAAGGACACAATAACTTATAAACTGTAACACACAAGAGGTTTTGGCTGTGCTGTTAGGTTTCCTGTTAGGTTTGGTTTGCCTCGAAGAGCAGATCAGGAAGCAAAGACCAAGTTGTTCTTTAAATTCAAAGAACACAATTCAGAGTATTAGATTAACCCATTTATATAAACTGGAGTAGTTCCAAATTAATGTCAATTGGCATCACTCCTTTAACACCATTGAGAGAGTGTGAATGGGCTACAGGTGAAGCTCTAACAAGTCCCCCTGAAGACATAAACCATTCGTTTTGCAGTAACACACTTCCAGAGCTCCTTTATAGCATCTTTGAAAGTAACAGGACTCATGTAGCAGTGGAAATAATGGCTGTGGATGTGCTGCTTCTAAAGAACGGGCACGATTTGTTAGCTGAGGTCCTTCTGCACTGTTACTTCCATCCCAGAGGCAAGACTGCAGCTGGAGGCCAGCCTTCGTGTTACCGAGATGTGAAAACGAGAGGTTTCCTTTTAGATTTCGATCGCAACCTTAGGACCTAAGAGTAGAAAGTAGAAAAATTACTTTGTCATTGGCTGATTTTGTCACTGCACCTTTTCAGACACTAATTCAATATCAAGTGGATGCAAAACTGGGGGGGGGGGGAATATAATTTGTTTGAAAGCTCTTTCTCATTCTTTTTGTACCAAGGGTGAAATGCTAAAGCTCAGGATTGGCAGTTATTTAACATGAAGCTCTGCCTTGTGAGCAATATGCCTAAGTCAGGCTTGCAAGAGAGCTGTGAGTTTGCAGCTCTGACAACTGAAACCCCACTGTTTTTCAATCATAAGCACGTTATTGGAAGAAAACAAGCCCCAGCAGAAAAGGGATGAGAGAGAGAGAAACAGCAGAAGCTCTTTGTGGAGCTGACATCAGATGAGCGGTGCTTCTTTCTCTCTCTGCTTGAGTATGCTATAAACAGAGCTGTGACAATTTATACCAATAAAATGGAAATGTTATCATCATTATCTGAAGTATGCGCTTGCATGGTCTACTAAATAAAGACATCAAAGTGACATTAACAAGACACTCCCTTTGGAATTAAAACCTTCAATTCCGTTCCAGCGTATTTACAGAACCAAGTAATTCACTGCTTGTATTTTGGAAGTTTGTTGCAACTGAGACAAGAATTGCTGGTAATTTCCCAGTAGCACTCCCCCCCCCCCCCCCCCCCCCCCCCCCCCTCCCCCCCCCACCCCCGCCTACAAACGTACAAGATCAGAAAGGTGAAAAAAAATAGCCCAATGCCTGCAAAGTGATGCACTGTAGCCAAGTCTTTCCCAATGCACTGAGCTATAACAGGCTATGTCAGAAAGAGTTACTAGGCTCCCTCTTTGGCCCTAAGCCTTTCTGGGCTGCCGTGTGGGAGGAACTGAGTTCTGACCACACCTTAACATTTCCCCTACTGCTCTTTGAGCAGAAGAAAACAGAATTGTCATGAGGGTCATCCCTGGGCCACATAAAGACGGGTGTCCCTGCTCTCAGGTGGTAAGGACTGTAAGTCCCTTTCTGCATGGGGACTTGATGTGGCATCTGGTGGCAGGATCTCTGACTCAGTGCATTTTGCTACCCAAAGAATTTCTCAGCGGATACAATGATGTTTATATAACGTTTTGTGTAGATGTTTCTAATCTCTGTATTTGAGTACTACAGATGCAGATGTGTTTTTCAGTACTCTACCTATTTTTAAAACAATTTTCAACCTATTATGGAGGGAGCCGTTTCTCCTTTTTATGGAAGGAATAACAGTATCTACTCAAAGAAGGCAATATTAAAGACATTAATATTCCTTAAACAAAGCGTAGGTCATTTCAGGATGCTTTTAATAAACCTACTTGGTCCGCAAGGAGTTAATTCTCTCCTGGATCTACCAGTTATCAGGAATATCGTCTTAAGAAAGTTCCTGGTCTGACACTCTTTTGCTGTCCCCTCCCTTCTTTGTTCTCTTCCCTCTTTCCCTGATTACAGTTCCAAAAACAACACCCAACCTCCTGAGGTCAATGGTTAATACTCCCCAGTGTTTATATAGTCTCCAGCAGCAGACCACAGTGCCTTTCAGCACTGGGCTAGCTCCAGCACCATGGCTGGCTTCTTGCAGATGATCCTAGCCTTCAGGAAATACCTGATCACAGTCTTTGTACCCCTTTTGTTTCTTCCTCTGCCTCTGGCTGTTCCTACCAAGGTAAGAACTTTTAAAATTGAATTTGAGAGCCAAATCTCCAACTCCCTCCTTAGAGTTGTTCCTTTTAAGTGACAGAGCTGAAGAGATACAGATTCTTTCTCACTTCATTTATTGCTTGAAGATCTTTTTTTCCTGAGCAGACCCCTTTGACTACTGATAGTGGGGGAATATAAAAGCAATAGGACATAGATGGATGAACAGATACATCTGTGATTGCATATTCTAGAAGAATGCTCAGTGACATGCAATTTTGTAACTTTTGCTTTGCATTTAACTGATTTAGCAAAGGACTTTCTATGCTGAAGCTCATACGTGTGAACCTAAGTTACAATCTAAGGCTCAGTTCTAATCCCCCTTCTGATTTTCTAAAAGTATCCAGTCCACATCCTCTTTTAATTTTTTCCTTGCTGTCATTGCCAGATAGAAGAGGCATTTTTCTTGGTCAGATAGGCAAGACATTCTGATACATAAGGACAAAATAATATGTATTTCACTCTTTTTTTAGCATATATCTGCAAGAATCTTTCCAAACAATGATTTAAAATTTAACATGTCAAGTTTTGGAAGACACCTTGCTTAGGATTCCTTCAGAAAAAGTTAACTACAAAAACCTGTAGTAGTGGGACAGGTATTTCTGAGACATCGATCATTTAAATACAGCACTGTGAGCAGGCAGACTGCCAGTGTTCTGCTTCTTATTCACTCTGGCTTATTTCTCCCACTCCCAATCTCTTCATGCAGGCAGATCTAATCTCTGGTCTTCAGGTCTCTTACTACAGTCCCAGCATCATTAAATAGCTAGTCCCAATCTACCTCTCCTGTCACTGCTCTTTGGATGTCAAGTCCTAGCTCTTTCCTCCAGTCTCTGCCTGCCTACCTGTCTCCCAGTCCCTGCTGACTCCCAGTTTCTAGTCTCCTTCGCCAAGCTTCCCTCTTCCCTGTCTTTTTGTGCAGCCTGTCCCAAAGCTCCTTCTTCCTCACAGCTCTTTTTCTGAGTGTTATCAGAGACTTCGGAGCTATGACCAGAGGATTGCAAGCAAGAATGATAGAGTGGCACTGGCTTGAGGTGAAATGCGGTAACTGATCAGGCGCGTCCTCCTATTCCCTTGCTATGCAAATAAAATAGCTTAAGCTTCCACTTAAAAGCTTACTAAGAAGAAAAACAGAAAAAGTACTTTTTTGCTCGTTAACTTTCCATAGGCAAAAGAGTTACTGAAGTTAAAAGAGATCTGGGTCAGAAAAGTTCTACGTAGCCGGAAAGCGAGATTGATTTTTTTTTTGTCCTGAGGCCACGAGTTCAAACTTACTTGCTAGAGTCATTGTTACCATACAATAAATCCTTGGTATTGCCTGTGCAATGATTTGGCAGTCTTGGTTCAGTTCCTCTTTGAAAATGACTCTCTGGTTTCTATTTAGTCAGCTACAACACAAAAATTCAAAAGGTCATGGACTTTCCCTTTGCAACCTGCAAGATTTCTTGTGTTAGAATTGTGCATCTGGTACTGCTAAGCAGGAAAAGCTGGTTCCTCAGCATGCAGAGCTGTAAGCAGACAACTTGATGGAATTTCACATTTTTCTATTCTGTTGAGCTATTAACCTGTCCTATAATGACATAGCACTGGACACTAAACTATTACAAATGAGAGCAGACAATGCTAAAGATTTTGTCTAAAGACAGAGGAATGTCCTTACAGGACAACTGACTTTGTGAAAAGCCTTATTCCAGCTTTTACTGTGAGCCTGTTCACAGCAGGCTGGAAGAGAATAGCACTGCGGCTGTGATCTATGTTCCAAAGCCCTGCTAGGGTCTCTCAAAAGGCACCCACTGGCATCTCTGAATAACAAAAATGGGAAAAAAAGGATCATCAAAATGGAAAATTGCTTTCAGTGCTTGATGGGATTTCTTACTGCTCTCATTCAAAAATAAGGCTCAAAAAGGCATCTTTTCATCTCCCCATGAATCTCTTTCAGCTTTACTTCTCCAACCCCGCTGCTTTGGTAATCTACCACCTAGATCGCTGTCTTCTTTCCTCCAGACTGTTGAGCTCCCCTGTCCATCCTTTCCCTTCATCAGCTCTGAAACTTCCATGCCATGTTCAGAAGTCCTGAGCATGTTCTAAAGCATCACAAGTTTGATCCTGCCAGCCACTATTCCAGCTCCTTGGTTTACTTCTCTGTAATCTAGCCGTTACAGTTTCCATCTCTTCGTTGTTTTCTCAATAAGCATCACTACATTTTCATTTATACTGTCCAGTATATTTTAGTGGACGTCCTTGATCCAAGACCACACAAACACTTTTTTCTTCCTTTGGATTTGCTGGCACCCATTATTGTACTAGTTCCAAAACGAGGAAGACACTGTAACCTGCAATGTTATTTTTCCTTGCCTTCTTCATCAGCCCAGCCATATGAAAACCCATTGTGACATGTTATTTTGAATCTTTTTAGTGCATGGGACTGAGTTAAATATTTTTACATAATATTTGGAGTGGTTGTCCAAAGCACAACTAAATCAATGCTTTCTCAGAAAAAGAGTAACACGAAATAGGGGATCATACTTTCTTCAAAGAAACAAGTCAAAGCCAGTGGAAGCTGAAACTGATCTGTGACCAGTTTGTCAGTGAGCCTTTCAAAGTCTGTACTAAGCTAAAAATCCAATGAAAAATAGATAAAAGTATTTACAGTACAAGGAATCCAGGCTGTTGAAATTAGTTGGGGTTCATCTGGGCCATGTCCTGAAACATGCAGACAAAAAGGTGGAGAAACCTTGTCTGGATCAGTTACTATTTCTGCAACTCAAAGACAGAAATACATAAAAAGAAAATACCACCAATACCACCAGCAAAATCAAGAAGTCTGTGCAGGACTGCCAATTCCTTATCGTGAAGGGTTCAGTGTCATCAATTTGTTTCTTTTCCTAAGTTTCTTGTTTTTCCCCGTTGGAGGCCCCAATCTTTTCCTCACAGTTCTGACAAGGTTGTTGAATAGTTCGTCATTTGATTAGGAACTGCATAGGTAGGAGGATAGACGGGAGAGAAAGATAGAAATCAACCTTTTCTCAAATCCCATTATCAGGCAATGAGTATAATTATGGGCTGTTGCTTTCAAAATCAAGAGTCTGTGCAGGACTGCCAATTCCTTATCGTGAAGGGTTCAGTGTCATCAATTTGTTTCTTTTCCTAAGTTTCTTGTTTTTCCCCGTTGGAGGCCCCAATCTTTTCCTCACAGTTCTGACAAGGTTGTTGAATAGTTCGTCATTTGATTAGGAACTGCATAGGTAGGAGGATAGACGGGAGAGAAAGATAGAAATCAACCTTTTCTCAAATCCCATTATCAGGCAATGAGTATAATTATGGGCTGTTGCTTTCTCAAAGCCTAAGTGAGATGTACAGTCTATTCTGATTGCATGTATTCTTCTTTTCTCAGGAGGCCCAATGCGGTTATGTCATCATAGTGATGGCACTGTTTTGGTGCACGGAAGCCTTGCCGTTGGCGGTCACAGCTCTCTTTCCTGTCCTGCTGTTCCCACTAATGAATATCATGGATTCAACAACAGTAAGAGATCTTGCTCTATACGTGTTTGCCTATGTATTTATTGGTCAGCTTCTCTTATTCTGGGATTATTTCCAGGGTGATTTCCAGAGTGTGGTGCAAAGAAGAGAAAATTGCACTATTGTTACACAGGGAATTGTCTGTCCTCTCCATGGAACTCAACTTGCATGAGCCTAGAGTGAACTCTGGGTGGAGCTGCTAATCTGAAATCGAAGCAAATTCACTGTTTAGATGCAATCCATAGTTACTGCGTGCAATGTCTTTGGGACAAGATCATCCCTCAGAAAGTGCCTTCTCTCTAAACATTGGCTTCTTGTCACTATTTTCTCTCCCTTGTTCCATGTTACAGGTCTGCAGGGAGTATTTGAAGGACACCAATATGCTTTTTATTGGGGGACTGCTGATGGCCATTGCTATTGAGAATTGGCACCTACACAAGCGCGTTGCTCTGCGGGTCTTGCTCATCACTGGTGTCAGACCAGCCCTGTGAGTAACAGTTGTGAAAACGCCGTGCGATAAAGGACTTCATGGCATTAGTTCCTATCTCAGAGTTGCCTGTAGTCCTCTACGTGAATCTGCAGATCATATCCTACAAATGTTTTTCTACAGTCCAAGCGAGTTAGTGCCTGAGCAAACCTAGCAAATGGGGATCCTTTGATGTGTTACAGACCTGGTGCCTCTTTTTTGAATTCCAAATGGCTTTAGGTGGAGAAATAGCAACAAGAGAGTCAACTCTGAAAAGACAAGGGTGCTGCTAGGCTTGGCCAGAAGCACAGCTTTAGACAACCAGGAGAGACTACAGCTGAAACACAGAAAACATATACTCTCTAACTGTTATACTGATTGCAAAGAGAAGAGGAAATATAGGGATGCTTGTTTTGAAAACAACAAACATTTACCAGACTACAACTTTAAGCTATGCAGAGGCTACACGGCCCTATTTAATTTGTCTCAGACCATGAGAAGAGAGAATACTGAAGGAAATTACAAAGCAATAGAATAAAAATGCATACAAGATAAAGCCCTTTTCATCTAATATATAATCTACATCTCATCTAAAGAATCATTTTGAGACAAATAACATAGTAATACTGAAACAAGGATTAGAATTTTATATGAGTAAGAAGAGAATCTTAAATGATAGAGGTGGGATAAAATTACAAACAAAGAGATCATCTTCCTTATGGCTTAAACTGATTGCCATTTGGGATCAAATTCAGTTTGCAATTCCTCTTCAAATATATTATAATACATTAATATGTGTTATTGAGATGGTATGTCTTCCTCGGAAGCATGCAGAATAAGCAGGATACTGACTAGATAAACTGTTTGCTCCAAGACACCAGCTCCCACTTTCCTAGTCATAAGAACGTAAAAGCACAACTGGCTGAAACTGCAAAAAGAAAAATTTATGTTAAATCTTACCGTGACATTCACAAAGCAGACGAGGGTAAGAGGAAGTGCTAGGTGTGAATTGCTAAGCATTTTCCAAACCCAGCATTTGTAACTAAAGCTTTGTAACAAAGAAAGGGCATTGCAGCGCTGAGTTCTGAACTGGCTTCTTCAAACCTTTTCATTTCAGACTTCTCATGGGTTTCATGATTGTGACTGCCTTCCTGTCGATGTGGATCAGCAATACCGCCACCACTGCCATGATGGTCCCGATAGCCCAAGCAGTGTTGGAACAGTTGCACAAGTCTGAAATGGAGTCTAGCACAGCTGGTCAAGCATCTGAAAAGATCAATAAAGCCTTTGAACTGCAGGAAGAGTCAACTAAACCAGACAGCTCCAAAGAAACAGAGGAAAAAGGTGAGTGGGTTATGGGTGCTTTTCACTTTGGGATAATGGAGGATGACCTGATGCCTTCTTCACTGTCATTACAGTTGCTAGTAAATTTTAAAAGAAGAATGTACCTAAAGCATCCTGACTGCATCAGACAGCGTTTATGAGGCTCTTGCATGAACCAGACAAAAGCACAGTAAGATCTACTGACTTGGCTGAAGTTAGAAATAGATTGAAAATATGAAGCAATGATAACTAATCAATAAAACAACAAAATGTATAAACTCTCCATTAGGTGAAGCCTTTACATTAGGCTTGATATTTCCCTATATATTTATGTTAGTTGAATTATTATCTACTGTGTAACTTCTCAGATAATAGGGAATTTCTGAGGGAAAATTTCTGGCCTATTTCATGCCAGAAGGTTAGGGATTAAAATGATCTTTCTAATCCAAAGATATACAATCATGCAACAATATCTCTTTACCAGCTGTCTTGCCCTCTTCCCATCTTTGAGACAACTCAAGTGTTTCTGAATGCAAATCTCAGTGCCAGCAGTCAGGTGCTGGTACAGGACGAGTTCCCTTCAGTCCAGCTCCTCTGACTCTGCTGTACCTCCCTGAATTCTTGCCTCTCTCCCCGCCATGTGCAGTTCAGACATTGCTCTAGTTCACCGAGAAGTGTCAGCAGTATGTTTGGACTTTATCACACATTTCAACTTCTCTTCTTCTGAAAAACTGCTCTGTATCAAGACAACCAGTGAAAATGGACAGAAGATCAAAGAATTAACAATGCCAGCCTTAAAATGAGGAAATTTGGCTCCTTCAGCTTTGAGTCCATTGTGTCCTAGCCTCGGAATACTGAATTACACAGGCACAAGATCTTTTCCTATCCAATCTAGCTTCTGTAACTCTTTTGTTCCTGTCTTGGGACCTAGGTAATAGCCATGTCCTGACAGTCGAGGAAGACAGTAAGAGAAATGAAAATCTGCAAGAAGAGAAACACAAGAAATTATGCAAGGGAATGTCTCTCTGTATTTGTTACTCAGCCAGTATTGGAGGGATTGCAACTCTGACTGGTACAACACCAAATCTGGTACTGCAAGGACAAATTGATCAGTAAGTCTGGTTGAATTTGGGATTACATACCCACTAAACTGCATCATTCTGCTACAGCTGACTTCCAGGCGACACAGAGAAGGAAGATACCAATTTGGTAACTTTGTCGGGAAGTTAGCTTCTCTCCCTTAGTGGGCCTCACAGTACCTCCTCTTTTCTGAGCCATTAATGGAATACAGAAGAGAGTGCAGAATTTTGGACACTAACAGCCATCCACATTTTACAGGCTCTTTCCTAACAATGGCAACATCATCAACTTTGCCTCTTGGTTCTCCTTTGCCTTCCCCACCATGATCATGTTACTGGTTTTGACGTGGATTTGGCTGCAAATACTGTACTTGGGCGTTAAGTAAGTACCCTTTACACACTGTAATAGAGCTGACAGGCCTGTTAGCAAGTACTCATTACATGTTGTAACACAAGTGATACTTTTATTGATGAGCCTAGGCTTGAAAGTCAGACAGCAAGTGACAAAGTCCTCACATACAACAGAGACTAGCAGAACAGCATACTAAGTATCTGTTAAAATACTGCAACTTTTTCTCTGAGGAACTTGATCAAATCCCAGCTAAATATACTCTGTAGGTGAAAATAGGAAGTTTTAACTGCATATAACCTGTTCCGCAGCATTGCTTTCATGTCCTGAAAGATTGTTGTGCTTCAAACTGGGAAATCAATTTCTACATATAGCTGGTAAATACCTTTGTGATGAGAGTTGCTACAGACCTAGATGATTAGTATTGTTCCAGTTCCCAATGCTAATCACCCCATGCAACCGGCTTGCGTTACCTACCTGTTTAATACTTAGCCTATCACTTTTGTATTATCCCCAACCTCCTTTCTTTTAAATGGAAAGAGCTCTGTAATACCTACAATGGTACTTTCGTCTTCAAATTCCTCTTTTAAAATTCTCCTTTTCTGTAATTTTAAAAAGCTTGGCAACTGTTTACTTCCTGGTGATCATATAGCCTTGTCAATCACAGTAACATTGACATTATTTCTCCATGTGTCCAGATAGTATGCCTGTTTATATTTATATCTCGAGCTTTTAGGGGTAGGAAGCTTCTTCCTGGTCATCTTGGCAGTACACAGTACAATGCAGTTACTATCCAACACCTATGGCTGCTGATGCCACGATAATAATATATATATAATTTCTATATGCATATATAAATACATGTATCTAAAAGACAATATGACTGAGTATAAAATTTGGATTCTTAACTCTGAGGATATCTGGCAAATTTCTCTGATATTTCTTGTCCATTTTTTTCTAGTTTTCAGAATAATTTTGGTTGTGCTGCAAGTGCCTCTGCAAAGGCTAAGGAGCAACGGGCCTATGACATTATCAAGGAAGAGAGCAAGAAACTGGGCTCAATGAAATTTGCAGAAATAGCAGTTTTGATCCTCTTCATACTACTGATACTGCTCTGGTTTACAAGAGACCCTGGTTTCATACAAGGCTGGGCAGCAGCTCTTTTCAACAAAAATGATAAAAGGTATCACCACGTTTCCTCCTCCCTTTGAATAAAAATCAAGTAGGCTAGTTTTCATAACAATGAAAACACGACTGGACTGAATTTCTGACTGATCTATTGCAGCTATGTCACTGATGCTACAGTTGCCATCTTCATTTCAATTTTGTTGTTCATCATCCCTTCCAACATTGCTAACAATGACAGAGACGAACAACAAACAGGTAAGTTTACTGAAGGCATCAAAAATCAACTGTCAGGATAGCTACACGGGAAGTTTTACATTTTAGATTTACAAAGGAAATTTCAAACATTAAACAAGATTTCAAACTGCTCTCCCTGCATAGCTGCAGCTGTATGCTTTAGGCTAGGCAAGGCATATATCCCATAGAAGTTCTCTGTTTCTTGTAATTTAACTAAAGAGGAAACTCTTATCACAGCAGTGTCCCAGACACTCGTATACACATATGTAAAAGCTTCTGAAGCTGGAGTCTTCAGGAGAGAATACATGATTTCGCAGAAACACATACAGTTCTGCAGATATGTTGCCATGCTTTTAACACACTCTTACCTGTATTCTACTATGCCTCTTGGAGCAGCTACAGATCATTCATTCGTATTTTTGCAAGTCAAGTTTTAAAATCTTTGTTGATGAGGCTCCCATCATTTGCTTTAGGAGATAATTCCACAGTCTACTTGATCTTCCTGACAGAACTGTTTCCTGATGTTCAGACTAAACTCACTTTCCACCAAGAAGTCCTCCTTTCTTTGGGGAATGTAACATGGCTTACAAAATCTTTTTGGATTTTAGGCAGCAAGTCAAAGATCCGAGCACCTCCAGCTCTCTTGGACTGGAAAGCAGTTCACCAGAAAATGCCATGGAACATTGTGTTTCTGCTGGGAGGTGGCTTTGCCTTAGCCAAAGGCAGTGAGGTAGCATTCCTCTACCTACCTGGTACTTGTGTCTTCCTGGGTGTTTTCCATCTTGCTTTTCATGCGTGCTCTCCCAGAACGCAAGAGGGCATGCTGGTAGCACAAAATGCACATTTCCTCAGCTAGTGGCAGTAGGACAGACTTCACCATCCTTAGGAGGAGTCCTGTGATTAGAACAAATCTTTATTGTTGTCTATGCAACTGGGATGGTACTACCAATCAAGGCAGCATGATTAAACGTGTTTCTAGAAAAGTGGATGATTAAGAAACTACCCCAATACATTAAAGGTTCTATTAAATAAAACTTAATTGATGTGGCAAGCATGAGGAGATAATGTGCCCATGATGGGTCTCCAAATTATTTCAAACAAACTGCTTATGGAAATATGATTTAAATTAAACTACTAGAAGACAAATGTAGAGCTGGCTAGAGAACCTTCAGGAGCAGATAAAAACGTCTGGCTGTCAAACTGAAGGATGTACTGATGTACTTCTGCAGGCATCTGCCCGGAGTCCAGTGCTACAAATTATTTTTCAGTAATGACTTAGATGATGGAACAGACAATACATTTATTAAATTGGTAGACAATAAACAAATACTAGTTTAGAATTCAAAGATCACAGATCACAATGACCTGTAAAAGTGTTTCTAGAAAACAAGGATGCCAGTCAATATGGGAAATAGGAAGAAATAACCAAATATCACAAATGCGAGTTGTGGAAATGACTTGTTAAGTTTTAAAGCTGCTCATACACCTTATTCTACTTAATATTATTATATTGCTACTGAGAAAAAAGCAAACAACTGGAAACTATAGGTAGGACCATCATACATAAGACATGTAAAATATAATCCTTCCACTCAGGACTGGCAAGTCCTCAGGTACAGTAATGTATTCAGTTTTGGATATCAGTCTTCAACAACATGTGGGCTATATGAAGAAAGTTTAGAGGAAGGTAGTAAGAATGATCAGATCTCTGGGAAACATGTTTGGAAAAGGAAAGATTCAAGAAATTACATTAATTTATTCTAGAATAAATCATCAAATACATAAAAGCTGCTGCAGAAAGGAAGATATACTTTTTTTATATTCTGATGGTGCTGAAAGGCTTAAATTGCAGCAAAGGTTAAGCAGTAGGAAATGTTCCAACTGTAAAGATAGTTAAGCACTTGAAAAATTATCTGGGGAGATTTTGGAAACTTCATTGCTAGGGATTTTTAACAAGTTTGAAAAACATCTATCAGTAATAATTTAGGTAGAGCCAATCCTGCCCTAGGACAGGGAACTAGACTAGTCCTTTCGAGATAGATTCCAACCCTCCTGTGCGATAGCACTTTTCAATGTCAGAAGAGACAGGTCGAAGTAGCCAGGATATGAAATAGGGAGGACATGAAGAAGAACAGTGGTTGCAAAACCAGTAAGAAAGCTAGGCCATAATGCATGAAGAAGCAAGACAGGCACAGTTAGGATATGTTCTCTTGGGCAGAACAGCTGAATAATAGTAATAATGATGCCCAAACTACAGCCCAGAATGATAGGGAACATGCTGGTATTTTTCAGTGACTGAGAAGGATGAAAGGTATGAAAAGCTTCAGATAGTTGATCAAGATCTCAGACAACGTGATGAAATTACATTAAATAGCTAGAATATCTGCTAAGACATATGAAAGTAATGTAGAAAGTGAGTTCAAAGATCTTTGTTTAGATTCAAAAAAAAGCCCTGAATATTGATCATGTACAACTAATGGTCTGAACAGAGAAATAATTATTTGCTATCAATAACGTACTGTAAATGTAGTATCTTCTTCTTTCAAATTCTTTGGAAGGGAAAGCACGTTTATTTTTATTTAACCTACTGAATTATCGTGTCTATAAGCATTGCCTCTTACATGTTTTTCTACAGAAAGCGGTTTGTATGAGAACTCCTCTAAGAAGGGAAGGTAGAATTGGTGTGAGAAATGTAATTGGACTGTGATGTGGCTATTTCTTCTGCAGCCTTCTATCTTGACAGACCTCTTTCCTCTGTTACAGGAATCCGGTCTGTCTTCATGGATAGGTAGCAAACTGACTCCTCTGCAGCAAATCCCTCATCCAGCTATTGCTCTCCTGTTGTGTCTCCTTATTGCCACTTTCACTGAGTGCACCAGCAACGTGGCCACCACTACCCTCTTTCTCCCTATTCTGGCTTCAATGGTAAGTTCCAACGTTTCAAAATACTCTTATAAGAACAGCTTTCAACTCTTCTCCAAGCATACGTCTGCTCAATTATAAAAACTAACTGGCTGACATAGCCAAGCACTGGCTCGTCTATCCCATCAGGAATACAAGACTTTACATATACGTATATGTATGTGCATGCATATATATTCACACACACTGTGCTTAGTTCAACCTTTCTAAAATCATTGCTGGTGAAAAGTAAAGGGATTAAATTCATTGGCATATTAGACTTTGCCTTCTGGCCTAAACAACCTCATGAGGTCACTGCCAGCTGTACTTGTTTTTTCCTATTTGTTCTGCATAGAGACAGCAACAGCAGCAGCATTTGCTTCCCTGCAACTTTCCATTACTGTATTTCCCTCCGACCACTAGCCTTCCAGAAGTCTCTGAAGGTGATAGCATTAGTCAAGCTCTGTGACCTAATTCAGACTTTTGCATTTCCACAGGAGATTCCTGTTGCTGGGGTAGACATAGTTCTGCAGTGTGAAAAGCTGGTTCCAGATAGAAACTGGAACAAGCTCCACCAAAATCTTTTTGCACAGACTTCAGCTAAACTGATCCACTCACCTTCAGAGTTTGGGCTACCCTGTTCCCCCTGATAATTTAATTTTGTTCTTAACCAGTTTGAAGCCACTCTACATTTTTTCCTGGTTTTAGAGTTGAATACAACCATTATGATTAATTTATACCGCAGCAGTGATCAGATTCCACAATTGGGAACACAAAGCACTGACCACAAAATTAAGTCTTGCATTTGCTGCATAAAGACATTGGCTAGAAGTTTCTAAAGCAGAACCAAAATATGAGTGGCTGCGGTGTTTGTGAAAGAACGAGGTTTCTGACATGGACAAATACAATCAGTCTTCTGTTGAAAGATTTCTATGCATTTTTGTATAACGAAACAGTCACCTTTGCTCTCCCTTCTTGCATAGGCTGAAGCGATCTGCCTCAATCCACTCTATGTCATGCTGCCCTGTACACTTTCTGCATCGTTGGCATTCATGCTCCCAGTGGCCACTCCTCCTAACGCCATTGTCTTCTCATATGGACAACTCAAGGTTATAGATATGGTGAGCAAAAGCACATTCTTTTAGAACTTTCATCGCTAGTTTTGATCTTTCCTTTTTCTAATACTGGTTCTTCTTGAGTGTTAGAAAACTCACTGTACTCAGCTGAAGTCAAATGGAAAGAAGAACATACATGTCTGAATTAATGAAGGGTCACGCTGACTCTAATATATACACAGAGCCTTATAAAGATGCTGTTGAGCTTTTGAAAAACACCTGAGGCCTCTTGAAGATGTTCCAACAAGAGCTTGCTGTCAATGAGAAATGGCAATGTTTAACTGTTCCAAATGTAGATCATAGGGATGTCAAAGAGTCCTATCATCTGGGCAGTCCTTCTGCAGGGACGAGGGGAAAGCCTAGCAACATCTCACTAGGCTGCCCTGATGCCCTTTCTCAACATGTTAAGGAAAGATGGACAAGGATGCCATGTCTCTTGATAACTTTTCAATTTATAATTGATCCAAGAAGAGAGCCAAAGTAACATTAGAGACAGATGCCAGCTCAGAAGAGGAAGTCCTACATAAGTGGATTAAAAGGATTTCAGGACTTCTAGTTTAAGGGTTTTGTCCAATGGAAACTCATTTTCCCCTAATACAAATTATATTTGTGAAGAAAACCAGCTTAAATGTAATTTCATGGAGTTCTGAGGGAGTTGTGAAAAAAGGCCAAAGAGAAAATCTAACCATAGAAACAATCCTAATCAGCAGGGAAGGAAAAAATTACTCAGTTCAACTAATAACCCTTCTCTTTTATAATTCTAGGCCAAAACTGGGTTTGTACTCAACATTCTAGGAGTTCTGACGATAACTCTAGCCATCAACACCTGGGCTTCATCTTTGTTCCAATTGGAAACTTTCCCATCTTGGGCAAATAGGACAGGCGTATGCCCGTAACGTGGAGAGGCAAGGGAACCACCAACTGTTTCTGTTAGAACTGCAATGAGAGCAAGACTAGCATCTCCACAAGTTTTGCCGAGGCAGTGGTTAAGAGACAGGCCTGTTCTGTGGAAAAGGACAAGCCACCTACAAGCAAAACCATTCACTTGAAAACAGCAATAAAATTGCCTAACAGTGCTATTTAGCAGGCAATTTTGTTATCCCAGCAGCTGTAAGACGAGGTAACCTTTGGCTTTTCAACTGTTCCACGTATCTTTAGATTTTCTGTCTCTGCAGGGGTACTTTTTTTTTTTTACATCACTTTTCAAGCTCTACCTGTAAAGTCTGAAATCTGCAGTGAGAAAGAGAGAGGTGTGTATATAAAAGGAAGGAGAGAGACTCTACGTTCCTGATTTCATGCATGTATCTGTGTACTGTCACAACTAATATGACTATTCACCTGTATATGAATATACAGGCCTCTGTGTATATGTTCAAAATGTACGTGATTGTTATATACTCTATGGGCATTCACAGCAAGGCACGTACTGTATGATTACAGACAAATCACATATTGTCAGCCCGTTCTATTACTTTGAAACGTATTTATTTGCAGTCCACTTGTTATGAATGCAAAAAACGATTTTTTCCTAGAACATCTGTCCCATTGTTATTTATGTAAGATTACAGCCTGCAAGGTCATGATAAAAATAGCAATATTCTCTTGAGAAGGGGAGAATCCCTGTGTCCTAAAATATATATGACTGAATTAAAGATTTTTTTTTTTTAATGTACCCCCGGTGTTATGGAGATTTTTCCTACTATATGTCACTGCTTCTAGTTCTGTCTTCCATGTATCAGCTGCTTGTCTGTGTGCTTCCTTAAAATATCTTGAAATAATCAGAGAAGTTAGCATAACTGATTTTCTCTTATTGTTAAAGTATTAACTATTTTATTATTGAGTCCAATTTTCTTGGACTCTCAAAACCAAGATCTTCCTTTTCAAAAGCCCCTAATACAGTTAAATATTTAATCCCTGTTCTGCTGGAACTGACTTTCAGTAGCACATAGACTCCTAATGACCAAACTGACAAAGATACTGGAATATCCGAAGACACTTTGCCAAATCAAGCACTTAGTACCATAAATGAGGTTGGGTTCAGACAGATCAGTTACAATACGTGCCCCTGAACTTTGCACCAAATGCTTTGCACCAAATGCCTGCCTCAGTTTTGCACAAAGTCTATTGCATTTCTGAAGTCCCACTTGAACCATACTGGTTCAATGAGAGCGAATGTGAGTGAATTTCACTCTAAAATAGCGTGCACACTTTTCAAAATCTTTCTTCTTTCTTTCTCTATCCTAATTATTAGGAGACAAGGACAAAGTGCAGTGTACATTTGATTTATAAAATGTTAGAATTCACTGACCTGCAGCAGTTTCTTTCCAGGTCCAACTGTCAAGACAATTCTGGTATCTGCTGATCACTGATTCCCTTTGCACTGATAGCTTCATTGGTTGCTCGGGAAAATCACTGTCCCAGAAAGAACAGTCTGGTATTAACCCTTCAGTGGCTTTGAAAGATAGTGTTTTGATTTGATATGTGATAGGGATCCAATAGAATATCCACAGCACAAGAAGGAAGGACATTTTTTCTCCTTTGCTAATCAGCTCCTGGGTAATTGATTTCAATCACATAATGACTTGCTCAGGTCACTGCTACACCACTCACTTTCTTTCCCTTTGCATTTACCTCTATCAAATAACATCCAAATCTGTCCAAATATTTTCAATACCCTGCTCACCCCGCATCTGAGTGCCTAACAAAATGACAAACTCAAGCAAATGATTTGCTGCAAACCTCTCCCTTCTTCGCTCTTTGTCTACAGCATCAGGGCAGTGTGCATAGCTTTTGTTTGCTTTTTGTTTTCTTTGAAATACTTGTGCATAGTTTACATGTCCTTCTAAATTACTGCTTAGCTAAGCAGGAAATGTTGAATTCTTATAACATTTCCCATCAGCCTCTCCTTCCAGCCCTTTAAAACTGTGTTATGATTCTTTGAAGTCTTTTCTATTAGTCTACATTATTCAGAGGCTGTGGTGTGCATAAGTACATGTAGGAGCACAGGTGCAATCTTTATGGCAATCTCAAGAAGAAAGAAGAGAGACATGAAGTAGCACAGAGTGTCGTGGGGCCAATGCAATAATGCTGGGTGTTCCATGTTCATTAGCATGTATGAGTATATAAAGGTTAGAGACTTACCAGAAAATGGCTGCAGCAAAAGTTACTCAAGGGGTACACAAATGCCCAGCTTCCAGAAGAAGACAGGTGAAAAGCTGTAATCTGTAGACAGAGAAGAAAAGCTAACAATAACACCAGGACCTAAAGAGAACGGAAAATGTCATTAATAGTTTCCACCTTGAAGTGATGGTAGTAGCAAGTATGCACTGGGCAGTTTATTGCCTTGGGTGTGTCTGAGCGCAGGACTAGTTGAGGTACAGCTAAATATAGTGTGCTTGTGCAAAAAGCAGTACCACTATTAAAAACGTTCATAATTTTCTAAGCAAAGCAGGTAGAAAGTGTTTCTAAGCCCCATTATTACACAGATCACCTTTGAAGGGTGGTTCCCCATTATGTTTCCAGATATTGCCCTCAAGGAGTGGCTCTATTTCCCATTGTGTGATCAAATTTCACAATCTTCTGTGAAACTGCCAGCTCAGCACCTGTTGTAGTTAGGTGTGATTTCCAATGCAGCTCTTCATTTCAGAGTTGACACTCAGTTTGTTTTACATAAGAGTTGTAAGTGATAAATTTGGTAATGAGAAGGGGATGTCTGCCTTCTTGCCTGCCTTCTCTAAAAAGCAAGTGCTCTACAAAACCACAAAATACAGGTTTCCCACAGTATATGCCAGTGAGTAAGTGGGTGACTCGCAGTCACCTCCTCCATTTTCCCTGGAGTTATGGTGCTGTCTTGCCTTGCCTTGCCCAGACACACGCGCACACACACGCACACACACAAGTTCTACAGGCACATACCTGTACACCTAAGGCAATATGAAGGACTTACCCTGGTAAACATATACATTTCTACGACACACGACCACACCAGAAAACCAGATGAATTTTAAGCAGGCTAATACAACTTAAATAGCTTATATTTGAGAAAGGCGCTTCATCATAAACATCTTGACAGAAATTCGTAAAGTGGCACGTAAGTGATGCAAGGGTCACTTCATCAAGCACTGAAATCATAAACAGACTTAACAGAACACATGACAATTTTAAAGCCAAAACAGGATAAAGCCAGCATGTGTTTCTAATCCTGAAGTTGGTTCGAAGAAACCAAAAATTTGCTCCCAGTCACTTAAAAGCTATTAAAATGAACTTGAAGGAAGCCTGGTTGTATAGCACTGAAACCTTGAAATATATCTAGATCTTACAATTTAATTCCTTAGCTTTCATCTAAAAACCCCCCCAAACCCAAAAACAACAAAAAACTGCTTTGAAGGAAGCCTTATCATATAATGGACATAAAATAATTCTCAAAAAGATGAAAAATACTTTCAGAAAACAAAATACAAACCAACAGAAACATGAAGGTCCTGTGTTTTATCCAGTAGTCATCAGCATGTATGTAAATACGGACCTTTCACCAGAAGCTGTAAGAGCAGTTCCACTCTCGTCCCTGGAGGTAATTCCTCCCTCAGATAACTATGGCATGTTGGCAGTAGTGTGCGTCTTAGTGCAAAACTCCAACTCTCTCCATTTGGCGTATTTGTTCTAGGAATACAACTCTCTGCTCTCAATTAACATGTTGGTTTTAGTGTTTGCAAAGGCAGAAACAGAGTTTAGAATTTCTGCAATGATGAATAACCAAATAAAGAACAGAAAATAGAAATACAGGGACTTAGGAAATACGTAACTTTAAATCATCAAGGAATTTCACAACCCTCAATTTTTTTCCAACGTGGAACCAATAAAACTATTTACAACTTGATTCACTGAACTTTATGATTTGAGTTAGTAATGACCAAGGTGCCAAAGTCTGGAAATGAAGTGGTTTGAATATAGTAATCACCTGGTGTCTAAAATAACAACTGTTTAATAGAACTTAATCACTACTGTCAATGCTGTGCATTTTCTCCTATTAAAGAAACATTTAATACTATTTATCCTTTAATCATACTAACAGACCGAAAACGTCAAGTTGCTATTCAGGACATACAGATGCTCTTGCAATGTGCCGTCTAGTGGGGAATGCCCAAAGTTCCCAAATCCAGGCCAAGCACCTAGTCTGGTGTTGATCTTCCTTGGAAAACACCCTTAAATAGCTTAAGGGGAAAATAATGGAACAAGAGGAACACTTTTCAAAGGCAGTGCATGACAGCATAGCTGCAAAATTAATAAAATTGATTCAAATTGTCACAAAGGAAAAAAAACACAAAGCACAAACTAACTTGAAAATAGAGAAGGAACAGAACGGTTAATTCAAGGGTTCAACCCTTATATATTGTTATGCATGATTTAGGTCAGACCAGATGCAACTGCTTCAAGGCTCAGACCTTGTATGCCTGTGTAAGGTATCTATCTTGATAAAGCATTGGTCGTGACTACTTTTAGATGGCACTGTACTTGAAATATTAACATGAAGTATGATCAACTAAAACATCAAAACTTTACTCTGCTTCAAGTTTATACCATTCAGCTGACTTCAGATTAGTATTAAGGTTATCTTGCCAACCTAGCAGCATCACAGGAATTTCCTCATTTCCCTTGATCCCTGTCCTGTCTATGAGAAGCACAGCAATTTCAAGTTTTCCCAATACCTGCCACTGGGACCTAGGGCCTTCCATTCTTTGGAAGGGAATGGAAAGCCCTAGGACACCAAATTTCATTAATTCTGCTGATTACAGAGCTTCTCGTTTCTTTCTATAAAGCAAAAGGGAAAAGTGGTCAGAGTTGCCCGTGAAACTGATGTCCATATTAATATGGAATTGCACAACGTCAGAAGAGCGAGTTGTGTGCAGAAGCAGAAGGGGAATACAGTCTCCGTACAGTTAGCTGTTATGGCACCAGTTTTCCTGGTTGCCTATCAAGGGGATCTTAGACAGTGAGTAGTGGTTATTCTGGGGCAGTTGTAGTGACTGCAAAGGGAAAGTCACATTTCCCTTTTTGCTGTAGGACTATCCTGATGAGACTTGCCAGAAAATGCAAAAGGATCCTCTTTATTTTTAAGATGTCTGTCACCTGAAGGAAGTTTGAATTTTCCTCCTTATTCTTACCTCTGGCAATATCATTCCTGCTACATGAAACATGCAATCATAAATCATTTGTCTGCATTGCAGATAACACAGTTGTACAATGCAAGCTTCCTCACACCTGTGCTTTTTCTTTTCTCCTTAGACCTAAGCAAGCGGTGTTGTGGTATCAAGAGCTACAACCGGTACTGAAGAAATAGTAGTCTCAGAAGATACTACCTAGCCAATCTGAAATAATCTTTGTAATTCCTTTGGTGTTACATCTTTATCCAGGCTACACAGAAAATAGTAACGTCATCAGAATTTGTTCAGATGACTTTCAGAGACTGGACTGCTCAAGATAACTTGCAAGCTCAGGGGTGAAGACAGAACAGTTTTTCCTCTAATTAGTGGCGAGAGCCAATGACCACAGCTAGCGCTACAGTCCTTCTGGATAGTCACAACAGAAAGATCAGCGAACGGCACAGAAAAAACAAACTCCACTTTCATGCTCATACATTATCTCTTAATTTAAGATGCTCTGACAGTTGATAGAAAGCATGGTGTATGGACAAGACAAAAATAAATTTCTGAAATATATTCAGAAAAGACTGAAGTACAGCTGCCAGAGAGGCAGGTTCTGTCTGCCATCCTGGCTCCAGAAACAAAAGTCTTTCTCCCCAGTGTGCACGGGGGGTGTGGAAGTGCAGGAGTTCATACTGTATGTTTCTATATTTTGGCAGAGATACCATAAGAAAAAAAAAAAACATGCAGCTTATTAGCCTAGAAGAAAAATCTTGGGTCTGTTTACACTGTAACCACACACCTGTATCTCAGAAATATGAGACAACTGATGGGGAAAGGGGAGGGGACTGACATCTTTAGTTTCCTCTGCACCAGGTGCAGTCAAGTATGTAATATCTTTCTAGCCACTATTTTGAATCAGTGCCACTTTTGGCCTACTGTACCTGCTGAACAGCCCCTGCAGGGAATGAATCCAAAACATGCCCATGCTCTCTGCTCCAGCAAGATCAGTTCTTACCTGGAGCCCTGGCGGGTGCATACATAAGTCAGCCAAATCCCGAAACCATTCTAGCACAGCTGCAGTTCCTCCAAGTCACAGAAAGACAAAAACACTAAATCTTGTACTAAACGATTTTATCAATTCATTTTCCTTACAGGATGCACCACTTAATTTCCTGTTGCTGCCAGTTTACGTTCCATTTTTACAGGACATAAATGTGGCATTAAGGAAACTTGTTATCTTGTCACAATGCAGCCCTATCATAAAACATCAAGGAGGGGACAGAGACAGAGCTGGACAAGAAGACTGTCCCGTCTCCTTAGTTCCTCAAACTAAAGTGTAATACAGTAAAATCCAGTTGGATTAATTGTAACAAATCTAAGTGTCTGGTTCTCCTGAATATGGCTGTTTCATATTCCTGGGCAAACAGGGAAGAAGCAAAGAGGGTTATATATAAAAAGAATAAATTGATTTTTTTTTTTTTTTTTTTTACAAGAACAACTTCCTTTGTATCACGAGAATGACAGAAAAACATGCTTCATGTTTGTTAAGATAGTAGCCACATGATTAAGAACAAAGTAGCTGCTATTGCAATACTGATTACATGAGACCAAACATACTGCTGGCCGTGACAACAGCAAATTTATTTCCTAGCTCTATTCCTTTTGAATTGACTTCTTCTCTTTAGTAATAGTGTGACATGAAATCGTTCAGTATTTACTGAAGCAGAATAAGCAATGTGAAACTGTTTTAAGAAAGTACGTTTTGCCACACATTACATGACAAAGCAAAAGGCATGACATGCTTTATCAACTGTTCCGTACAGATAGCGATGGGTGGAACTGGACTGTGCTGCTCAAAAGGGATAGTATGGTCTTGCATTAGCCCATACTGAAATGCACATAGTATTTCTATCATTTTTATTTCTTGAATCCGACTGCATGCAACCCTACAAACCAGAGAAAGCAAAGTCCCCATGTTTAGGAACTTAGATCTTCATCAGGAAAGGAATATTTAGTATTCTTAGGTGGTGATTAACATGAACTCTGAGTTAGAGTTTATAAATATGATGAGTCTTTAATTTACACAACAAGTAGAGTAATAAAGATTAGAGGAAAGAGCTTGAGAGGGAGGGAGAAATACCTTCATATCTAACTTAGGCTGCCAACACACTCTAATTACAATTGGTCTCACAACAAAATCTTTCAAGAGTCAGTATGTTCCAGCTTAAGATTTAAAAATAGCCAGATGCTGTGTACACCATGTTAACACAAAGATTATCAAACACGTACTACAGCAGAATGCCTTTTTTTTCTTTAAGTCTTACTCAGGTTATTTTTTGTCATGAAAGAAGTACCTGCATCTTTGGCAGTTGTAAAAATATCATGCATGGCACCACCTGCCAGACTAATAACAATAATTAGAAATGTAATAAACTGTTCATTGGCAAGGTAACAAATTGTCTTATCCTTTGAAAGTCACACTGGCCTGAGGCAATTCCTCACAGACATTCGCCACTGATGTCACAAGAGCCTGAGTGAAAAGCATACTGTGCAAAAAAACAAGAGAGGAAAAAAAGAAGAAAGAAAAAAACCCACTGGCCAAGAGACATTCAGGCAATGTGGAGCAGCTGCAGTGGATTCTCATGTTACTGAACCAACCATTAAAACTAAGGACTTACAGAGAGTTGACAGTGAAGGTGGACCAATCCTATTGCTTCCTATGAAACCTTACAGACTTGGGCGTTTGGAGAATCACATGAACTCCTAATACTTGCTTAAGAAGATAAAACATTTTAAACTGAATTTAGAATTAACACTTCACTTGCAATTACTTCTTTTTATGCTCCTTAATTCTTTTCATCTTTTGTACAATGATCTTCCAAAAAATAATTTGCACTGAATACCTTCTATAGTGGGTTACTCTGACTCTTCTATCTCACACACCTAATTTAAAATCTGGCAATCTGAGATCAATATTTCTCTCCCACTGAAGCCCTTCTAAGTGCTAAAGCAATCTCAGTTTGTCTGCCAGATAGGAATTAATGGCCTGTTCAGGATTTTTACCTCCCATTATAAATTTCCATTTAAACAGACCACACAATTTCACATTGCTTGTTTTCTAATAGAGTGTTTAAAATCATCCTCAGCAATGAAAATGTGGTTTCATATTTTTATGACCTTATAATGTTTATGCCCCCTCTTCCATGCAATGTTTTATCTCTAAAAATCCATTTTCAGTTTCTGAAACATAAAAGCCATCCAGAAATCTGTGAACATAAAATATTTGCTTCAGTCCATGCCCTTCCTCATCCATCTTCTAGAACATATACAGGCATTCATGAGAACACAGCTACTGGTTCCATGCTTACAGAGAACCGAAGAGAAGAAAATCAAGTCATAAACGCTGCATAAGCACTTCTTTCTGAGGCTTCTGATGATTTCACAGTCCCAGTAAGTCATCTAGGAGGGGCCCATGCCAGGCAGCAGCCTGCTTTTGTTCTTTGCTTTGTACTAAGAAGGGAGGGACATTGCTGAGGTACAACACTTTGAGTATTTATATGATTCATTCCTTCTTTCATTGAATCATTTTCTAGTTTCTAAGATAATACCTCTGGGATGATTTCAACTGCTGTTTGCGGAAGCACAAGGTTTTATGTTTTCCACTACTGTGTGTGAAGATAAAGATGAAGGAAGGATTGCCCAAGCAAGATGCGAAAAGGTTTTGGACAGGATGGGGGAAACCTCTCTCGCATAGTTCCGATTACTGACCTGGTGGCTCTAAAGTCTTGCATACATGAGCTAGGAAGGTCAGCTCAGAACCCTGACTAACAGCCAGGTATAGCTCCATAACCTTCCTGCTGAACGTGCTGCGTACTTCCCCAAATCCAAGCAATGCCCTAGACTGCGTCAAATAATTCATCCCAGGCTGTGTTTGCATTATAATTGGTTAGGAAAACCCAAGTATGCCAGTCCTTGTGAATGTCCCAGGTAAACTCTTCCCACTTTCTGTTTCAAAATCAATACAATAATAGCTGGTAGAATTTGAGACAACACCTTGGAGTGGTGATATTACGCACCTGTCAGCTTTGCCTATAAATAATGCAGATATAACTACGTACTGTTAATGAGCTCTTAAGAAACTCACGTTTCAAGAACTAAATTTGAGTTGTATTCCTAAAACAGTTTTTCTGCAATACAACTCTACTAATCCTGTTTATGCATCTGTATTTCTCACATTAATATTGTCGGTGAATTTTGGGAAGCTTGGGACAAATGTTCCCCCAAAGTCTATGGAAGTGGAGAAACGCTAAAAGGGCGTGCATGTATTGGCACTAGCCGCTTATGGAGCACTGTAGTTAGTAACATCCAAGCACACTCCAAGAAAGGAAGAAGACAGACCAGTTGTACTGGTTATTAGACATCGTTAAGGGTCTAAAAAAAAAAAAAAAAACCACCAAACCAACACACACACGCTTCTGCCAAGCCAGTTATAAGAAGATAATCATGTGCTAGCCTAAGCCTCTGGCAGGAGTAAAACACTGTTAGCTGTCTTCTAGTTAGCTAAATATTAATCATCCTGTTTAGAACCAATCATGTCACTAACTGGTTAGAAACTTGGTTAAAGGTTGTGGTACAGAGAAGCTGTACTGTTTTATCTCTAGCCGCAGTATTCCTAGACTTCTACAGAAAATATGTTGAGCAAGGCAAACACAAAAGCGATATTCCAGTTGTTAGCATTTTCGAAAGGCATATAGGAGGTTCTGCAAGCTGAGAAGTACAGCAGGTCCCGAGTGCACTCCGCTGCTCTGAGCACTACACGAGAGATCCTCAAACAATTCAAACCAGATTCCCCTCAGCTGTTGTAAAGGAACGGTGCAAGAACACAATGTGTTTCATCTTGGGTTGCAGAGTATGTAAGTACAGTAAATTGCTAACATGATTCATCTGTACCACAAAGCAACATCGCATGTCATTCACAAACAAATGCTGTTTCTAAGCTCTGTCACAGCTCCAGAAAGGGTGCCGCATGTTCATGACAGAATGTCAGCAAGGAGGAACAGGCCAGAAAATAGCCTGAGAACTAAAAGATGCACACTATTTGGGTTAGGTGTGGGTTATTCAAGACCTTTGAAATCATCTTGCAGCTTAAAATAAATGGAAAATAAAAAGAGCAGGCAGCAAGCCTTAGAAGCAATAATATGAAGTAATGTATGAGTGATCATTTCATTGCTTATGCCTTAGCGCTAAGTGGCCAAACCTGCATAACATATTCAAAATCATGAATGTGACGGGATTGGGTTTGGAAGACTCATACAGTTCAAAGGCCTCACTCGTAGCTCCACATGTTCTTGAAACTCCTGCAGTCCCTCAGGGCCTTAAAACCAGATCGCAATAGCATTCTCCTTTGAATCTCATGTGGTCTGACCTTTTAGAAAGTCCTATTTAGATAGAGGAGTTAGAGGTGACTAGACAGAGGATCAGCCAACTGTTCTTTTCTCTCCAATATCAGTACCAAAGTTTCCAGTGCCATTGTCAGGTGGCTTAATGAAACACTTCTAAGATTCAGTCATCTGTCTTCTGACATTGGCCGCACTCTTCTACGTTCTTGACTTTGACAGAGAATGCATTCATCAAATTACTGTGCTCTGGAAACTGATGTAAGGTAGACTTTTCCTTATTACTGTCATGTCACCAAAACTCCCCCAACATCCTCGCTTTGCACAACTCTGATGTTAGGAAAAGCCTGGCAGCCAAAAATGAAGAAGCCATAAGACCAAACAAACAAAGACAGCCTGCCAACCTACCACTTATCCAGCAGCTTCAGGCTAGGAAAGCTTTCTCTCCTTCTGTTAACCTTGTAACAAAAAAGGGAAGAAAATCACAAAAGACTCTTTCCGAAGTGCAATGTCAACAAAAAAGGGAAAGTTGACAGAATGCTGCCAACTCTTCACAAATTACGTTCTGTGAGAAGAGAAGAAAGTTTATGATATGTTACAAGACATTTTAACCTGATTCCAAGGTCTGAAACTTTACTTATTTACAGTGATCCGCTCCAAGGAGGAATAAGCATTCCTCCCTCAGGACAGGAGAAAGGTCCAGCCGCCCTGGAACGATACAGGGTCCTGAACATGGCATATGATACTGAATAATTATAAGGAAAAAATAACTAAGCACAAGACAAAATAAACCTGAGGAGAATCAAAGATGATTACTCCATTAGCCCAATATCTGTCTTAAATTAATTATCTCACTCCTGTATTGAAAGTTGCATACTAATAGCAGTCTTGTCAAAAAAGCAAAACAAAACATATGCTAGATGACACAATGACTATAACACGTGTCTAGATCACCTACCTGAATTTCACCTAGAGCAGAAAGGCACAGAGTCAAGGCTAACACCACGTCTTGAGCTCATCCTCATTTCTAAAATAACAAAACAATAATAGCTTATAGTGGCTGTCACATTGCTACAGATGCTATGCTTTATAGGCAACATTAAATCACTGGCCAGGAAACGATATTTCATATATAATAATGGTTCGTTATGTTTTAAGATTAAACAATTATCAAACAGAAAGTTCTGCAAATGCCAACAAAAGAGCATCTTATGGGTGTGCCAGATTTGGAGACTATAATTCAGATGTCCCCAGTGAATTTTATCCTTCAGTCTTCCAACTGAATATTGCAACTCACATCCCCTCTAAGCTATAACAACGATAGGGCAAAAGATAGATATATTCTGTCAAAAGAAGAGGTTCGGAAGGGAATGAGAATGATACTCAAATGTATCGAATGCTAAAATTGATAAGTTCAGTTTACCAATGTGTTTTTCTAAACACTTTAAACTACCAAATGCACTTGGAATTATTTCTTGGGGACAAAAATGGGCTGAAGTGTATGTAGGTTAAACCAAGGTGTGTATTCCCTAGGGATATCTCAGAAGATAAAAAGCAAGCCCTGACTACTATTTAAAGGCAGCCCAGCAGACGGTTAAGTTACACCCAGGTGTGTCTTCCCTCAGGTGATCCCAAGGGAGAGATGCTAGGCCACTTTTCCTATTTAATGGTGGCAGAATAGCTGGTTAGATTACGTCTTAAGTCATTTTGTGAGCTTATCATCCAAATATTAGGATACAAAAATTGTAAGCCTACAAAGCTATTTATGATAACAAATACTGCTGCCATCACTGCATAATAAAATATAAACAATGTATTAAAAATAAGCAATTATCCCACTACTAAATTAAATAAGAATATTTTATCAAAGAAATGAATTTATGTTCTGGTTGGGCACAAAATAAAGTAAGTTCATAAGGAGAACGCCTCACTGACAAAATCCAGATCAACAAGACCGTTCTTGCCAATTTTAAATAGCAGGAGGGGTTTATAATGAGGTCAACAGCGGTTTTCCATGTAAGGGAGCCCAAGAACATTTTACCTTAAAATTGATCAAGCATTCTGAATTGGACACAAGGTGTCATGCACACCTTTGAGCTCAGCTTATCCACTTCCAGTGCTCTGTTTTGAAAAGCACTAGCTAGTCCAGAAAAAACTTTTGAGACAAGGATCAAACTGTGGGAAATGAGAAGATAATCATATTTTCCCAACTTCTACTACAAAACAACCTCATATACCCCAGGTGCCAAAATGTGGCACTACAGGAAGCAGATCGTGCAGGATGACTCCCCCTAAGCGAGGGAAACAAATACGGAAGCAGGCTCTTGAGCCACTCATTCTGGACATCTTACAAAGACATCATTTTGTGTCAGTTATGCAGACTGTCATTTCTTTTCCCTGTGCAGTACTGCCTGTATAGAAGTACCAAAGAGCACTGCCCCTTTAGTAATCTTCAATGGGCAGCTGAGCCCTCATGAAAGTAGATAGGAGCCATTTCCACCTGCTGACATTATTACTTCGAACTATAGCCTCAGTCAGACATCACTGAATTGGTTCCACTGACTTGCATTTTGAATATTTACTTTGCAACTTTGATGGCTGCAATTTATTTTTTTTCTCCCCAAAAATGAAAGATCAGATCTGGGAACAGAATTTAATAGTTTAGAATAGCTGCCAGTACACCAAATAAACACCTTAGTCTTTCAATAAAAGCTCAGACCAAGAACAGATCTAAAGTTAACTCATTACAATAGTCTAGTCTGGATCTGACAAAACTAAGTTTGTTCTGATGTAAGCCTCTTGATCTCTTCTGTTCTTTGCTTGTGGCATATGGCTTCATCTCCTGAAGACCAAGCTGGTTTAGTTTAACAAAATCTCTTCAAGTTGACTGTAAGACAGCTGTGAGAGAGAAGAAAAAAAAAAAGTACTGACTTCAAATTCTGCAAAACTATTTTGCCAGTCAGAAGGAGAAACACTACAAAGCAGTACTGCTAGGTGGGCTGTGCTTTTTATGTCCACAAAAGCGGATGTTGATGTAAGGCTGTGGTACACATTGGTAAGAAACAGGAAAAGTCTGCAGCAAATACTGACGCCCCCCTTTCCTCTAGGTATTTCCTCCTGATAGTTATTCCCAGGAAGGGAGAGATAATGCTTGCCAGTCAGTGGTTCACTTTCATTCAGGATCTTATCTCTGCACTGCAATCGACCTGTGACGCCAGCTCAAGTACACACACCCAACAAGTTAATGTTAAACTAGCTAATTTAGGTACCAATAACTACATAGTTGCAGCAGTCTGGATTTCAAGGCAGGCTGCAAAGCTCACTACAGAGACCGGGTTAACAATCACGCCATTAGCCTATTTTGGTTCTGGGCTATTGCAGTTAGTACCTAAGTTACTAACGTAAAACCATCTCAGATTTGTCTGTCTCAGCCATCAGAGTAAGAACCATAAATTAAGGGTAGCGCAGAATTTGGGAATGATTAAGTAAAGATGTCAAGTGTAGCCCAAACCACCTCAGAATCTTCTCTGCCAGCTTTAGGCATGTAACCCTGAGGAACATCAAATGTGAAAGCCCTTGGAAAGGACAAGTAATTATCCAGCACTATCTTTGAGATCTTCCAGACAGGAAAGAGCATATCCACCAACACTCCATGCCCACTATCTCTACAAGATCCAGCAGATAAATTGACGAAGCCTTCATTTCTAGTATCAGAACTTCCTGATAGATCGAATAAAACCAAACTGGCAAACTCTTGATGGGAAATAATTCATCACAGCTAAAAACATGACTTTTCTTCCACAGGTCCTATTATTGTGACATGTGGATGCCGTGGTAGATCTTTTCTATCACAAACCTGCGCAAAGTATTCTGCAACAGGAATCACAAAAACACTTCATGAATAGCATGAACTTAACATGAATATAAATATGTCCTCCAAAGCAGAGAGCATGTTTTTATCAAAGTTTCAAGACCTTATTCAGTATCTTACCATAATCGTGGGAGATAAAACATGGGTGTACCTATACAATAACCTGGGGGCCGCAAAGATGTTTCTACTGTTTTGTGGAATGACGATAATTATATTTAGCACTCATTCAAGGCTTTTCATCTTCAAAGCACTTTACAAACATTAATTAATCCTCACAACACCCTATGAGGTAGGTAAGTATTATTACAGTAGGTGTGATCAGGTTTGTGTAGGGGACTGTAGAGTGTGCACAAAGCCAGGTAAGGGCAGCAGAAATACATATTCCTGCAATTGCACATTTAAACTCATATTCCTCTCTACATATTTGCACACAAAGACCAAATCTCTCCACATAAATATATATATATATATACATGCCCACACAAATGCACACACTCCTCCAATCCAGTTCTATTTTTATGACTGTGCTAAGGCACTCTGTTTTGGAGAAGGAATATTACCTTGAGTATACTGGTCTTGTAATGTTCTTCTTACATTTAAATGGTGCAACATGTTTTGGCATTCTATGGTGGAGCCACAGTTCCTTTCCATGATGAGAGTTCATACTGTACAAATGTAAGAAAGACGCCTATTTCTGGTAGCTGAATGCTTTCTGATAGTGTGGCAAAATCCATGCCAGGAAAGAGTGTTTTTAATAACCACAGGTGGATAATAGGTTTGCAAAACACAGTAACAGATGAGTATTTTAAATCAAAAGAAAAACAGAGAGGTTGAGAGGGAGCACTCTCTTTCCAGACAGTTAGAGCTCAATACCTGCCCAACTTCTCTGAAGAATTACCAAGAGAACAAGGAAAAAAAACCTGCAGCTTAGTCATATTTGTATTCTTATTAAATGCAGGACTGCCTGAGGCGAACAAGAGCTGATATCATAATTATTGGCTTGCCTAGCCAGCTGCCTTCTCTCACCTGATGTAAGATCAGATCTTTCCAGCCTTTGGAGACTCTGTACCGCTGAGCCTCCACTCTCTCTGCAGGGCTGTTTGAATGACCTAATCCTGTCCTGGAGCAGCAGCACGCCGTTTTGCTTCAGTAAAAAGGTAAGAGGAAACCTCTGACAACTTCATATAGCTTTTTAGAATTCAGCCGTGAAAGCCAAACGGAAGGGGGAGCAGAACTCTTTTGCCTTGGCTCATCTATTTAATCTGAAGTCCCTGAGGCTGACTTTGAAGAACTTCAGGCTGAGGGAAGGGGAAGGTCAGCACCTACATCCCGTTCCTCAGCAACTCCTATAGGTATTTATCAGCCGCGAGTGAAGAGCAGCAAGAGAAGGAGTCAAGAAAACACCAGGTAAGTTAATAGATCCATTGGTCTAGTACTGGGAGAAATGAAGACTGTAGGTGACTTCCCAAAAGAAAAGAAAATAGCTCTTCTTGTCTCGGGTGTATACCGGCTTAATCTAAGCTACTTTCTGTTCCATAGTTACAAAGGAAGCTGGAAGCGTTTACCATTACCTGAAAAAAAAAGGAATTAAATAACAGAAAGACAAACCAAGAAAAATATTTCTAAAAAAAAGTGGGAAGTCTCATATCTCACAGATTCATAATAGATTCATTTCAAACTTTTCCAATCGCGAATCAAAAACTTGGCAAGTTACATGTTTTGAAATCAAGCTTGCTTTTACTACGGCCTCTGTTTTAAATCTGTTACTTTTGCCCTGTGTGTTTCGTAGTAGTAGATGAAAACTTTTTTTAGACTTACTCCTATACTGAAAGGTGACTGAAGTGACATCCAGACAGAAGCTAGGATGTGTCAACTGCAGAAATGACTGAATTGGAGTACTGCAAATGGAAACTTGTTTCTTATTTCTTATATGCACAGGAAGTATATCACTTTCTTTTCACTTCTTATCTTCAGACTGTTAGATTTCTAGCAAGAAACGAACTGTTTGTGTTACAAACACAATAATTATCAAACCTATGAATGACAACTAGCCATCATTAGCTCTTGGCCCTCCTGCAAATTTACTGGACATCAGATTAAATCTTGGGGAATTAGACTTTATACGTGTTTCAGTTTGGTTTATCCGAATCATATGTTTCTAACTTGAATACTAAAATGAGCTAGGTTGAACTGGATGAGTTTTAGGCTGAAAATATAGCTATTCTGTTCATAACTAGTTATGAGCATAGGAGAACAAAAGATATTAAATACCTAGCGTGCACATGTCTTAAGGAGTAAAGGATTGTGTACTTTGCTTTCAGCCAGGTGATGGCCTCTATTATATATGCAGCCAAGAAAATATACAACTAAAGCACATTGTTTACCCTACATCCCGGTGAGGGGAGATGAACATGGGTAGAAGTATTAATGTATTAATGTAAATGAAATAAGGGACTACATCCTGGTAGTTTGAGCATCTACACTCTGCCCCAAATGTTAAAATATAGTGTGAGAAATTACTAGCTTGTACATGAGCACAGATACTTGTACAATATTGCCGTGTTCCTAGATATAACTGGACCCACGTGTTAGTTACTGAGATAGGAGCCAATCGAGTATTCCAGGGAGTAAATGGAAATACCTATATGCCACTGTGATAGGTGTAATATAGGAACCTGCCAGGAACACATGAAGACACTTGCCATTACTGCAAAACACTGAGCAGAAAGAGGGACATCTACATGAAGCAATGTCTTTCTGATCCACTCCTTGTAATAACAGGCTTTTTCTTTTTTAGGAGAATAGCTTGCTGCTCAAGTACAGTTTTTGAAGGGAATAATGAGAAAGACACATAAAAAAAACCAGAGAATGCACTATGTCCTCTTAGAGCATCCATTTTTTTAAAAACAGAAATAAAAAGAAAATATAATTGTTTAGGATTCCTGGAAACTAAACATTAACCGCAACAACAACATTCTAATCTTTTTGGCCGCAAACTCCAGAAATTTAACACAAGAAGTGGTGTCATGAAGAACTACTTTCAATCATTAAATCACTCCCATAATCTAGTTTCATAGGGTTTTAAATGACCAAGGACAGGGAGACAGTGATGTGGCCTCCAAAAGAAAATCTGAAACAGAAATTTCCAAGTCCTGCAAAAAATATTGATTCACATTAGAACCAAAAGGAGCCTTTGATTGCAGCCCAGAGTAACCACAGCTAGATCTGAAACCAGAAGTTCTGCAGTAATCCATGCAATAAAACTTAAAAGGCATAAAGTTACAAAAAAAAAAAACCCAACAAACAAACCAAAAAAACCCCACCATGTATTTAGCCTTTAAAAGGTAGGGACTCAAAGCACTGAAGAGTGTATAATGAAAAATTTTTACATGTACTACTCTGTCCTGCTTATAAACCCAACAATTACAGATGCAAAATATTCTAGCAGCTTACGCCTCACTCACGCAGAAACTTTGGAAGCTGGCTCCGAAGTGTGGAGCCAGCTGTGTCCATTGGAAAGTAAGGAAAAGTGTTGTTTTGGATGCGGCATAAGCGAAACAGCGTTTGGTAGGTCAGCGTCTATAAGCTGTAGAAATAGTAAATGGAGATAACTTCCAAGCAGATAGGATTTACTGTTTGTGGCCATGTCCTCTATTGTTCCACAGAAAGCCTGAGCTTTATGATTTGGGTCAAACACACCTCTCTGCTCTCCTGCACCTCAAAAATCATTAGCTCGAAATACAAAGAGATTAATTATGGAGATAATGCAGATTAAGCAAGAGGTACAAATAAAATCCTCCTCTCGTACATCTGTGAGTATGGCCGGTGCCACATCTTTCCAAGGCAATTCTTCATTTAGTTAAGATTTGAAAGCAAGGTGGCAGTTCTCAGAAGCTATGCAAGGTTGAAAGAGGCTGAAATACCCAGAGTAGGAGCCCACTAATAAATCACCACAGAATGGCATCATTCTGTCTGCCTTAGGAAGCAGAGCTGTGAGGTGCTGCTCGCTCTTGAGTCACTATTGAATCAATGCCCTAACATGGTGCTAACGACAGGATGCTGCTTACATTAAGGACTAAAAGCAAAGTCTTGGCCAATTCTATTTATCAAAGACACTATGCCACTTTTAATAATGTTAGGGAAATAATTAATCCTTTTGCAACGTTTCAAATATAAATTCAAGTCATGCCCTCATAATCATAGCCAGCTGCTTGCTACTTCCCTAACTGGCTCCTCACCCCCTAGACAAATATCCTGGGGTTTTGTTGTTTTCTTTTTAACCAATTAAGTCCTGTACAACACAGCCCATTTTTTGCACCCCTCTTGTGCAACTCTCCTGGTCATACATGAGATACTACCAGTGGTTTCTTCCACAATGCGGAGAAAGCTCAGACTGCTCGCTATAATCCAGCATGCCATGCTTGCTAGCTTCTTGCAAACACCTTCTTCCCGAGGGGCCTATATGCTACTATTCTTCCTTCAAATCAACACTTAAAAGAGCCACGTATTCCAAACAACTGAGCTAGAATATATTCTTCTTTATTTTATTTGGGATGCAAGACCTTTAGAGTTGTCCACAGAACAACATTACCTTTTGCATTGTATAAACAAAATAATAATGCATAAGATTATTATATGTATTTTACCTAAATTCCCTAACATTTTCAAATGAAACCTGCATTCTTTGTGCCCTGTTAAATGTTGCCGAGTATCGAAGGGAGCTGCTAAACATGTGGTTAGTACAGTGATCCCTGCGTAGCCTTTACAAATCTCAACAGTCTCTTTTGAGGCTTAGTAAATATATGTAAAATCATTTTAAGATGTTTGGATGAGACAGGGCTACTGCAATCCAGAGCATTATTATCTTTCTGTTGGTGAAGTGCTCAGAAATGAATGAAGCATATAGGGTGAGGTTCCATCAGAGTCATGTAATGAAGCTAAACATGCTGTCATTTTAACCCAATTTGTTTCCCTCTGTACTGCTGCCTCACCAGTTTGTTAGAGCCTCTCAAAGGAGCTCATCTAGTGTCAGCTTACAACTTCCACACCTAGCCCGTACTTTACTCCTGGAATGGGTAGGTATCCCTGCCCTGCAAACTCTTAACTGCTGGTTCAACAGACCTGCCAGGACAGGTCCCTGCAACATTCCCCTCTGTGGGCAAATGGTAGGATGCCAGAAATATTAGACAGGAACCTGTTCTCCCAGGAATGTAATTCATAGAAGGAAATAATTTACTATTTTCCCAGATGGAATAATTAAACAGCTAGGCACTGTCCTCCCAAGCTGCAGAAAAGAAGAGCAAACGAGAGGGAAAAAAAAGAGCTGGAATGTCCTTCAATATAAATTCTCTTCCAGACTAAACAACTTAATTCTGTAAATCTTTCCTCATAAGCCACACTTTCTAGGCCCCTGACCATTCTCACTCCTCTCCTATGGACTCCAAATTGGAGTCCATTGTTTCAAAATGCAGTGACCAAAACTGGACACAAACCTTCAGCTGATACTTTACCAACACCAAGAGGAGTTAACTTCACAAGTCTCACAGAACAGACTTCTGTAAGCACCTTATTCCTGCTAGCACGCCTGCCTTTTTCATTACGGCATGATCTGGCTGATTTAGGTTCAGCTTGTAATCCATTAAAACCTCAAGATCTTTTTATGCAGAGCTGCTACCTCGTCACTTGTTCTCATTCACTATCTGCAGGGTTTATTATTCCCGCCTAGACATTGAACTTCGTTATTATTGAACTACATTTTACTTTCTTCAGATCATTTTTCCTGACTCCTTTTGAATATCAATCCTGTCTTTTAAACACATATGCAAAACCTTCCATCTTCATGCTGTCTCCAAATTTGATTAGTGTTCCTCTCTAGTCTATCACACAAGTCATTAGTGAAAATACCAAGTAGTATCAGACTGTCTAAGAAATCCACTCAAAATACCCTTTCATTCAGAAAACAAACAGTCAGTAACTTCTCTTAATGCTCTATTCCACCCAGCTTTACCTCCTCTCTACTAGAGTTTTATCTAAAATAAATTTTCTTAGTTTGCTTATGAGAACCTCATGGGAGACAGCATAGAAGCCTCACTAATGTCAAACTGTATTACCTGTACACCTTCTCCTCTTCTTGCAAGGCCAGTATACTGGTATGACAATTTCTTCTTAGCAAATTCATAATGGCTTTTACTTTTTTTTTTCTCCTTAGTTTGTTGTTTTGGTGGTTTTTTAATTTTGTACTTTTCTGGGAATTGGAGTTAAATCTGCCATCTGTAATTCCCTCATACTTTCTAGTTTCAAGACAGGCACTATATTTACCTCCTTTCAGTCTTCTGATACGGCACTCATACTCAGCAAATTCTCAGAGACAAAGACCTGCAGCACTGTAGTTACTTCAGCCAATTCTCTAAATTCACTAGAATGAAATTAATTGGGGCCACTGAACCTGAAGACGTCAAAAAGCCTCAGCCCTGTCCTCTGGGAGGTGAGAACACACGTATTCTTCAATGTAGGCAAACATTAATATTCCAGAATTTCTCATACTCTGACTTGGCATTGCCCCGTTAGTTTTCCATTGTGCTTTAAGGTCACTAATTAATGTATGCCCTACTTTTCCACCCAGGAATAGATTTGGGCTGGGGTTTTTTTTCTTTGAAATGCAGAGTGTCTAGAGAGCACCTGTTCTACCATATGGGTTTGGGGTCAGCTTTGTGATACCTGAATTCTGTTTGGGTAACACGCAAGAAATACTATCTAACGTCTTTTATAAGAAGCTTTCAAAGCACTGAAAAATTACATACTGGGGCCAACATTTAAGATTAGCTATTAGTGCAAGGTACTCTGTTTGGGATAGTCTGCACATAGTCTCCTGAGGTGTTGAGCAAGAATACCACTTATTTAAATCTATGGAAATTTACAGTCCATAGGTATGTATCAGTTCAGTACACAGCATAAAATACCTGTACTTGTATGGAAAAACTCTTTGCCTCACAAAATTTTCATTCAATGATTAAGACTCACTAGAAGTCTAGTAATGGCTTCCTAGATTTCTGTCCATCCTCACATAGGTGGGAGTACCCTGCAGACCAATTTGACATGCATTGGCTAGCAGTAGTCTTCAGCAGACGAACTTAACAGCCAGAAAACAAATGGGGCACAGCGTAATTCAGTCACACCTGTTCTTTTTTCCTCCCTGGCCCCATAAAAATACAACAGGGGACTGTTTTCAACAGGGAAAATAAGCCAGATTTATCTGTGCATGTGTGCAGAGTGGCTCAAATGGACTGCAAAGGGGACTGCAAAATTTGGCTCAAAGTGACGGTGTTCCTTATTGTTGAAAGTCTCCACAGAAAAAGTCATTTTTAAAAAGATATTCAATGAAAAATAGGAAAAGATCAGGTATACACAAATAGATTTTCCCACATATAAAGACACTGTTAAGCTGAAAGATTTGAGAAAGAATGACAAAGTCAAATTTAAGAGAGAATGAAAACGTGGAAACTGGAAATACGCATATACTGAAACTGAAGGTAGGATGTACCAGGAGTGAACTCCTTGAATTTAACAATACGGATAATCAAATCTTATCATCATGGAATTCTGAAAAATAAGCATATGATGGATCTACGATACTTGCTTCTGTTTTTAGATGCTATAAGAATCAAGTTTTCACCTTTATTTCATAACTACCAATGCAAAAATATGCATTCTTGACAAAATTAAAAATTGTGATTCTTGTGTATTCGCTATTCCAGCAGCACTGAGTTTCTCAAAAAATGTAAGATATGCCAAGAATCACAATAATAGAAGTGGTAACTGGCAATATTTAACTTGGAAAGAGAGAAGGAAAGGAATACTTTATAGAAAACCAAATAAAGACAGCCCATATGACGAATTCCTTTGTCCTAGTTTGGCTAGCCAGATTTGATGATGCGTTCATCAGTGATGTTTAATGTTCAAACAAACACGTATGTTTTTTGTAACAGGCACAGGCCCTATATTTCCCTGACAGAAGAAACTACACATGTGCTTTTTATTTTTTTAGCTGTTTTCCTGCTGATATTTTTCTCTCCACTTTAATCTAGCTGACCTGGCATTGAGCAGGGTGAGTTGGACTAGACGATCTCCTGAGGTCCCTTCCAGCCTCAGCTTTCCTATGACTCTGAATCTTTCCGATGGTATTTCTGCTAAATCGATCTTGTTATGAACTGGAAACAACAGCTGTGAAAACCAGGCACCTTATAGCTCTGCTCCCAACCACGGAGAAAAATGGTCTTTGATCATAGCATGAGATCTGCCACAGCAAGCTACTGTCACCACAGAACAGGTTGACAAAGAAAGCAAAGTATGAGGTTCCTTCCAGTAGCTGACTGGCCTCTTCACCAGCAAAGAATAACTACAGCTGACAAAAGCTTCTCATAGAAATTCATTTCTCACAGCCTCAGATAACACTAATCCCAAACACAAATCTTCTCCTTGACTATAAAACACGTTCCACACTTCGTAACTGATAGCTACCATAATATAAAATTCAGGGTTCAGCTGGAAAAAATATTAAATCAGAGGGTATAAATATGTGAATGCAAACCAAAAAGTCTAACACAAAACACGTTAACTAATTTCAAGACATTACTTTATGGATAAATATCTAAAAAGTCTCCAAGCAGCATGCTCTTTGGTCAGGACCCTGTTCTCCCTTCCTGATGGTTTTTTCATTCTGCTGAATCTGTAACACTATGTTCTGTTCTTGCCTGACAGCAGTCCATAGTCCCCCAAAATACCATAATATTATGAATTTAGTCCTATACTTGTTTAGCCAATCTGAAAAGCTAAAACACTAGAATGAATGAAAAACTGTATTACACATAGAGGTCTTTAACGTGAAGGAATATGTTGAGCTCTTGCTGTTGTCGATGTTGATAAAGATTCGTGGGGTTTTTATAAAATATAAATACATTTTAATATATCAATTCTCTTTTTTCTCCTGTATTTACTATTCTGAGGACAGAGTTAGCAATAATATAAAACTGTATTTCTAGTCCCTTAATGAATATTCTTTATCAGGTGTGCTTTAAGCATTGGAAACAAACACCTATAAAAAGTCTCATTTGCATTAATTTTTATGTATAAGAAAACAGAATGGTTTTTGTAATATGTTTAGTTTTACATCTCTTTCTTTAATGTGGTAATCCCCTTAGATCAGTTAATTATGTTTTATGGAAAATTGAAATTTAATATTTTAAGAGAAGAATTGAGCATACTTTCAACCTCTTTATATCTAGCTGCTCCTAAGGAAGAAAGATTCGATTTCACTAAAGGAGTTAATTTTCCACACTAAGGAGAGAATGGGCAAAATCCCTGTTAGAGGGGGCATGAGTCTCCCAGGAAGAACCTCTTGTGCTTCATAAGCTGCATGATGATGTATGTGTGTCAAATGCAACACGAGTACAGGGGAAAAATGCAGGACTTACATGACCCCTGTTTCATTTTACCCTTTTTCTTCTTTCTGGTTTTCATCTCTATTAAGAATTTTGTAACAGCATCAAGTACGCATATATAATTCAATACGCTTGCTTAAATGATGCTTCCTCAATGAAACAGAGACTGTTTATTCAGCCTGTTTATTGCAAAACTGCTTCTGCACACAGTTTTTGGATGTTTGTTGTTTCTGTGAAATTCCTATCCTTTATTTCAAGGGTGTTATTAGCTCGTGTTTTGTGGTGAAAGAAATCTCTATTTTCTAAAGTCATTGGGGCCTTCCTATAAGTGAGAGGTGGGGAAGGAATTATTATTGTGTAATAGAACTGAATTTTTCCTAAAAAAGCTGTGAACCTCACATTTTCTAGGTTTTGTGGTTTATTTAATCTAGTTTTAATTTTTTTTAAAAAACTTTGCCATAAGATATTTTAATTAACCATAATTTGGGATAGAAAGAATTAAAAGTGTATTTGTTGTCTCAATTATCAATATAGTAGACATGCTTACCCTGAAGGGATCAACTCAGTAGATGGACAGACACACAAATAGATAGAATTCAGAATTTGTTAAGAAACAGCGGAAAGCAGATTCACTATTTTGAATACATATATAGCTCTTGAAGGAGATTCTCTATTGCTTCAGATATTCATTAAAAGGTCAAAATATTTAAGCATGGAAAAGACTACTATCCTGGTCTCCGTTTCTTAGATACTCTATTGATGGAATACTTTTGAGATTTAAGCCCTGAAGAGGTGCACTTAAGCCCCTGAAGAGGGGTATGCATGTCACAGATTTGTGCATCTTCTTTTCAGTGGTTTTGCTGAGCACAGGGACCATGAATTACTTAGTACTGCTCTCCTGTTCAGTCAGATAATGGCCAAATAAAAAAATCAATATAAAAGCACCTCACGTTTCACAAGGCAGATGGACTTGGCTGAAAAGTTCATCCTAGATGAACAAATCACATTATTTTGAGAAAATTTTGCATCAAGAATTTAAGTCATGCCGGCTTGAACAATGTGCTTTTAAACAACCAGGAATTAAGAGAACTGGGGAAAGAAACTTGGCTTTGTTTTGCTTTTCTTTTAGAAGAAACAGTTTTCACAAAGCTTGAAGAATTTTTCTGAAAGAGTTAAAATGGCAGAAGATGAAGAATTAAATAAAATTAACTTAAAAATCAAATAGCTGTTTTTGATACTTCTGCTTTTAACAGTAAGGAAGCAATGTTTATGAAACAGAAATAGACTCTAGGAATAAATTAGGCATTGGGAAAACAGGTGGGTGTAGCAGAGGAGTGAGTACTTGGAAAGTGGGGAGGGTAAAGGGGAAGAACAATCATCGGTCACTTTGCAGGGAAGCAGAGAGAAGGTTAATTGGGTAACTTTGGTGCAACTTAGTCTGTCAGATACGGCCATATTTACAGTTTTTAGAGACTCTTATGCTGGTCTCATATCTCATAACTGTAAATAGGGATGGTTTTAGCTGTGCCTGTTCTCTCATAACTTCCCTCATTTTCAGATCTTTTTTCCCCCGGGAACTTCCTTTGTACTTATATTAACAGCAGACATTAAGTTTTCCAAGGCTTACAAAGAATGAACATAATCCTTCCTGGGAAGTTTAATGCTTTCATGCATGACTTCTTGTTTTGTTCACCATATTAGATTTGCTTTTCCTTCCCCCTCCCCCCTTCTTTTAGTCCTCCTAATTTCAAGTCACTTGTATCTCATCTTGTTCTCAGCAGTTATTCCTTCCTAAAGGATTAGTGTATTTGTATGTTACTCATTTTGCAAAACAATGTCAGGCCATATTTTCCCATAAGGTTCTTTAATCTCCCAACTGTCCCTTATTTATTCTTCTGTCTGTCTGTCTGTCTCTTGCTCCTTCTGGCATTCCAAAGCCGATGCTCTAAATTACAAAACTCAGTTCTCAACTTGATGCTGGGCTGTGAATGACTTTGTAATTTTGAGGGCAGGGAGGGAAGAGTGTGGAGATAATCAGGCATTTGCCTTTTTATTTCTTCACCCTAAAATTTTTTCTCTCTCCCTTTTCCCTTACTAGAGTGTTTGCTTCTGCAGGTAGGTAGCTGTATCTCTCTGGAAATATGTTACCTTTTACACTGCAGAGAATTCATGACATCGAAACGCAAACCATTCTCTGGGTTTGTGTTTAAAATGGTGTGCAATGCGGTGCACATGATAGTGAAGAACATCCATCCTGGGTGAAACCAAAGGCCCACCTAGCCCAGCATCCCGTTTCCAGCAACCGACAAGACTAAATGCCTGGTGAAAAGCATAGAAACAGCAAACAGTTTGCAAGTCACAGACCTCTCAAGTCAGAGCTGGTGTCCATCTATTTAATAAGCTACAATGGATTTTCCTTTCCATGAACTTGTAAAAATTTGTATGGATTCAAGGGATGGCTGGACATCTACAGCACCCTGTGGTAAGGGCTTGCACAGCTCAGCTACACGCTGTGTAAAGAACCACCTCGTTTTTGCTAGTTTTGAATCTCCTTCCTACTAGGCTCATTTGATGGTCTGCAGCTGTTGAATTAGAAATAGACTGCCTTCAATGCCTGTTCACCCTCTCCATGCCACTTGTGATTTAATACATCTCTCTCATTCTTTCACCATCACCACCACCAATCGTCTTTTTTCCAGGCCAAAGCGCACTTACTCATTTCTCACATGGAAGCTGGTGCAGACCTTTGATCAGACTTGCAGCCCTTTCCTCAACCTACCCTGTACAACTGTCTCCTTTTCAGGATAGGGAGAACCAGAACTGCACGCTGTTCAAGACGGCAATGCGTCATGGGTTTATACCGTGGAAAAAATGTTTATCTGTTTATTCTGTTTTTCCCTCACAATTCTTAACATTTGACTTCGCTTTTGTGATTGCGATTATCACTGAGCCGACGTTTTCACGGAACCATCCATCATTACTCTTTCCTGAGTTTTAATGGTCAGCTAAATGCCTTTTTTTTTTCTTTTTTTCTTTTTTTTTTTTTTTTTTTTTTTTTTTTTTTTTTTTTTTTTTTTTTTTTTTTTTTTTTAAAGAAGGAAGTTAGGATTGCTTTGGAAGTTAGGATTGCTTTTTGGTAAACAATGTTTTTGTGCTTCTCTTTAGGCTTACCTGTAAGGTTAAAAGCCCGGTCACTGACTCTTATAATGTCTTTATGTCTTTTTGCTGTTCCTCCCACCTAATCTTCATCATAACTATTCAGAATAACAGTATCATCAGCAAATTTTGTCATGGTGCTTTTCACCTCTTTTTCCAGGTTATTTACATTAAGGAACCCAAAGTCTCAGCAGCCCCCTAAAGATCACCCCCAGCACCGGTGACCTCCTTCCGTGTGAAAACTGATCACCTACTTTTACCTTTCATTTTCTATATTTTAACCAAATATTTATCCATGCAAAGACCTTTTCTGTGGATATTCAGAATTTCAGTGGATGTTTAGTTCCCTTAAAACCTTCTGATGAAGCATCTTGTCAAAAGCTCTTTTTGGTAACCTAAGCAAATTATCAGCCCAATTTCCGCAGTATACCTGTTTGAAATACTTTAACATGCTAACCAGCATTGGCCGCTGCACATATAAAAACAAAACTTAAAGTTTTGTGGACAGAAAGGTTATTGCTAGGACTGGAGGGTGGGTTCCCTCCCAAGAAATAAACACCATTCTCCACTACCTGTTCCTCCATCTTTACTACTTTACATGCAACATTTTTCATGCATGCCTAGGAATAGGTGTCAGCAGAATACATCACTCCAAATCAGCTGTGCTTCTATGAGCTAGCTGACTTAGTTACTAGTTGCTAGGTGCATGCTGAAAGACCTTTGATCTTAAGAAGTCAAAGTAGGAGCTTGAGTCTTGGTGGTTTTTTGTTTTTTTCTTTTTCGAAGGTTTCCCCAGAAACTAAATGCTTAAACTAGTGCTGCATTACTTCTGACTGCATACAATTTCTTTTCTTCACTGAGAGTCTTAGAGGCCAGTGTAAACTAGACTGCGTAACCCAGACTAAACACGTAAAACAAGTACAAACTGTAGTTCGCACTGATTCAGTTTAATTCAGTGTAAAACTAACAGAAACTCTTCCAATGAAAACTGTAACTCACAGCAGCTTTGCCTGGTAACATTAAGAACTCAAAACAGGCGATAACAGGTGAAATTCCCCTTTGTATACATGTATTGTAGTCAGACACGTCCAAAGCAAAAACACTGCAGTTACACAGCCCCTCAACTTGGTTATCTGTCTCTGCTGTTTCTCTACTTAACACATTACTGCTCGGTGAATCAGTCATTCAGAGTTTTTTGGTTTTTTGTTTTAACATACTCAGCTTACGACTGTGCAAATAAGATTCCCAAATCCATTCCTCAGATCAAATAAAGGTAATTACAGAGCTTACTGTGGGCGATTCCCAGTGGGAGGGTGGGAGTGGCCACGGGTGGGGCTGCAAGGTGAATACTGTACATGCACAACAGAGAAAATGGGAATGTACCACACCCATCATAAAACATGCTGCCACAGCCAGCAACAGAAACCATTAGGGTGGATCATCATACACACCTTCTCATAAAGACAGAAAGATGGCATGAGATCCCAAGATGAACTCTCAAGTCACAGGGAGATGAGCATGACTCACTGAGAGAGAAAAGGAACGTAAAACAAATTACGAGACTACTGAAGGATCTATGCCATGTGTCCCCCACATTCCCCCTACATGATGTTCCCCGAAGAGGATTAATAGGGTACACCGCATTGCACACAGCCCTTAAGCTATCAATAGGTAATTAATGAGAACATCTTACTCTTAATCACGTTTATTACACTAGCACATAAGAAGCAAGGAACAGGGCCACAACATGTTATGTGTTGGGTACAGAGTAGCTGACAATTCCTGACCCATGTTACTTATTATATCATTCGGTGGTTCTCACATGTTTTGAAATGTTAACCAATCTCATCTCTTAGCATTTGCCTTTAAAACCAACTGACATTTGCCTTTCAATTAAAATTCAATAGTGAAATTTAAAAAAGAGATCTTACAGAAAATACTGTGGATAGCCTGTAGACCACTTTGGAAGACAGGAACTAGAACAGCCATAGTAGAAGGGAAAGGGATACATTGGAATATATCAAAAGAACTAATAATGTGATAGAAGAAAGTAAGGTGACATGGACTTTCACTGCAGGGAGAGGAAAGGAAAGAGGATGGATAAAGGAATACTTAGAAAGAGACAACCTACATAATGACAGGAGAAAGGGACACTGAAGGGAACAAAAGATTACGTGAAACAGGGCTATAAAAAAGGTAAGAGTGAAGCACAGACTGTGAGGGATACCTGGAGAAGAGCAAAGTGGTAATACCCTAGTATATTCTCTTAGTCTTCAGCAATCTGCAATTCATGAATTTTTAAGCCAAAAAAGGTACCTCTTTATTCAATCTAATGGCTATAACTGCTTTATCTTTGCTTCTTCCTATGGTTTTTGTATAAGTCACACGATTGTACTGACAGCTCTGCTATACTTGTTGCATCTATACATTGCCACTCCCCAGACCCGCTGCAGAGTAAAACTTTGCTCTGAATTCAGCGCAAAGAATTCAGTTACATGCTTGCTGTGATCAGCCCGTGAACACGCTACACCGTTATCTCCTGTGCTGGTTTGACCTGCCAACCAAATTGGTTATTCATGAAAGAATCACAGTTTCTGTGTCATATTAACTACTTCAACTCTTGGAACTGTGTCTGACTTCATGCTTAGATGTCTAGTATAAAGCAATGAAATTTCATACTCCTCATTCAGGCAACAGCACAATCATTCATCCAGAAAACAGGACAGAGTATGCAAAGGATAGGGTTTTGAAAATACCATCAGAGTTGCAAAGCTGGTAGGGAGAGCTAACATCTTTTTTTATTAGGTTAACCAGCGTAGTTGGAACAATCTATTAGTGTTTATTATGATGAGGAAAAAGGTGTGGGGAAACCCAAGTCCAAACGACAAGCTCATTCACCTTCTTAGCTAAATTTTTCCATGCTTGGTTTCTGTTCAATGCCGAGTTCCCTTTCTGCTGAGCTAATTATATTGGTCCAATACCTGTGAGGAACTTTTCTCTATCGAGGGCTTCCCAAATGATGGGTCTGCCCAGTCTACAAGAAATATGGAAGTTCTTACAGTATTATCTCAGCCATACTGCATGAATTTCTGCCGTGTTTTCTATTTCTGCATAAACTAATACTTTAGCATTAGAGATAAAATACATACCCAAAATGAACAGGATACGCCATGCAGCTGAGGAGAAACCCTATGATCGGCTTTTCTCAATTTTGAGTGAATTGCTGTGTACTTGGAGAATGTCTGCTGTGTAAACACCATGGCGTGCCTACATCTTGAACACTACGTGTAGTTTTGGTCCTCCCCATCCCAGAAAGGTGTTAGCAGAACTAGAAGCTGTTCAAGGAAGGGCTGCAGGTATAAGCAAAGGTCTGGAATGGATTCCGAATGAGAAATGACTAAGTAAGTTTCAGCCCGGAAAAGAGGCAATGGTGGCGAGGAAAACAGAACAAAACTGTAATAAATCAGAAACAGAGAGTCCTCTGCAGGGACAGACATGTCCTTCCTTCCTCACAGTTGGTGTCAGAAGTAATAGAAGCAGGATAAAATATAAACAAAAAAGAAAAGCTAAAATGTCAATCTAAGGACGGAAACCTGGACTAAAGACCACAGTGACAGTAACATTGCCTGTATATTTTACTATGTTCAGCCACGCAAAGAAATGTCCTGGATCTGCCTCCTAAAATGTTTTTTTTCCATACAATAGCTTTAGGACAAATGCCTTTCCTTTTTTTGGAAAGAGTTTGTTTATACAGACAGTTGTAGTATTTTATAAAGGTGTTCCTACAGCAGATTAAACACCTGCTGCAAACACTCCACTTTTCTCTCCACCTACCAGGAAGCACCTGGATGTTTTAGAGCTCCTAACCACTCCTGCTCGAGAGCATATCTGGACATACAGGTAGCCCTTAATGAAAAGAAATAAACCCTAATAATTCAGGAATGATCTCATTTAAAAATGGCATCCTTCTCCTACATGAATTCAGTACCTTGATATAAGTGACCCGAAATACTGGTAGACTTCTTAATGGTCTACGGTACTGCAGACCACTACACTGTCTATCACTCTTAAATTTCTCAGAGAATTGCTAGATCCAGGCTGCTTCTTCATCATTTTTCCATTCGTCATTACATCTTCTGCTATTTCATAATGCCACCGTGTTTCTAGCACCCAACTCCCTTCAGTAATATTCGTCTTAACGCACAATCTTAATTTACTACTACATGAGGATGTCATCGATTGATTTACTTTCTCTCAAATCTCTAATGAAAATAATAAATGACATTAGAGTTAATCCTAAGCTTCTTCATCATTTTTCCGTTCGTCATTACATCTTTTGCTATTTCATAATGCCACCGTGTTTCTAGCACCCAACTCCCTTCAGTAATATTCGTCTTAACGCACAATCTTAATTTACTACTACATGAGGATGTCATCGATTGATTTACTTTCTCTCAAATCTCTAATGAAAATAATAAATGACATTAGAGTTAATCCTAAACCCTGAGGTATGCCACTAGAAAACTTGCTGTTTAGATTTATCAAATTAAGTTAATCACTATTCTATTCAGGTGTCAGTTGGCATAACAAGTCTCAAACCCAAATTCATATGGAATTATTCCACAACCAGATCTACTTGAGTAGAATCTACACTTCTATGGAGTTCTGAAAACGAACTACCTACATGTAAACTCATCCAGTGTTGTAACATTCAGGTTATTTATATCACTCTCAGAATAACTATTCCATAGCAATTGATTCACGTGGAGAGATGGAACATCAGGCAAGCTGTAATGCAGCTGTAGCCAAACCCCCTTTCCTCCTCGATAGTTACTATTAAGAGGGTAGCAAACACATCCCATGTAGTATGATGCAGAAAGGGTCTCATGGTTGTAAAATTTCTTCACCCATACTTGAGATCACTGCTCCAGCCCTGATGAATTAAGCTTATTTTCCACATGCTCCCACTAAATATGCAAAAGTTACCTCAAGAGATAGCTAAATGTGGGCAGTAACCACTAGCTAATCATGAGAGAATTGAGCTCAGAACCCTTGAATAAGAAAGCAAAAATAGCACAGTTAAATTAAACAAAGACTCACAAACAGATCTAAATTCAGACGAGAAGAAAAGACAATCCTCTGTAAGGATTTCCTTGTAAGGAAAATACAAGCTCCGTAAAAGCTATTCGGGTATCCTATAATCAAGGTCCAACACGTACTATAAAGAAGCAAGAAAGCAGTAAGAAACTGATGTGGCTAAACCACAGTTTAGTGCTGTGCTGTATAGATTGAAATCCTGCTCCTGAAAATGTCTTCTAAAAATAGGGCAAGCCTTAGTGACAAGAATGCTAGAGATCAACAAAGCAATCATAGCTATCACCAGCATGATCCCAGCACAACCTTCGGTGTCAATCTGTCAGGAATATGCTTAGAAAGAAGGTCTTGCATTCATCGTAAGCCACACAACTTTCTGATTCTCATTAATAAATTCCTTTTCTTCTGAAAGTTTCCCATATAAACAATTACACGTAGAAATATTCCTGTATACATGGCAAGTTTTAGTCACAAAATTTTGGTCATTTCTACAATATTTGGAACATGACATTATTGGGGGGCAGATTTTTAACTATAAACTGAAAAGTGGAATTCTAAAACCTCGTGGCTTCTCTGACTCCTTTCTCATAAAAGACTCAGGAAAAAAATCCCAAATATTTACTTCTTTCTTGCACTGGAAAACATCAGTGTGATTTGGAGAGGAAAAAGATGATTTAGTGTTTTGGGGAGGGGGCAGAGAAGAGAGTAGATCACACAAGCCAGTGTCAAGCAAGGATCAGTGAGCTGCCTAAGGCATGCATGCAGAATGAATTACGAATTGGGGAACATCCAAACACACCTTCCTCTCATGAAAACTGATCTCAGCCCCAAGGGATGGAGAGGGCATTTACAGTAACATACAGCGTTTAGAGCAGTTCGGATTGCTTAGACGGCCCAGTGCCGAGCTCTGGTGAAGTGTATCACCGGCAAAATGCCCTCCAATATCCAGAAAAGACACAAAACCAAGAATTGTTTAAACTATGGATTGCTGCCACAGGACTCCAGTCATGCAGAGCTAATAGATCAGCTGCTGCTACCTTGCTTATTCAAACGCTCAGCTGAGGTTACAGTTTCTCACTATTTTCTTTTTTTAAAGATAGTTATCTTATCATAGGAGCCTAGGATTGTCACGCAACATTTACAAAAGTAAAAATGACATGGGCTGGGGAGGAATGGTTCCAGCTACATCTGGGATAATCAGATACCTTTTTCCAAATCAAAGCATCATTGTTTTCTTTAACAAGTCCTACATCTAGGCAACCCACAATTTCCTTAAGCTCCCTGTCTCCCAGGAACAGTTTATTGTAAATGATTTATTGTAATCCTGATTAGCTACCTCTCCACTGACGGTAATTTCTTCCCTCTTAAAGAAGATTTGTCAGTAAGCGGTCTGATTTCTCTTTGCTAAAATCTATATTAACAATGCAAAGTGTTTTCTTTTTTTCTTATACATTATTTCTACAGAATAAAGTTATTCTAAGGCACATTTTAAAAACAAAAACCAAAATTTAAAGAACAATAACGGCAAAGATTTTTTAGTGTGTTAATGTGGCAGTTTATACTTATCTGTATTTGTAGCTTGCTGTGATACAGATCACTGAAAGTAAAGTCGCAAATGGCTTTTGGAGTGAGAATTTTGGACTCCAAGAAAAAACGAGAAAGTCAGAAGTACATGGCCAGAGGTTTTTCTCTCACAGCAAGACATATGCACAGCATGTCATTTCTAGGATAAGGATAACTTGGAGAGGCAGTTTTACTGAGCTGCTTAAGAACGGTGCTGTTCTTAATGTGAAAACTGAACACAGCACTGTGATCGTAGGCTTGGGATTTTTCCCCATGTGGGAGATCTGAAATGGATTCTCGACGAAGGCATTAAATCACTGCCATTGAATGCACTTCCCCATGTGGGAGATCCCTCTGAAATGGATTCTCGATGAAGGCATTAAATCACTGCCATTGAATGCAGATTATCAGCTCGATATTGTTTTAGTACAAGGCTGCTTCTCGTTTAATATTCAGTAAAACACTTTCACTATGCAGGGAAGAATTTTTACAGTATTAAAATGGCAGTAAGACTCCTCCTTTCCTATCAGGCTCCATGAGACAGCAAAATGAAATTCATAAACAGAACCTGGCAAAAGTCTTGGAGGGGAGGGACAATAACCATTTGGTTTTCCTGGACCTTTTGTATTGACTGTCCAAATAACCATGATATATTCACTTTGTTTTCAGAAAGGAAGTCTGATTGCCATCAGAAAGCAGAGCCAGACCTTTCTGACCTGTTGAATTAACCCTTTAGATAATGCTTCTTTTTATCTGGTTCGGTCACAGATCCTAATGGTAAACATAATGAGAACAGAAAAGCTTCAGGCATTATTATACTCTACAATCAGAGCTTTGACTTGCCTGTTTTCTTATTTCCATTAATCCGATTTTCAAGCTCCTCCTATTTGTGACCATTTGTCAAATGTCTCTTGCAATGCAAAAGTCATTAGGCAAGAATCGAAACTGTACAAAAGCTTTTAATAAAATTCTAATGCTTAATACCACAAATTAGGCAGCGGGGTTGAAAAATTGCGGTATAAAAGAGAGGTCAGACATAGTGTTGTATAACCTGAAGATAAATGGGAAAACAGCACTAAAGGGCAGACAGTGTGGAACACTTACAAATATACACGCACATATATTTCCTAGTTGTCAGTTTTCCCACCTGCTTCTTTCAAGATGAGCGTCAGTTAGAAGTATACCTCCTCATCAGCCTCCAGTTAAGCTACTGGGAGAAGAGTCTGCACCTAAGACATTTCTGAACTTTATCTAACATCATTTTTTCCTGATATACTACTATAGGCCTCATACTTGATTTCCAAGCCCCATTGTGCTTTATCCCCTTGGGCAGGGGAGTCTTACTCATCATAAATATAGATTTCTCTTTGAACTGTAAGGGCAAAAAGGTTTTCCACATTTTTAAGTGATATATCTTTGTTAACCAAACCTAATAAACCCCTTAGTTATTTACCTAACAGCCATTTAAACACGTGGCAAAGACTTTGCAAATTAACTCTTGAAGTACAGTGGCTTTTTTCCCCCAACTTGTACATCTGAAATCTAAACTATGAACACAAGACATCTTTACATAGGTACACACTTGGTGCAGTGTTATGCGCGTGACATAAGAAGAGGATGTGAGTTCTTCTTTTGTAGTTTTACTGCATGGTTACAGTGAACTAGGACTGAGAAAAAACTATGGTAGAAAATAAATTACTAGAAGATTAAATTTATTCCTCTTAATCCGAAGAACACCATCAGATATGTCTCATATATCCAAAGATCAAAGATTGAGAACTTGAGAGGAGATACAACTAGCAAAAATAGGTATGGAATGATGAAGTTATTTACATATCTCAGATACATTTAATCATGCAAAACAAAACAAAAAGGCTGAAGGGATTGGTACTAATAAAAAAGTAAAAGCGAAAATATAAGTCCGTAGTAACCATCAGTCTAAGTAATGACAGCAAAAAGACCCTTTTATTTTATATAGCCCCACTGAAAACCATGGGGGTGCATTTATATAACAATCTTCCAATAAAGCGATATCGCTTCATTTGCATAACCCCAAAGCGATACATTTTCATTATCTTATGAACCTATAGAAAACAAAGTAATGACTTATTTTTATAAAAATTGTGTGGTAAATCCATATAAACTCCATATCGCATCTTCATTGTAATTGCACCTACAGAACACTTCTTTGAGAGCTAAAAAAAAAAAATTCAACTGTATTAGGAATTCTGCAGGTTGAGTTATTGTCCAGCTGCACATCTAACACTGTCTAGTCATCTGCACGTAACAGAATGGTTTCTTTTACAGTTTAAGTTTTAGAAAATATTTATTGTAATTTGATTTTGTCGTAACAGGATTTCTATCTGACGTGGATTTGGTAATGGTTTCACTACTCCAAGATCAATCTAATATTAAATTTTCTTCTTCGGACACTCTGGAAAGGGACCGACAAGACCTCATGAAGACACAGGGGGATTCAGTATCCCCAGTTCAGCAAACTGTGAGTAAGATGGCCCAGTTCTGTTTCTCTTTCTTCAGAGGCACGAGTTCAGATACAATATTCAGCAATTGCTGTACTAAATCTCAGCATACTTAACTAGTAACAAAGTCAACATTGAAAGTTTTATTCTTGAAGAGTAGAAACCTGAGTTACTCTTCTGAGCTAATCTTAAGCTCCACGCTAAATTTCCTGTTCGATTGCTCAAAAATTGTACTACTTTAAAAACAAAACAGGCAATCCATCTAGTTACTAACCCAGTAAAAATGCTACAGTTAAAGTAATTCTCATCCTGTTTCTAAAATAAATAAATAAAAAAGCAGACAGACAGAGAGACATCAGAACCTTTTTGTCTACTCCCTGCCAGTAGAGAATACCTTCAAGCACTTCAGAATTCCTTGGGACTTTTTTGGAATAAAATTATCTCCCTCCTGTTGCCTATATATTCATCATGTTTACCTTTCATAACAAAAGTACAACTGAGAACAGTGTTTTTCATCAAACAACAGCAAAATAACCATTGTCATACTTTTATTATCAAAATTTCAGGTGGAGAACTGACAGCACTGCCACTCATACAGCTTTATATAACTAAATATAGGGGTTTTTAAAAATTCTTATTTAACAAAAGATACCATAAACACATGTATTAGGACTATAGAGGAGAGCAAGGAAGTAAGAATTACGAAGTTACAAACTGAGCAGGTGTGCGTTCATGTGAGAAGCCAAAAGCGTCATGAGGTCAGACTTGCTTTCTGCAGGAATCCATGACAGAACAAAACATTAAGCGCTTTGACACACAGACCCATGTGCAAATGAATGGAAAAGCCGTGCCATGTTCCACTCTGCAGAAAGCACTGGCTTTTACACCAACTTCCCTTTGGGACTTCTTGAAATCTGGTTCTTCCATGAAGGCCTATATTCCTTTACCTGTTCTCCTAAAATAATGTAAGACCAACTTGGATTTAGAGGGGGAAAGAGGAAAGGTACCACTTGATAATCTGGTCTGACTTTTTGTGTAACACAGAACATTGTATTTTCCCCTTCACTGAACACAATAACCTGCTCTTGACTTAAGCGTGTCTTCTCAAAAGGCATCCAAGTTGTTACACACCCTTGATGTCAGGGAAAATATGCATAATTTCTGAGCTGAATGTGTTCAGCTTCAGGATCCAGACACTAGTTCTTGTTAAGCCTTTCTCTTCTAGATTAAAGAGCACTTTAGTAGCTGTTATTTTCTTTTTGCTAAAGTGCAAAAGGGAAGGGAGGAGATGAGACAGGAAGAAGGTTAAAATGTCTGCCTAGAGCCTACCTGTCTCACAGAATGAGTGGGGCTATGTTAATGAAAGGAAGTGATGTAACTAGCAACATATCTGGCCGCTTGTAACGCCATCAGAGAATGCGATCAAGCTTATTTGACTAAACTTGCATATGACAAGACTTGCACTGATCATATTCCTGTCACTTAATCTTTCATCACTTGATCATACATCATCTTTTCCCTGAAATTGTCAGACCAACTAGTCAATAGTTACCTAAGATGTCCTGTTTCTCCAAGATGATTGCACAAATTAAGATTACCTCAGTCTTCTCAATGCTTTTATTAATTTACTTTTGAACAGTTTTGGATACCAAGTAACCAGAAACTTTAACTTTAGATCTTTTAGGGCTTCCCTGCATGAAGGTGGCTAGGACTAGTAATTTTATACTTCTCATCAATAATATATTTTTAATGTACTTTTTTGTAAATAATAAAAATAATAAAATATTTGCTCATACTAATCCTAAATAAATGCCAACAATTCATTGCAGGATAATCCCAGTTATAATTGCCAACCATATGAGTCAGACAGCAGGACAGAAAGGAAGAGTTCGGAGTCTTCTCACAGCCCCAGCCCTGCTTCTCCAGCCCAGGATCAAATTCATGGGAGATACCCTACAAGCCAAGGAATTCACTGTGGCAAGAACAAATTTAAAGCGTCTTTCAGTACTGAAAAATTCAGACGGTACAGTTACGAGGAAAGTACTATAGGAAATTATGACCGGTTTCTCAAGAGCACCAGAAACCCCTTTCATCCTTACAAGAGGCAGATCAGCGAAGATGTCTTCCAGGAAGCACATCAAGCCCTCCCACCGGAAGGTTCACCCTTCAAAAATGCTAGAAGCATTGATGGTTTTGAGGGTTTACCAGGATCTACAGGTCCTGACGAGTCAGAGTCATTTCCTACACACATTCCGAACATCTCCACAGAACAACCGTGGTGTAACAGCCTCCAATACAGCAACACAGGTCAAGATCACAGTTCACAAGTCATGGTCAGTATTTTTTCTTTCCTTTTTTTTTTTTTTTTTTCTGTTTTCAATGGCAAAAATATACTTTTGGAATTATTTTCTTATCTCTTCATGTGACTACATGGACATTTAGTCTCTTGTCAAGCTGCAGGCTAGAGCTCAGGATAGACATCCATATTTATTTGTCGAAGTTCTCTATTTTATGGCCTTTCCCTACTGAAAAACAGTCCTCAAAGGTGCACGAGGACAAATGATTTTCCACTAGACACAATACACGAATCCTAAATATCCAAATTCTTCCTGAGAACAGGTTTTATATCAGTAGTTGTCATCAACTAGTATTTTCAAGGGACAAAAGTTCACAAAACGGTATTTTTCAAGCATGAGGACATGTGTATCAGATTTGTTACAACACCTCGGCTGACCTGCATTTTTCTGGACACAAACAGAAGAGAAACTCTAAGACATCAGTACTACTTAAAATTAAACATAAGATCTGTTTATGGTATGTGCAGTGTAAAGGTACCTGGGCTAATTCACATACTGGATAGAGGCAACTGCCTATTTAGGGCAGCACAGAGATCCCTGAAAAACAAGGTAAATTATCCCTGAAAAACAAGGTAAATTACCCTCCAGTATCTCCACAATGTACCTCTGCTGTGATCCAAAATGTAAAGCATATCTTCATAATCTAGTGCAGACAAAAACAATGTCTGCATCTCCCAGGACAGGGCCTTAACCACTGGTTCTAAATTGCTGTGAGGCAAAGAATTCAAGGGTTACCAAAAGAAAGAAGGGTTAAAAAAAAAAAAATCTTAATTGGATTAAGACAATTTACCAGGGAATGGAGGGATGTTGTCAGGGTACATACCTGGGGATTGAAGCCATTCAGGTTAAGGAGGAAATTGATCTAAATCTCTTATTTCCTGGATAAACACTCATCTAGGTCAGATGAGTTTAATGCAAAAGCTGTAAGCAGTTGATGAAAAAAATTCCCATTTTCTTCCCAAATCCCCAGGCTGCAAGATGTAGAGAATGTAAAGCTAGCACTGCAGAGGCCCTTTACCAAGTACGTGTGACTACTCAGGAGAAGACGGGCTACTTGTTAATGTCTCCACTGGTTCAGTCAGCATGCAACTTCAAAGCTCTTAAATAGCTTACACGCTGCTGGCAAGTTGACATTTCTGAAAAACTTCATCTTATGGTCACCAAAATAGCATGGACATTTATTAATACTGGATGTGGCATTTGCTTGGTGCCAGGATATCAAATCAAGTCTAATATGTACCCCTACACTAATCTATACCATAAAAGATGGTCATTATGGCCTTGCTTTAAAACAGAAGGATAAGTGCTACTAGTTCCTTGAAATAATAAGATGTCTATGGCATCAGCTCTCAGAAGATAATTCCTGGCCATGGATGTCAAGTGGGGGAAGGAACCTGAAGTCAATCACTAGGCCTGTGGATAAGGACACTGTTGAAGGCACATCATTCCCTGCACTGTTTATCACCAGCTAGCTCTATCTAGCTCTCTGCTTAGCCTGCAGTTGGTTTGAGTTGCTCTTCTAAAGCAGCCAGTGTTACCACACACACTGTATGGGCGCACTCAGCATTCTGCCTAAAAGACAGCGACATTTAACATCCAGGAGCCTGAGCCCTGAACAGAATCAAGCCCTGTGTGGAATCCCGGACAGGCAGCTGGGCAGACCTGTGGGATATTAAGACTTGATCAACTTCTCTATGTTTATTTCCACATTTGCAGAAATAAATCACAATCTTACTATATTTCCTATATCTTGATCCAATTCAGAAGTCAGCCTATTTTGATTCTTCTCTGCCACCTCTTTCCTGTGCATTATAGACCTCACCCTCTACCTAATGACAAAACTCCAGCATCAGCTTGAGGTACTGACAGTCTGCAAGATAAAATCAGAGTATGAAAAAGAGAGACAGAGACACATGTGCACACTCAGGAATGAAAGCTGGAGTATGCAGTTTGGGTATGTAGGGAAAAAAGATAAACAGAAACTGACATTTTATGAATTGCTCTTTGTATGGAACTTGGATTGGGATTTCCTTTTTCAAGCAGTAATTATATAAATGCAGGAAACAATGTTTCTTCTTGTACCACTAGAATATAAAACAAATTCTATATAACACTTATTGTGACAGAATCAAGTCCAAAAAAGTAGTAAGTATAATGAAAGACAAATCAGAACAGTAACTAACAGAATTATTCTATTTTAAATTGAGGTGTTTTCTCCAATAACTCTTTCCTTAAATATTTTCTAGCAGGATTCAGATATGAAGCTTAGGACATCCCCACTGGAAGGGCAGCCTGGTTTGTATTGCTATCAGCCTCAAGTGCAGCAGATGTATTGCCCCTCACATCCTTTCCATCAGGTCAGTACAATGTGTAAACCAAAATCCCCTGTATTTCTAGCACTATAATGGTATAGTAGTTATGGTAATAATACAAAAAGAGACACAAAACAATACCTGCTAAATTTGTGTTTGCAGGGCCGCGTTTGTATACATACATTTTGTTTACGACAATGAGATCTCAAAAGAACCACATCTAAATGCATTTTTAAATGGTCATCCAGAAAAAAAGAAAAAAAACCCAACCAAACTTGTAAAAATGGAATCTTGGTACTGCTCATTTATATTTTCACCATTATGTGCAAGAAATTGGCTTTGAAACCAGATAAATTATGAACATAACTGTTGGCATTTCAAGATCCCAGGGAATTAACTGTGCTTTAACTTCCGAATAAAAAAATTAAATATATGTGACTGTATACTTAAAATTCAGATCAAACATAGAAAAACACTTTTAAAGCAAAATTTTAAAAGCAAGATGATGCTCGCTTTCCTTGTGCTTGAAGGCACACACATCTTTTGCAATCTTTTGACTGCTACATCATCCCCGGTGAAAGATTATTCAGCTGAAGCATAATTGACAATAATGCTGACGATGCATGAGAATGCACAATATTAAGGTTGTTCTTCCATAATGTAACTATATTATTAATACTAAAAATGCACAGGAGTAACTGACACCTTGTTTTTCTGCATGTGTTTAGATGTCATTTGAATACATGTCAGTTCATATTTTCAAAGCAGCATACAGACATTATCTTTGTAAAATCACACATACGTATCTTAATCGTACATGATCCTAGTACACATTTATAGAGCTTAGTAAGTATGGTCTACTGAGCTTTGAAAACTTGGCATGCAGGGAGGGTATGTATTACAGAAAGTAATTTTCATGACTCTGAAATGTCTTTAAATAATTTCCTTTAGATAGAAATGGTGGTGCCATTCAATGCACTGAAATTTTCCTCTTTTATGCTCAGTTATCTGCAACGTACAAAATTTTCAGTAAGACAGACGTTTGAGGAGATAAAAATATGCTTGAAACACCCTATTTAAAAACCAACCAACCAAACAAACCCCAAAACTTATTTAAGGTGAAATTAAGGCAGTGAGGATTTTTCAGATATATAGGCAGAAATCTACATGCAAAAGTAGCACAACTACGAAAACTCCCAACCATTAGAACTGAATTAAATTAAACTTACAGGAAATTCATATATATAAAATCTTTGAACATAAAAGCTCACACGAGTTATGACTCCTCAGATCCCAGTGACTGATGACTGATATTGGGGAATCAACTGTACCATCTCATTCAACTTGCTCAAGAAGTATAAAAAATGTGACTAACAGAGCAGTAATTTAAAACTGTGCAAAGAAAACAAAAATAGGTTACCATACGATATTTCATTGGGATTTTTAATTCGTATGGTGTTACTAGTCTGAGTCATTGAAACAGTAATCATACCATTCATCACCAGGATTTAGTCCCTAATGAGGAAAAAGAAAGGTTATTTTTGGCATGGTTTTCTTTAAGAGGAAATTTAAGTAACTTCTGAAAACAGATGCTAAATGACCATAAAGAACAAGAATAGACATATGTAGGAATTTTATGATCATTGATAAAATTAAATCATCTGTCACAGATTACTTTTTAGGAATTCCATTTGTTAGAGTTTTGTAAAACATAGTACTAAGGATGAATGAAAGTGTTCCATACCTCAGTAGTGGTTTTGCATATTTTTAAGTGTGTATTTCTCATACTTATAAACCCCCCACCTGTCTACTGAAACTTAAAGGAAGGTGTCTCATTATTACAGTGTATAACCCCTCAGATATAGAGAGGAATAAAATAAGGACTAACTGTATCAACCACTTGGAGAGCTTCAGGGCCTTCTACAGCCTTTCTGAACTTCTAGTGTCTGGGACAGTTAAAACGATCAACGGGATGGTGTGGCAAGGCAGCTCAATAAGCACCCCTCAAGTACCAAAACTTGCATGAAGTAAACTTCTAAAATCAGGTTCCTATTACTGTCATCTTTCTCTCACTGCTCCCTCAGCTGTGGCCGGCCCCTGTCCGCTAACTGGACTTTGTATTTAAATCAGCTTAGGAACTCAGGGGCACTGAGGTTCTTCTCCAACTAGGTGTTGCACAAGGACAGACCAATTCGCTTAGGGCGTCCAGCTACTACTGAAGTTCAAATAGTTCCATCATAAAGGACTTTTTGTATCCCCTGTCCTCAGCGGGTAGCCTTGTAAAGCTTGAGAAGTGTACAGATGCTAAATAGATGTGAGAAGGCATAGGCAACGGAAAGAAGCAGTTCTCCTACACTGATTCAGGAAATATGGCTAGAGAATAATCTCACTCCTGGCTTTTTCTTTTACCTATCACTCTGGCATTCTGCTAGCCAGAATTTACTCAACCTTTTTTTTTTTTGCTATAATGTGGCAAAAATGTAACTATCTTTTAAGTTCTTATCAGCACCATCATAATTAATTTACTTGTTTTTTCTTGTTAGCCTAAAACTCAATAGAAGTGATAAAAGGTACTAATAAAATAGAATAAAAAGAAAGGTAATATTACACTACCATCCTAACTTACAATGGATTGATTTTATTATTGTTATTTTAGAAGAAAAGGGTCCCAGATGAAGGATTAACTTGCCACAAAGGCTCTGCTGCAAATATAAACTAGTTCCCCACTGGGACTGCAGTACAGACGTGGATGTGCCACAGCACCATACATCTCACACACAGTATAAACGTCAGTTTTATGTGTTGCTTTAGCAGAAACCCCAGTTAGCTTGTTAATTCACTTCAATATTTTTTAATTTCTTTATTAATTCTGAAGCAGGCACCCTTCCCCTGTCACTGCTGATTTGATACCAGTACTATTACTATACATTGGCATTAACCACATTCAAAAAACCTACAAAGTTACAGCTGAAATACACCTTCCGGGAGCTGCTAGGCAAGACACAACAAGCACTAAGAGGAAAGTCTTTCATCCACCTGCAGGCTGGCGCTGTGACAGATCTCTTACTTGCAGCAGGTCTCTGTTAGACTTTTCAATATTTGTGCTTCTTTATGTTACTGTAGTAAAAGTATGGCACCATGTCTACTACTCAGAGGAGAAAAACAATAGGTATAAGCAGCCAAAGTCGTAAGAGGTAGAATTGCTGTCCGTGTGCCATAATCAGATACTAGGAAATGAAAGAACATGTGATACCAGACTGAGAAGTGGAATAACATCTTTTGCATGAAGCAGCTCCAGTATTAATACTTTACATTTCAAATTTGGATGGAGCAGAGCAATTTAAATCACTAGGAAGTTACACTCAAGAGAACGGGCCCTTTAGCCTGAAGTGAAGGGTGTTCAAACTACGCCTCACTTTTCATTACAGGGATGAGAGACATCAACTCCTCTGTTAATTTTGTCCAAATGATAAAATGGCCTCACCTTCCCCTTTGCTGGACACAACACAAATGACTCATAAAAAAACCTACTTCTTATTGACCTGAAAGAAATAGCAGACACTTACTGAAGTCACTTAACCACCCACCATAAAACACAGACACCTTTCATGCCAGTTGTGCAACTGTAAAACCAGCTCAAGCCTGTCATACCAGACCATTCCCCAGTCTCTGTTCCCTCAAAAAGGAGTAATGAAACCAATAAAACAGAAATAATCCTTAAAACACCCAGTTCTTGCCTTTGGTGATGACATCACAACCAGTCCCATCTTAGCATCCCTTCCTTTCAAAGAGCCACTGAAACCAATAAAATCAAAATCATTGTATGAATTGCCCGGTTTTCTACTCGGGTGAAAAATCTGCACGCAATGCAACAAAGCAGGCAGCACAGAAATGCACACGGAAATTAGTTCACAGCTGCTCTGGAGACTGCAGCTCTGCCCGGTATTTAGTTTAACAAGGCAGGACATGATTAATTTCGTACATCTCATTTCTTTCACCCTGCTTACTGTAGCAAACAAATTAGTGTATACAGTATGTTTTTCCACATTCCATTTCGGGCAGTTCAATGTTAGAAAGAAAAAAGCAAACAGGCAAAAACTCAAGCAACAACAATAAAATTACTGAGAAACTGAAATAAATTATTCAGAATCCAGAATAAATAAATAAACTATGAACATTTTGCAAGCACATGATAACCTCTCACAGGCATTTTAAGGGGACAAAGACCAAGAGCAACAGAAGCTATTGGTCTGAAAATAGGAATGACAGTAAGAAACTAAGGAGACGTATTAAACTAATTATCAAGGAAATTTTCCCAACAAGTCTCAAAAGCTACATTATAATCTTTCAGAGGAACCATAAAACCCTCATGACACAGGACTTCTAGAGCTAAGCAGTAAAACACTAGAACAGGGTTCAGCAACCTTTGAGTACTGGGGAAGGCATGCAGGTAGATTTTTTAATAGCATATGACATGACTCCTAATTTTGGCCATGCCCTAGCCCTGGCACCTGGAAAGATTCATCTGTAAGAGGCAGAAATTCCTCTCACACTGAGCTCTGAGTTCAGTGGGAGCCTTTGCCTCACGGAGAGGCCACTGATGGTATCTTACCTTAGCAGGGTAGTGTTTCTTTGTTCTTGAAAGTTGCTTGCCAGCAGGTTTAAACTGTAATTTGGAAAAGAAAAATATGTGACCAACTGCTGTGTTAAAAAATTGAGAGCAAATCTACAGAAATTCTGATGCAATTGAGGCTGTCTATATGTATTATCTCCCCTCTTTCACCTATTTTTTTACATTAGCGTATTTCTATCACGGTAATCGCATGATAGGCCAGCCATTTCTTTACTGGCGTATTTCTATCACGGTGATCGCATGATAGGCCAGCCATTTCTTTACTGTGTCTTGAGAGCTGGGCAGGCTTAGAGATCTCTTGAAGAGATAGCTTAGCATTTCAGTCTCAGGTAGCATTCTGCTGCTTGTCCCTAGGGGTGGGGTGAGGGTAGCATAAATGCTATATGATTTCTGGTGTCCTGGCTATTCTTTTTAGCTTTCTGATACAGAAAATGGGGAAAAAAAAAGAAGCTGCTTGAGGTCGTGGTTAACAGCACTTAAACTCCCGGCCTCTTGGAGAAGCCTGTTCCTTGTCATTGACAAGGAGGGAACCAACAGAGAGTAGCCTCACAGCTTCAGGACAAGTCAGGCGATATGAAAACCACCTATGAGACATGTCTCATCTGCCACTCTCCTGACCCCTGGAATGACATTACTAACTTCTTCTATAATAGTACATTCCCTTTAATATACATTCTGATGCCAACCACTAAAGCTTTTGTTGTTTGGTTTTTTTTACTGCCTTGCCTGATAACAGCAAATTGAACAGATGCTTTGGGATGCTATTCTCTTGGGAGTAGATTTTATACACTTTGAATTTTTGCCTTGTTGTATCCCGCTCCACCTAAAAACCAAAAAAGACAGCACACAAAACCAAACAAGGCTCAGTCAAAACTTCCCTGTTTCTTCCTGTATTTTTAGTGGCTTTACTTAATAGGCTTATTTTTCTTTGGTGCACATTGTTTGAAGTACTTTATTCCGTTTTTTTTTAAATTTATATAAATAAAATTACACCATTAATTTACTTGTCTGCATAGTCCAATATTCAGGGGAGGCTGAGCAGGCTAAGATACTTCAACTGCAAAAGAGATGGCTGAAGGGAAATATGCTTTAGGTCTATAAAACTATGAATTATCTGGAGACAATAGGGTACAGTTACTCCCATTTTTCACAAGAACTCAGTAGCATAGCAGGCAATAATAAAAGAAAGTACTTTTTTTACATACTTCAGTTTGGAACACACTGCAACAGGATCTGGTAACAGCCAACATACCAGTGAGTTCCTCCTCGTACATGCCCTGTTCCTTCTACTTCTTAAGCATTAACTAGTAATATTAATATTTTCCAATACCATACTAGAAAGACTTTAGGTCTATTAGCTATTAAATGTAGGCAGAGGACAATATCCTCAGAGCTAAATAGTTTAATACTGTTATTAAGAAAGAAATATTTTTGAGAGGTTATTGCTAAGCCAAGTAACATCTCTTTTATTGTATCATCAGTATCCCTCGGGAGGCAGCTATCCTGTGACTTATATTACTTCTTCACACTACCCTTACCAAAGAATTGCTCCTCAAAGCAGTCAAGAATCCCAGCAGCCTCTATTTCCCAAACCCATCTACTCCTACAGGTAATAAAATATTTTTTCAAGTCCTAATGTTACAGGAAATACACTGTTTACCCATGGCCTATTTCCAGCATAATTTGCAATAACATGCTTACTCTTATTTGTCTTGTTCCCAGTGTGCTCTGTTCTGTTTGTATGAATCACAAGATGTTCCAGACTCTGGGGCCAAGGCAGAGGGAAATGAAATGTTGTAAAGCATGTGAACAGTCTTGATCACCCCACAAAAGCAAGACGTTTCTCTAATACAAAATCTTAGGTGTTGCAAATTTCATCAGCACAAGACTAATCACACTTAGTTGTCTTTTCCAAGACCTGTATTAAAACTAATTTTTTCCTCCATTTACTAGGGCAAGGAAACGACTAGAAAACATATCACCACACAGGTTTAGCCCCCAAATAGCAGTCTAACAAAGTAGATCAGACAATTAAACTTTAATTATACCTTCAGTCACTGTCAGTTTGATATTCTCTTTGTGGCCTTTACCAGTTTAAGCATTCAAACACAGCCTTAAATAAATACACACTAGCAGGATTTGAAGGCTGTGGTCTTGATTCCACCTTCTGTTACTTTATTTTAAACCCAGGTTGGACCTTCTATATGGGCTTTGAGAATTACCTCTAGTGGTTAAGCAGTGTAAGGAGATTGCTTATAAACAACTGAGTGGAAACTTTAAGCATCATCGGTATTCGTGCTATGACAGTGAAAGCCAGAGTAATTACACGCACTGTGAAAAACAGTCCTTTTTTCTGCTTCTGAGGAGTCAAGCAAAACAGGCTAAAATACTTTTCTTTCTCTCCCTAAAGCATCCTGATCTTCATGGCACTCAAAAACAGCAAGACAGGGAGTTTGCCAGTCAGTGAGATTTACAATTTCATGACGGAACACTTTCCTTACTTTAAGGTGAGTTTCACCGGCAGGGGGGGAAATCTCTCTCTAAGCTTACCTGGCAGCAGAGGGAATAAGGGAGGGGATTCAATCTGTTGAAAGGGATAACTTCTTAGTAGATTAATATCAAATCAATTACACGCTATATACCTTCATGATCACAAACTACCCAGCATTTTAGGCCTAGGAAGAAATGTGAACACGATACGCGGTAATATTTACACAGAAAGATATTAAGAACTGTTCCAACTTTGAGTTTGTGCAGTTAACAGTGGCCGTTCCTCACTAACAACTCATAAAAAGGACAAATATTTTTAAAAACACATCCATTCCTACCTCTCAGATCTCAAATACAGGCCAAACTGGTCTTGTGGCTTCCTCGGCCATCAATAGCACCTCCAGACTCATGTGGAAGCAGAGGTTCAAGGTTATCTTGCTCTGTTCCGGAGCTGGGATATCCGTCTTAGGCAACTTCATCACTTGCATGCACTGTACAAAGAAAAGTATACTATGTGATAAATGGTACTAAGCTCATAATGACACAGTAATGTTGGTGAAGATAAGGGTGTATGGTTTGCAGCAGATACTACCAAAATTTAAATCCATGCTATAAGAGAATGGTTTCTCGCACTTGGAATGCAAGTGGAAAGAGATTAGTCAGCACATAATCCAAGAGCAGGATTACAGTTAAGATTTTAAAAAGAGCTATAATAGAATCGTCGGCTGCTGCTCAACACAGAGCTTTGTTATTGCTGATTCTTCAAAAACATCTCACTAAAAGTCCAGATCGGGTGACCTGCAACTGTTAGCGAGGCCCAAAAATGAAAATAAAGCAACATGAGTCTGTCCTGTTTCCTATTGCAAATAAACATGCAGCAATTAAACCAAAATTAAAGCAGCTACAGAAAGGCAATTCAAACATTTGTATTAAAAAAAGAACACTAAGAATAACTAAAAATAAATGTTCTGATACAATTTTGCAATGGGTTTGGACACTAACTGAGGATAAATTTTGAAAATTTGAACATGTCAGTAATTGGAGAAAAAGAATACACATTATCATGAAGGAAGAACTGTTAGGATCCATTATACTTCTGTATTCCCAGATTTCCTCCCAAAGGAATCATTAGTTACTCTATTATTTGTTACAAGCAAGAGAGGGGAGAAGAAATAAAGAAACCTGCCATCATAATTCAAGAAGTATCCCATCACATCATGACTGGCCATAATCCGCTGAAAGAAATCTGAAGCACTCTTAACTGTGTTAAGTCACAGGGACACAACTGATTTTTAGGCTAAACACACATGAAATTAAGTAATGTCAGTAACCTAAACAGGGAAAAGAAGAAGGGTAGAATGGCACGTGACAAGAACATAGTAGCTGCAAATTTTTTTTCATTTTCAAAACAAGAATAAATTTCAAGATTTGCATTTTGTCCCTAACAGAGTATTAACTCTATTTTCCATGCATTTACCACTAGTTGCAAGAAATATTAATAATCCAAAGGAAAATTTGCAGCCTATCAGTACTTCAAGGGGGGTTATAAAAAAGATGGCGGCAAACTTTTTAGCAGGGCCTGTTGCGACAGGACAAGGGGGAATGGCTTTAAACTAAAGGGGGGTAGATTTAGACTAGAGATAAGGAGGAAATTTTTTGCAATGAGGGTGGTGAAACACTGGAACAGGTTGCCCAGAGAGGCTGTAGACACCCCATCCCTGGAAACATTCAAGGTCAGGTTGGACGGGGCTCTAAGCAACCTGATCTAGTTGAAGACGTCCC
>NW_008795131.1:308632-311436 GCF_000699145.1 Aptenodytes forsteri
GTGGATGCCCCATCCCTGGAAACATTCCAAGGTCAGGCTGACGGGGCTCTGAGCAACCTGATCTAGTTGAAGATGTCCCTGCCCACAGCAGGGGGGTCGGACTAGACGAGCTTTAGAGGTCCCTTCCAACCCAAACTATTCCATGATTCTATGATTGTGCAAAAGGTCCTGGGCCACAACATCTTGAAATTGGTATTTTGCAGAACTACACTTCTCAGCATAATGCATAACTCACGTGATCTACAGCAAAGTAATACATTCCTATCTGATTACTGTTTTCTAGAAAAATAGCATGAGTTTGAAGCAGAGAGGTGGGAATATTAAAAATAAGTTTTTCAGGCATGTCCACGTTTACCCATCAGACCAAACTGAAATTAATTCTCCTTTGTCTTACAACACAATTGATTATAAAATTACTCAGCAGCTTGCAAACCAAATGCTGCTGCTGCCAACATGCACCAAATTCCTCAGACACAAGACTGTGGCTCTGCCAGGTGTCACCTCCCCGGTCCTGAAGTTTAAGTTATTCTGACACAGCAGAAACATTAGGGCAATAGACATCCTTTCCTCAACTATATATTGTCTGTAAATATTGTGTATTGTATATATTGTGATATTTTGTGTATAAATGTGTATAGATGGGTGTGCCTTCATACCTCTATCTGTGTGTATACATACAGATGTGTATATACATATCCTCATCTGTACAGTAGGTATATTTCTACCACAGCTTTAAATAGCTGTCTCACACCTAATCTAAACTTTTCCCTTCTTACTTATCAAAACTTGCCTGTTCCACAGGGAGTGGGTTTTGGTGGTGGGTTTTTTTCTTGCAGATCCTCATGTCTTTTTCTCAATTCATTTAAAAATTGATGAGAATGAGGTTACTGCTGTCATATGCATTATAGGAAAAGAATGGTGCAGGGGGTACTCCTGGAACATTCACTATCTTGTGACAGCTTTATTTTTGCATTTTACTTACAAATACAGTCAAATGATTGAATAGGTCTATCCCAAACATCCTTAAAATAAGCAGGGGAGAATAAGCAAGCAAATATGCTTATGGGCACGGAGCCCTGTCTACCTCTGGTCTTTACAGCAGCCCACAGAATTACCAATATATGGCAAAAGCTAATATCCTCTATCCTCCCTTCTTTGGAGAGTCTTCGGCAAGATAAAGGAATATTAAAAATCAGCAAAGAACATTTTGTTGTTGCTACCAGAACTCACTAAATAGCAGGATACAACAGGGGGAGGGGAAGCAATTTAAGTTGGAGAGAAACAGAGTACAAGTGTACACAGAATCTTGCTGGGAGACATTAGATGATACAAGCCTAGTCAAATTAACTGGTATTAGCTGCCACAGCAAATTTAGTTTCTATGATGCAACAATCTCATTTCTAGTTGAAACAGAGCAATCCAACTCCTACGTCCTAAAAAAACCATCTACGCAGCTAAAGTTGAATTACTCTTTGATGTACCTCTCCCTTCTCTTGAGACCTAGATTTAAAGAGAAAGGGTTTTGCAAGATCACTGAACTCTTTAAACTTCAAGAGGCGGTCAGGATCAATGGGTCTGTAAAATAATATTTTTTGCTTGTCATCCTTTTTTTCCTTTGTAGTGATTAGTGAGTCTAACAGAAAGCTTTAATCTTGTTAATTGGAGTTATTGCCAGTGGTCGAAGAGGTTAGAAAGGCCTGTGGTCTGAAGGAACTTACAGCAGCAAGTATTCTCTTGCAGCGCCCAACTCCACACAGCTTCATCCACACTACGCTGAATGCAGCAAAGGCAAAAACGAGCCATAGCAAGGAGGTTCCAACTACACGAGAGCAACCTCAGTAGCCAAAGCTCAGTTCATTAACAGACAATCGAACGTTACCTTAAGAAACTGGTGACAGAGTTGTAACACGAACACAATGCCGGAGTGTTCCTTCAGGGCCTACCTAGGTAAACGACTATTTTTCGCTGCTCAGCAATACCAAGTTTAATGCAAGAACCTGTTCAACTCTTGGCAGCAGTCTCCAGAACAAATCCATGTACTTTTTGCTCTTACATTCTAAAACTATCTCATAGTTTTACACCCCCACACATTCTGAAAACCTCTGAGAAACACATGCCACTCCCATCTTCTCTGGTGCTTAGCAGAAACACTAATTATCCCGTCTAGATACAGACAGAGGTATATGTAGCCTCATGTGCAGGGCAAGAAACATGAATATTCTTTCAGGTCGGCTTATTCAGTAGCTAAGTACACATCTCACCCAGGAGGAAGAGTTTTATTTACTTTTGGAACTGCCAGAAAGCAACTTGCATATGATCTGCAAGGGAGAAAAAATGATTCATCATCTTTAGTATTACCCTATGGCAGAAAGAGTTCTAAAGGGGTTTTTTGTTGGTTTGTTTTTTTTTTTAAATAGAAATGCACGTTGTCTCACCTATGGGACCAGCTAACAGAACAGTGAAATGCTGACATCAGGTGGGCCAAAAGGGTAGAAACTGTGCTGCTATGAAGAGAAAATAGTTTCTTTTTTAGTAAATAACATGTATTTAACTTCCACAACTAATTAATTTTTTAAATGAAGAAAGCAAGTATTAAATCTGACCCTCAAATTTTTCAGTAAGGCTTTTAACACCTTAACCCACAAGATAGTCCTTCATAACAAGCTAGGAAAGAACAGATTTTACATTCCTGATAAAAGTAGAATTTCTGTCAAAGTATGTTCAAAAATCCATGGTGTATCATGTGAAAGCAAAAGTGGACACAAGCCCATTTATAAAAGATGGTCTTAGAGGAAATCTGAAAC
>NW_008795131.1:311451-322666 GCF_000699145.1 Aptenodytes forsteri
CAACAATTAGAGAAACTACCAAAAAGCTGTCTTTCTATGAGAGAAGGATCCCTTTAATAAAGCATAAGAATGGAAACTTAATGTGTATAAAAGGGAAAATTTAATTTTTAACCTCTTTAAAAAGGCTATGGAAAATCATATTTATTTCTTGTGCTCTCTGTTCAATAATTCTCTGTCGTTGATATAAACAATTATGATGACAAGTATTTTGCATCCATGAATATGATTCAGTAGTGGCACATAGACAATTTCACCCACCTTTCAGAGAGTTGTTTAATTTCTTTTAATTCTTATGACACACAGATGAGGATTTTTTGGAAACAAGAAAAGAAAAAGCATCCAAAATTGATTAAATTAAAAAAAAAAAAAAAAAAGAAAAGAGACCTCACATACACTAGTACTGAAGATCATTCTTTGTAATCCGATGAGCTCTAAAGTCTCTCTCTCTTGAGATTTCTCATCTCTGCAAATGCAGACCTTTTGGAAAGAATATCATTTGACTGACACAGGTAAAGCTACAATTTTATTTTTTTTAACTGGTCTTACAATGACAGGGGAAATCTAGCTGGACTAGCAGTTGCATCTATTACAATGAAGTTGGGTTTCTCAGGTTGATTCCTACCATTATGTAGCAAGTAATTTTTCCTGCTCCCCCCCCACTTTTTTTTTTAAGATGATAGTGCAGTGGCAATGGAGCTAAGACGTTCTACTCAGATATGCAACAAATAGCATCGTACAGTACCCACCAAAAGAAAAGCAAGGAAGTGACGCATCAGGAATTTACTGTAGGAATCTTCTGATATGGACGTGCATACTAATTTACAAAGCCTTAATGTGACGGGCACTGTCGTCTGGCTGTGTGACTAAGTAAGCAGAATGAATGAAATCAAACAAACACACACCAGAAAAACTTATCTGCAATAAAAGGATACAGTGCCATTTCTTCAAGATCAGTATTTCAGACTAGCAAGCCAACAGGCATTTCCCATCAGAATCTGAACATGACCGTTTTGCTGGGTACTTCCCTCTTCATCCCTTACAGCAATATTCATTTTCAAAGTTCTTTTACAAGCACTCAGGGGGAAAAAAAAAAAAAGATTGTAAAAATTAAATTGTATAAACAGAGGGTTTGCACTGGGTTTTCTTTTCTTTCCACTCTTGCAGTTGAATGCAAAACTGTCCTCAGGGAAAGGAGGGAATTTTGTTTCCCTCATTGATCAGAAACAGCCTAAATAAAAATAGAGGAATCATTTTAATGAAGGTTATAGGTATTGTTCAGTTTAAAGAACCTTCCAGCTTCCAGTACTGAGCTAAAAATAAACGCAAAGCAAAAAGATGCAGTGATCAGATGCAGAAACCTGTATCTCATCTGTAGGGCTTGTGATTAAACCATTTGGTTATATAATTGGCTAGCACACAAAGTCACACCTACAGGGGCATGCTAAAATTCTTTTGAAGTCTGCCTGGACACTTAATTTGAGTCCAAGTAGCACACAGTCCTTCAATTAAGTGTTTGAGATTTTTCTAGATTAGAAAATAGATTAAGATAGATTTCTTGTTAGTCCACAGTTCTATAATATAATTATTTACACACTTAATTCTTGTGATTTGCAAATACACTCTTAAAAATTCAGCAGCCCCTCTGACAAGGCCAACCTCCTTGCTTAGATCAGTTACTATTTTATCTGATTCCTCTCTTCCCGCACAACATGACTGTAACATTTTTGTGGCTTCCTTCTAACGTATAAGTTTCATATTGTAGAAAGTATAATCTAAACAGCATTTCTTATAATCTCACCAGTCAAAACAGAGAAATATACTTGTTTTCTTTTTTTCCTTGAAGTTCCATTCTTAGTCTGGATTTGTTTTTCCAGACAGCTCCAGATGGCTGGAAGAATTCTGTACGTCACAACTTATCTTTGAACAAATGCTTTGAGAAAGTTGAAAACAAGTCAGGCAATTCTTCTCGGAAAGGCTGTTTGTGGGCTCTGAATCCAGCCAAAATTGATAAGATGCAGGAGGAGCTTCAGAAATGGAAGAGGAAAGACCCAGTTGCTGTAAGGAAGAGTATGGCAAAGCCAGGTCAGTAATAGCATATTAGCTCTCAAACAGTGGTCCCCAGAACTTTTCTTTGCAATAGGCAGCAACCTGTGTAAGAGAATTTATATGTGATTTAGGAAAGCATTTAAGAATTCTTCCTGGTTATAAAGTGATTGGCAAAACAAGGAAAAAAAAATAAAAAGCAGAATTAAATAAGACCTGGTTTTGCAGGAGTGCTTCCAAATAGGCACAAAGCAGCTTCACCAAGAAAACATTCTCTCTTGACATCTCACTAAACTTTAAGATAAAAACAACACTGAAATAAGTACTATAGAATAAAATTTGAAATTAACTGACAAGTGTCCAACCTTTAAACACAAAAATGCAATTTATTACATACTCACTTAGCAATGATAATTTAGAAAACCATTTCAGGCTTTTGGAGTTCTTATCATACATGGGCTAGCACTTTTGTTTGCCATTCCACTCACGCATTTCCTGAGGAACACTAAGATTCTAGCTGCAAGCTAAGAAGATTAAGGCTCTGTTAGGAATAAGTAAGTAAGTCATGGACTTTTTTCTTGTTTTGTAGAAGAACTTGACACACTGATAGGCGACAAAAGTGAAAAGCTGAGATCTTCAATCATGTCCTGCAGTCCGACTGGTGTTGCAAGTGCATCCCTTTCCAGACAGGTGGCAGTCCAATCCCATTCCCTATGCGAGCCCTCCCTTTCCTCCGGTATACCACAGCCATTACATAGCATCCACACATCGGGAGCTCTACATGTCAAGAACCCGTTACCGAATTTGCTCGGGGGGCAGCAAACCGCGTGCTATACATCACCACAGGGTTTTCCTCAAATCTCAAGTACATTAATGCAACAGCCACCTGACCCTCAGACCCTATTTCCTTCTGGGGAGGCTCAAAGTGAACTCAGAACTCAGCCCAGCATCACCCAGGATTCTCCACTGCCGGCTCAGACCCCCCCCATCTGTGGTGTGAAGATGCTGACAGAGCACTCTACAGCCAGGACAATGCAGGACACTCTCATGCAGGAAGGAGATCTCAGCAATGACATCGATGCTCTTAATCCATCCCTGACCGATTTTGATCTCCAAGGTAGGTATCTGAGGCATTTTTATTTTGTAGAGTCAGGCTTATTGCATCACATCCCAACCTGCGTAAGATGCATTTACGTCCCCCTTTTTTAACTACTTGTCCTTGCCACTGCTGCACAGACCAGCTCACTAGGTCACATTATTTCGCGCAACGTGGAATTTTGCATTGTATCTTTAAAGAGTTTCCCAAGAAAGCCACAGATTTACATCCATAGTTTAAAAAAAAAAACTGCTTACTCTCGACTACGACTGCTGATATTAAATACTGCAATACAGTATTTAGAATGTATTTTTTAAATTCCGACATATTTTCCACTGAAAACCACTCAAGCTCAATTATTTGGTGCGTATCAAGAGAATTGTCATGTGAGGAGCACAAAGAGAAATTATTTTGACTGAATTAACATGTTAACATTTTTCTTTATCAATATTTATTCAAACACCTTCCACATCTTTGCTCAAAAGAATGCTATTTACTCCTTCACAAGTTTCACAGGCATTCATATGCTCTATGCCCTGAAGAATTAGATTTTCTGAGGTGCGTTCTTAAATACTTAGTTGTGTAATGCAGACAGTAAAGTTCTTGATATTAAATAATTGAATCATCTTGAATGGACAAGATTTTGAATTCTAAGAACACAGCTTTCCATACAAAAATAAGAAAAAAAACCACCAAGTTTATGTGTGTGTGTGTGTATATTTATGTTTGTATACATATAAAATAAAACCTGTGGGTTCCAAATGATAAAGTTCTTGCTGCACAAAATAACATGCCAGAATTGCATGTGCCTTCCTGCACAGACAAAAAATGGTACACAAAGGAACCTAAAAGACAGAGGAAAAAAAACAGTCTTAATAATCTACCTGACTCAGCAAACACAACTGCCTTGCCACCGTACTGTCACAAATATTCCGCAATCCTGCCACGCCCAGATTCCTTTACTAAGATTAACACCACGGTTTTTTGAATCCTCAGCTTCTTCCTCTTTCAGGCAGCCAGACCTCACATTCCAGTCATTTCTATGAACCTCTTTCCATTTTATTCAGTTAATCTGGAGCATGCTCATTTCTACTGTGAATATTCTGTATGCTTCACCAGTATGGTACAATTCCAACCTCCCTCTGTCCTTGCCCTTTACCTTAAATTATTTAACCTTATCTAAGCTTTTTGCTTTCTTTCTTTACAAAATTATCAAATCTCAAATTAAAGATCCTAGAACTTAAGACAAGGCCCGCACACTTGGAGAAAAATCATTATACACGCACACATTTAAAAAAAAAAAAAAAAATCAAACTTCTAACAAAAGGGCTAAGTATTATCCCATTTGATAGTCTGCAGATGGTGGGTATAGCTTTGGAGCTACCACCGCCCCCCCTGAAGAAATCTTCAGTGATGGATATGAAAAATACAGCCCTCCTGCAGTAACTTATTCAATGCTTTCACTGTGATATGCACATTCAACGGAAAGATGAGAAACTTTTTGGTACACGTTAGAAAAAAGTAACAGTTCAGATCTTTCGATTTGTCAGGTCAATCACATATCCAGTAATTTAGTTTGCAATTCAGAGAACGCTACACCAAAAGAATACGAGAAGGGCAGTTCTAAAATAATACTATTTGCAGATTTGTCCCATAAAGTGCCATTAGCTCTTCCATATCTTACAAAGATAACAGAGGCAATTTCCTCTTTCAAAATTAGTGGGTTTTTTTCAAATAGAAGTTATGCTTCATAAGGGTACATTTGCAACAGAGCCTTGCCAATTATCAAGTGAAATAGTTTTCTTAAACTAATGCTGCTTTCGCCCAGATTTAAATTTATTATGGAGACAGACAAATAATAACTACGTAAACGATCTTTTTCCTTTCTCAATCACAAGTGATTAAGAGTACCTACACATACGGCATACACAACTGTACAATTACCGACTTCTCCTGTAAAACAATGTTTCAAAAAGCATATATAAAGACAGTTGAATCAAGCCATTTTGTTTTGTTATAGGAAATCTTTGGGAGGAGCTGAAAGATGACAGCCTGGCTGTGGATCCCCTAGTTCTCATTTCATCATCCCCAACGTCTTCCCAGTGTTTCCCTTCTCACTGCCAGATGGAGAACAGCAGCAGCAACAACGTCAACATCCAAAACGGAACTCCACACAGCAACCTACCCGACCTACAGCTCACCACTCTTTACTCTGCCTTTATGGAATTGGATACAGTGTCTCCTGCCTACCTAAGTAATTCTGGATCCAAACCTATAGCACTAATGTGAACCACACACCAACCTAATTATTATTATTATTATTATTATTTTGTCTAAATACAGTCCTAACCATCACACACACTTAACTATCTGATTTTTGTCAGCTGAAACTTTGTCCATTGGAATAAGAATAATCTTTTTCCAGAACTCACCCGCAGGATATGTAGCTTTGCTATGATAATTTTCTACAGACAGATACTAAAAAAAAAATTTAAAAACTATTTAAAGGTAATATTGTTAACGGCTGAACTGGTCAACACTATTTTATCAAGCCACGCATTTTCCAGAAACAAATGACTGTAAGAGGAAAACAAATGATTGACTTTTTTCCTTTTTTTTTTTTTTTTTTTTTTTTAAATGAAAGCTGCTTGTTAATGAACATAGGAGTCAAAGCAGACAATAATCTAACTTATTTCCTGGAGCCAATGATGTCAACAACATCTGCCACAGACCACTATGGAAAAATAAAAATCTGCGTATTAAAACATTTATAGTCCCCTTGAAAGAAGTTCTGGGTTTTGTGAAACAAGAACATAAACTGAAATTTCTGCAAGTATTAGAAGATAGAGGACTAGCTGCTGACAGACTAATCCAAAGCAACAAATATACTTTAGTTGAAAAGTCTAAGTTTTACTGTGTTTAAAAAGAAATTTAAAACTCTGCTTTTTTAATAAAAAAGAACAAAACAATTTAGTAGAATTTTTACTTGGCTGGAAATTATTCACATTCATTCCTCTGTTTTTATCCACATAAGCTGAACAGCAAGGTGAATTATTCAACCATTAAATCAAGATTTTTAAAAATGCTAATAAAAAAAAGAGAACAGTAATTGTTGCGGTTAGCCGAATCCAGAGAGCATCTCTATTTTAACATCCAGCTGACATCCGATACATCCAGCAGGGTTTATTAGGATGCTGAACTAGCCCTTGCGTTAGGATAGCGTATGGTTCCTACCATGAACTCAGCTAAGGCATTTCAGTAGCCCGCTTCTCAGGAACACACTTCTCTCTCTGATTTACCATAAAGGTGCTGCTTGTGACATGACAGAACAGTGTTTTACTTCAAGTGAAGCAATCTAAAACCAAAGCAATCTGGAGCAGGAACCTTTAACAACACTAAGGAAAAAAGTCTACAAACCAAGAAAAATATCAAAGTGTCTTGAATGACATCTCTATTCACATATTATGGAAACTCGGAAGAAACTAAGGAGGTTAAAATTTGAGTCAGATTTGGTCACTTACACTATGAAAAAGCAGCAACGAATTACAAAGAAAAGTACAGACCAGGTAGAACAGTGAGATAGTGTTGTTAAAATAAATGCATGCAGGTTTAATTAGCTGCTTTCTCACAGCAAGGTGGGAGTACTGCCAGTTAAGACTGAAGCCAAACTCAGGTTCAAATCTACACCCTCAACCATGCCTCCTAGCCCAGACTTAAACCAAAATCAGATTAGGGGCAGACGGATAGAGACGACTTAGGAAGAACACGTGATGCAACTTTGTAATCCCCTTACGCAGCTATCGAGAAATCCTCCCTTGAGCCCCTCTTCCTCTGCAATCCTGCAAACAGAATATGCGGAGTGAGAAATGCAGTCCGGTTTGCCAAGCTGTTCTATGCAAAAAAACAGCAGGAAGAGAGTTACGCAAACATACTAGAGCTAGGTGACTCAATTCTTGACTATCCTAACATTTAGATAAAGAAATAAGGAAAAAATTAAGTATGCCACATCACTAGAAATGCGCATATTAAATGATAAGCCTAAAGCATATAGTAAGTATAAAGCTGCTAAACATTATATTCAGTATAATTTAAGAGTTACCAAGTTACAAATAAGTACCTGCCAAGTACAAACTTTAAGAGCAGAATTCTTATCCTAGATACCTTTTTTGAAAAAAGAATCAAACAAATATATATCCTAATATAACCACGCATTGAGGAAAAGCAAAACCAAACCGACCCCCTGCCCTGCACTCAGGCAGCCTGGTTTTGTACCCCTGCTGGGCTCTGCAACACATAGCTACTATTATTCCTTAAAATATGTCAACTTCACTCTTAAGCCAAAAATAATAATACTGTTTGGTAAATAATGTTATCTACAAACACTAGACTGTGTACAACAGATCTGGCTTGTGCCGAGAGATTGGTTTCCACAGCTCTGTGCGTTTGTACGCTCTCTCTGACTTCAACGGAAGACAACACTACTGTGCCAGCAGCCCCCACCGCTGGGGTGGGACCGTCTGTCCAGACCCTCTCAAACTCCTCAAATACATTTACTTCACTTCAGTGAACAGCTGCTCTGATATCAGCGGGACTTTTGCATACAGCCACCTACATCCTTAAGGGCTTCTCAGGCTAAGATTCTCTCCGCTTAGAAGTCCTTCACTGCAAACACCAAAGAGTTGGTACACAGATCAAAATTTTCAGAGGCCTAAGGGAGTGAGATAGATACTCAGTTCTCAATTACTTTCAATTACTATTCGCATCAAATTCTCGTTAGCCCTTTTTAAAATCCTTACAAATGATACATACTGAGCAGCATACAGTGAACCACATTATGGCCAGTATACAGAAAGATACAGGTTTTATATTTGGCAGAGGGAGATGATGACAAGAAAATGCATGAGAACATACCAGGTGAAGGGCATCAGGAATGTCCATTACTCTAAAAACATAGCAAAAATGTAATAAAATATTTGTGATTAAAGCAAATCCATGGCACATGAAAAATCCATTAAAATCGACAGTATGATTCTGGAAAACACTTTACCAAGATGAGCTAAATATCTGCTACAGAAACTCCCAAATTCACAGATTTTAAGTCAAGAAAAGCTAAGCTTCTTTTTCTGTGTTAAAAACTTATAATTTATGGGCATAGCAATTCATTCATGATTTGCAAATTCCTATGTGTCATTCATATACTCTACGATCTGCGTTTAACAGGCTAGGGCATTCTCTCAGATGCACCAATATATTCCATGCTTGTGACCACAGACGTGATCACAAGGTAGAAGGGGAGGAAGAAATAGAGAAAGAAATTTAAGTGTCATGCTGTATTCTATATTTTTCTTGGTAATAAGTCTTTGAAGAATGATCAGACATAAAGAACAAAGGGGAAAAGAACACTCTAACATGTTTTTTCTTGTGTTTTGCCTGACTTTCTTGACATACTGTATCTACACAAGAGAGGTTTGTCCTCCCTATATAAAGTTATTTATTCTAAACACCTTAAAGTATTTTCTCCAATGCATTCCATATTTAACATGGTTGGACATTTCACAGAAGTTAAAAGTATTTACATGATTTTTCTTATAGTAAAAGAGTCATGTTTAAAAAAAAAAAAGACTGCAAGTTATTAACTAATATAAATTGTCTGGGTCTCCCCCCCACACCCCTTTAGGCTCTTACATCTAGAATTTTTTTGTCTTGCTTCAGTTGAGCATTAGTGATTCCAGTACACATGAAAAAATCCCATTGAAATATGGGTGCACGAGGATAGAATCATACCATATTTATTTAAATACTTTTATTTAAATTTATATAGAAGAATAATCCATCTCTTGTGCAAGTACTTTTAAAATAATTTTGACACGGTTTATAGCACAGTAAACATTTTCTTAGAACTTGTAGAGCTGGTGACACCTTACTTTGTACCTACCGTAGAGTAAGTATTTTGCACACATAGCAGATCTATTTAAGATACATTTGCATTTAAGACCATTTTAAGTAGTACTCTGAAAACAGGGGGAGAAAGGAGGAAAAGAATGAGGTTTTCCCAGTCCAAGGCTAACGATGTTTGCTTAATCAGCCTAAATGAAACACATTATGCAAACCGCTATTTCTGTCTAAGGGAAAAAAAAAATCTTAAGTGTAATTACCATAAAAATGTATTAATACCAAACAGAAGAAAGTGTTCACTGTTGCCCTCTCCAACCTATGATTAGGAAAAATTCGCATTCTGAAGTTTAGGATTTATTAGTTTAACCTTTTTATTGTATGTTTTATTTAAACTTCAGAAAATTCAAATAATAGCAATTTATATTGGAACTATGTTTTCAAGCTCTTTTTTCTTGACATGAGCTCAAATGTCCTGTTACAAGACTTGAGGCTAAAGTAGGCTGCCTCCCATAGGTTTTCCTGTTCCTGGTGTAAAACCATCACCCCTGAAGATTCATTTGCTTTTGTTGATACAGTTCTTTTCAGATACAGTCATATCTTTGCACAATCCTTCAAAACCCTGGCACAGCACTGAGCTACTTAAAAATGACAGTGATTAATAAGTATTATGGAACAGATGAAGCATTAAATAGCATGTCAGTGTTACTTTACGTCTCTAACTTTGTACACCAAGCTTGAAAAGGAAAGTGCAACTGGCTTATTGGCACTTTCAAGTAAGTTTAAACTACTGGCTGAAACAAATATTTGGATTCCAGAACTTAGTTTATCAGTGCTGATGCTCCATTTTTACACTTCAGTCAGACTTCCAGATCTGTGTAAATGTTTGTTTAGACTACTAAATATCAAAACCAGTAAACACTTTCACTTAAGCTTTTTCTTACCTCACAATCCATTTCTAGTCTAATGCAAACAAAACCAAAACATTCACTAGCTGAAGAAGAACTATACGGTTCGCCATGCAGCCCCTCACTGCAATAATGTAAATGGAAGCTTTAAACTAGCGTTTCCCATGTGTGGCCATAGCAAAAATTTACTTGGGAACTACTGCTTTGTTCTTCACTAAAATAATGAATGGTGGAGTTAGTTCATAAAATAAAATTTAAATCCGGTCCTTTTGAGAAGCAGAAAAGGGCATTTTTTTTTTTGTCCATACAAAGAAACAAACACACACAAACAATACTTGTTTACACTGAAAATAAACAGCAGTAGGAACACCATTAATGCATATTGGATTTATTTCCCCTGGCTGCTCCTCAGTCAGCTCGCACATTGATGAAAAAATCTCAGATACTGTATCTCAATATAACAAATATTGAATGGATGATGAACTGCCAGATCTCAGCAAATAGCCATCAACGTGAAACCATCACCAAACAAGAGACCTCCCCGGTGATAAGCTGGTTGTCAGTGCTATTCAGCATCGTGCAATAATGATTTTTTTTTGGTCAAAGAAAAAGACTAGATAACTTTCTGGTATGCTTTAGTTACAGATTTCTAAGTTTGGGCTCAACAGGCGAGGGGCACAGAGACAAGTAGGAAGCTGGGCAGCCCAGCAGTCTTTTCTAGGATTAATCTCTCCGAATCAACAAGGGCCACGAGATGCCAGCAAGTGCTGGAATTAGTTTCCGAGAACTACTGAGTTCACACCAACTTTACTGCAAATCGGTCTTACGCATAGAAAGTGTGCTACGTGCCCCAAGGTCAATAAATACCAATGAGGAGACTGCAGTTGCTATTAAACCTCCGTAATTCGGCCGTCTGAGTAACAAAGCGCTGAAACATTTTGCTGCCTGGATGAACTGACGATTTCCTACTCCGAATCTATCGATTTTTGACCTGGGCACAGCAGAGGTGAGTAAAGCCATTAAACATTTATTCCTGACAAAACCAATCAGGCCCGGCCGCACAACGCAGGCCGTCATCAGTCGCATTACTCAAATTTCTTATTCACACGACCGTCACCGGAAAATCAGTTACGTCAACTAAGGAGCAGCAGGCACAGGCGGGGCGGGTGACAGCCTCCCAGCCTAGCGCTGAGGTGATTTACCGAGACCCACCTCGCCGGCAGCGGTTCCCAGCCGCCCGGCCGGGTGCCGTGCCGTGCCGTGCCGTGCCGTGCCG
>NW_008795131.1:324184-348081 GCF_000699145.1 Aptenodytes forsteri
AAGCGGCCGCGCACCGAGCTCTCGGTAGCAGCAAATCAATAAAAAACGCTAGAGGAGGGAATTTACATAATTTGGATGAGCAAAGAATTTCGGATCTCGCTCATCAGGCAGCTACTGAAGAATTTAATTTCAACCGCATGAATAAGCCCAGCATGTTTATGCCTGTCTGAGGCACCAGGCTTAAATGATTTCGGTAGCAGCAAATCAATAAAAAACGCTAGAGGAGGGAATTTACATAATTTGGATGAGCAAAGAATTTCGGATCTCGCTCATCAGGCAGCTACTGAAGAATTTAATTTCAACCGCATGAATAAGCCCAGCATGTTTATGCCTGTCTGAGGCACCAGGCTTAAATGATTACTTAAGGCGTTTATTACACTTACCTTTAACTCCATGACTTTGGAACATAAAAAAAACCAAAACAAAACCCTACGGAAAAATACTTTGTACCAAATATCCAGTTAATCTAAGGAGATAAACTGCAACGCTTTTAGTGCAGGGTTTTGCTTTGGCTGGAAATTAGCTTTCTCGTTTTAACTTATCTTAAAGAAATTTAAATGTTAGCTGAAATAATAGTCTTTAAAGTTATCTAAGGGGTGACACTTGCGCTCGTGTTTCCTGCAAGCGTCTCTTGCCAGATAGCCACAGGAAGTGTGTGTGTGTATTTGTCAGCTGCAAAGAACACTTCTGGACTGTTACTTCAAATTTAGTTTATGACAAATGCCAGCTGATGAACTCCTGTGGGGAAACGTCTTTAAAAGGTACATGACATCTCAGCGCTAGAGAGACTTGGCATGTCTGGGGCAGAAAGTTTTATTTCCTCTGAACTTATAATCAGGTCTCCAGGCACGCTTTAATTTTAGGGGACATAGTGTACCCTCTGTTCTCCTGACTTATGAAACTGTACAGACATCAAAGCAGTCGGCAGGTTTAATTAGACACTTAATTATATATAAGGGTGGTAAGGTATGCATTTGGGAAATAAGAACATGATTTTCAAAACTAGTTGAATGCCAGTGAGCAGAGTAACAATCGCACAGCTGTGGTACGCCATACCTTTCACAACATCATTCATAAAGAAAATGTTTTGGGTTTGAGTTTTGGTGGGTGGGGTTTTTTTTTAGTAAAATAGGTTCTAGATACTTCTAGCTTTCAGGTCTGGTGCGTGTAGCGAAGTACACTTTTCATAGCTGAAACAGGGTCTGCGTATGCATGCTCAAAGGGTGCTTTGTACGCCTGTTTCTTTGCTTGGCTGTGTGCACGAGGAAATACACTTTACAGCATACACAGGACTAGCAAGTGATACGTGAATGTAACAGTCTGATATTTTACTGAAAGCTTTACCTATAACTGCCAGAGTTTCCCTTTGCCCAAGCTTTGCTACTCCCGTTTTTGTCTTGCCTTTATTGAAAAAACAAAAGCTACATACGCTTCTGTAGCCAAGCAAGTACAAGTACAACTGTGTGCATAACTGTTCCAGTAAATACGGTAAAACCAGCATATTTCAATAATTTGTCATCTGGAATAATTTTCTTCTCTTTGTAGTTTAGCTATAAAGATTATAAAATATCCAGTTTGCTCTTCCCCTCTTCTGATTCATTCCGTCATTCAGGAGGAAAGGAAGAAGAACTGAAAGTGTTTAGAACTCTTCTCTCCCGTATGTGTTAACTTCCTTTCGTAAAGTAGATTTCATTATGTGTTTTCTATATTGCTGTTTGTAACTTCCCTGCCTGTTTTTATTTCTTGCTACAAATTACTTTCATATGCAAGCTTCATTAACATGGTTTACACCCTCTACTAGAATAATTAAATTATTATTAAATAAAACAGGCCTTTGTTATTGAGAGGTCCCATGTCAGTTTTCAAAATAATGGCTGGGAATCATTCAGCTGCAATTATGCTCTACCTACCTAAATTCTCTTTGTAGTTTTAATTAAAATACATTATCCAGCATGATTTCACCTCCTATTTTAAGTTCTTTTACAGCACTGGTTAAGGAAAAAAAATTATCTCTGTAAAGCAATTACTCCTTTTTGGGGCCTTAAATAGGTAGAATAAATACCTTTGTTTTATCCTAGCATGAAATGATAGACTTCTGCAATCTCTAAAATTTTCTTTAAAAATAAGATACATTGTCTTAAAGGTATATATTGGGAAACATGGAATAGTATATCCCTGAGAATTGTTCTTACTACAGTTAAGAAGTGTTAAGAAATCTGCAAGTCACAGATAGATGAATGTTCTTGAACAATGACAAAAGAATTAGAAGCATGGTGCGAACACGTAAGATTTGCCACAATAGCTAAGCAGCTGACAAATGCCATAAGAAATAAGAATCTGAGGAGAGGTACAGAACATCTCCAGGATGATTAGGCATATTTGTTAATAAATGAGACTAACATACTAGCTAAGAAAAAAAAAGAAAAAAGCACTGGTAATGCAGTATATTTTTGGCAGACATTTAACACTGGGAAATTTTCTCTTGAATAAAATTTGGATTTTTTTTTTTTTTTTTTTTTTTTTTTTTTTTTAAAAGGTTCTCTTCAACCTCAGGAGTTCTTCAACCAGTCCAGGTAATTATACTTGAGCATCAAAATCAGAGAGGCTGTTTAACCTGCCTTAGTAGAGTTATTAGTACTGATTTTGCTCTGTCTTCTGTTTAGATATTCAGTGAAATCAGCATCTAGTCCTTTCAAGAATTCTAAGAAAATAGACCTGATGCTTCCCGTTGTTCAGTAATTCCAAGCGTAAGCTTAATCAGAAGAGAGCATCTAACCACAGAGAACCTGTACAGGCAAAACCAGAAACTATCCTCTGATTTAGAAGAGCCTATAAGAGAACTGATGTTAACTTTGAGTATATCTTCATTGCAGATTTCAGACGAGCGATAGCTGAACAATAGTCACGTTACAAACCTGTGCTCAGGTCATCGCCTTACTGCAGAACTCAGTGCAGGTATTTCGTGCAGCTCCAAGTAACAGTCCAAAAGTTAAAGCCTTGTATTAATGAATTTCTTCCACAAGTTCCAGTACACAATAATTGTTCTGCTGGATACTGTGTTACTAAGGCATGCCCAGCAATTCTGGGGAATCAAAATGAGTTACAGCAGATATTTTCAAACAAAAACATTATACTTCTTTTCCTCTGAGAGTAGGTAAGTTGTGCTGCTGCACAGAGAAATACAGAGATATCCCCAGGAATTTTTGACCAAAATATCAAAAACATCAAGATGGAATTACCCCAGTACAACTCACTTCAGTCTGAGCAGATGTTTCAGTTTTAGTCAGTATGGCAGAGACGGCAGTTGCAGGTGTCATATTAATTTCAAAAATTGATTCTCCATAGTGCCGCCGGCAGATTTTCCAAAAGCACAACCTGGTGCATAACTCTGATCTGTGGAACTCCAAAGTTCTGTTAATGTACTTGGAAAAGAATTTATTTTAATTATGCCCCAAGATATTTTCACCAATCAGAAAGCTGAATCCCATTTAAACACTTTTAATGTAATTGTTTTACCCATGTAGCTACGCAAACCACTGCAGAGTTTTTACATGTGCGTTGCTTAGTTTATAATCATCAGAAAGTGAAGCTAGTTACAGAAATTTGCACAAAACTGGAGTTCAAATATCGATGGAAGACATCTGAAATGAAAATTGGAATGTTTTTCATGTGCTAATATAAATATTTCAATAAAATAGACCATCACCCTCATTTCTAGGATCAATAATTTATTTAGGTTTTTTTACATTTTGCAATTTGTTACAGGAGAAGAAACACTTGCTAATGAAAGTGACGTTTTTTTAACCATTTTCTGAGGTAATGGAAAAAGTTAAGCATATTCCCTAGTATGCACATTTATGACTAAGCTGCCAATATTAAATAATTTTAAGCAAGTGTACTCCCTATTTAATCCTTGTATAAATTAATTTTAGTACTCTCCTCCTCCTACAGGAAGACTAAATTGTAGCATCTAATTTTCTTTATCCCGAAGTCTCAATCTTTGCTCTCGCTACTTATCTATCTGCAAACAAGTCAAACAGACTAGTTACTGAAGCCAAAGCCACAGAAATTGATTCGGTGCCAAGGTTCCTTTTTCTCCTGGCAACCTACTCGGTTTCCTACTGTCCCAAAAGGAAACAAAAAACTCCCAGTTTTCTGAAAACCAGATTCTCTGCATGACAGTGCATTGCATTGCCTCTAAACGGGCCACAGTGGATGTTCTTAGAGGAAACAAATCAGGTAGCTAACAAGATACAAAGAATTATAAATGAACTTGGTAAAAATGTTTCTAACATTTTCCCAGTGGTGTATTAACTAGAATCCTACTTTCCTTCCACAAAAAATATATTTTTTTTATAAATACATTTTAATACAGACAATTCTGATTCTATGCAAAAAAGTCAATGTCACATTCAAACAGGTTTTCTCAGTGTAGCATTAAGATACAAGCAGACATCACAGTAGGCATTAACACAGTGATTCTAGGGAGGCAGTTAACTACAGCTTGTGAACAGATACACAAACACACAATTTCACCCGCTTAGTCAGACTGTCCTGTGATTTAGAAAACAACTGAGCTGCAACTCGAGGCCTAGAGTACCACACTCTTCAAATATATTTCCATGTTTAGAAAATGATTTGAACTGTCAATGATGAGATTTAATATCTGATTAATATTGAAACCGTTGTATAAACTTAGGCAGTGCTTATGCTGGGGGTATAGAAAAGAACTGCTAACAGAAGCTACCAGCTATCTCAAGAGAAAAAGCGTTTACACTTACCATGGCCTTAAAGCTCTTGGTTCCAATCAGCTGAAATTAACACTTTTCCTGTCCTTGTCCCTCTCCCTCATTTTTTCCCCAGAGATAACTTTTACCACTAGAGTCAGTGCATGTAAACCTGTCTAGCTTTTGTGCAATACATACAGTTCTAGTTGCTCTCCCCCACCCCCCCCCGTAAGCCATAGCAATAATCTCCATAGTTCCATTCCTAACCATATCTAATTAAAATTGAGCTGTTAACCATATTTTTTCAGGTTATGAATAATTAATAGAACATTTTTATGCTACTTATTAAGTACGAGAGTTGGATATTAGCATTTTCTTACCTTAAATAGCCTCCAAATAATCTTTGCACGAATAAGAGTTCCCTTTAATTTTCACCACGAAGATTGGGATTTAGTTTTTATGGGTCAACTTGTAGCACTATTTCTCAATATATTTTAATAGTCTGTTTGCTCAAAATGAAGGAATTTGGAACTTTGGTAGCCTGCAATGTTTCTCACACAGCCAGCCACCGCTTCGACACTCTACTCAGGTTTTTGAAATGAAACTCAAATGGAGGACAGAGGTGGCAAATAGAGCTATCTTACTGACCTGCTCAAAAACAAGACGTAGAGAGGGATTATGAGCAAGAACTAAACCCCAACACAGTGCTTTCAAACCTGAAGGGACTTTCTACATTTAAAAAAAAAAAGAAAAAGAAATTCTTCTGAGTCAGGGAGAGTGGATTGTTCCGTTATTTCATAAATGTCACCACATAAAGGATACATTCACTGGAACAATTTTGGCTTTTGTCCCTGATCTGAGAACAAAGTTTCTAGAATTTAAACCATACTTATACTTGATGTGTTAATTTTAAAAATAAATTGTTCTCTTTCTGCCACTAAAGTCTGTGAATTATTAGACCATGCAGCATGGCAGTTAACCACAAATGTATTACTGTTGCTTTTCTTTAAAAAAAATGAAGTTTAAAGGAATCCAAGGCTGAGAAAGTGAAAGAATGTGTTGAGTTATAATTTCCTTGTCTCTCAGAAAAATTATGTCACTAATAGCACTTAAAGAGGTTTAGTTTCTTTTTCCAAGATTAATTCACTCTGTAAAGTACACATATAATCCTGTCTTATGATGGGGAAACAGCTAGTCATTAGCAGATAATCCTGGTTAGCTCTTAGATGTTTTCTTTCACTTTCAGAAAGTCAGATCCCGAATTTCCAGACTGGCTTGTTAAAACAGAGCTGTAGTGGTAATTAAAATAATTTTTAAAATAAGACCAAAGAAAAAATACAAGAATTATTCTTCCAGAGCCAATATTTGGTGATTTTGTAGATGAACTTCCAAAGCAAACCCAATAATGATTAATGTTAAAATACAAAATAATGACTAGTCAAGGACACTAACAAATTCTTCTGTGAACAATGCTGTTAAGATTTGATTTTCAACTGGTTTATAATAAGAATCAGCTGCCAGTTTAAGGGGAAAAAATGTGGGTTTCATTTTACAACTGACCTGAGAGCTCTGAGCTCCCTTTCAGATGAAAGTTGAAGTTGTTCAGTGCTGTACAAAGCATCGTCTTTAACGTTAAATTTTGCACGTAGTTTTAATGCAAAACAAGGACAGAAGTGGCATTAGAACAGCAACTGTACTGCAAAAGTTTTTGGAGAAGCACTCTCCTCGTGCTGTTTATGTGCAACAGTATAATGTCTCATGTCAACACTACACATTACACCGCGGGATAAACAGGTAGAAAAGGGATGGAACCTCTCCCTCGGACAGCGATTCCCACATGTTTGTAAACACTGTGGATGTAGATGACCTTAAAGAAATGCTAGCAAAGTGTTTCCAAGTGAAACGGAGAGATAACAGTGATAACTGTTGCAGTGGAATACAGAAAAAAGCACCTTCGTTACACTTCCCACAGAAAGTTTTGTTATTTGCCTTGGTTTAAGAATCAGAACTTGTTATTTGTAGCAAACTGTGGGGACCTTTAAAAAAAGTAAAATTCCTCAAACTGAAAAGCTAAAGCTAAAATCGGTTGAAATTTATTTTATTGAAAATGTCCAATATTTGCTTCTGTTTCAAAGTATTCCTAATAATAGAAGACAACAAATTCACTCAATAAAATATCTCCTATATGTTTCACACTAAATTTTCTGTTAGCCTGAAATTATTACCCATAGAATCGGAATGATCAGAACAGTTAGCAGAATTCGGGAGATCAGTAGCGGATAGTTCATCCTCTTATGTTTAACCTCCAACCTACCATAAAATGCAGCGTCAGAAAGTCCATTCAACAACACACTGCGCTACTGGGAACAAGGTAACTTTCTCTAGGTTCTTTTTTAAAGGACCATGTCTGCCACTCAAGTTTTCATTGATTACAGTAATATTTTTACGGAATTACTTTTGGTTTTGAAGTCCAAAGTCTTAAAAGGAGGTAGCCTAAAAAAGGAGCAGAACGTGACTATTTCAGATCGGCAGACAATAATACGCTATACAGGAGGATACTCGGTACCGTAACCCAAGACTGACAAGAGTCTGTACCAAAGCACCACTGCTCTCACCAAAATATACCGAGATATATATTTCTGTTTGAAACATACATCTGTTTGAAATGGATGACTGGCGATTCTGGGCAAGCACCTTTGCTAGAAGTCTTTCAAAAATCTTATGCGCAGAAGTGATTATTATGAACAGCAGGTGAGACCTGAAAGATACTCCCCAAAAACCTGTCTAGGGTGCTAGTTATAAACACACACGCTCTCTTCTGTCTTCAAATCGGTGTATTTTCTCCTTCAAGAGTTGGAACAAAACTCATAAACACACTTGCAAAATGTCGTTGAATATATAGATGGATTAACAGCCCTGATGCAAAAAAAAAAAAAAGCGGGGGGGGGGGGGTGAGGGGGGGGAGAAGATCTAGACTTTTTGAAACTATTTTCACCTTTAATAATTATTGTGCTATAAAACTTAATGATCAGCAGCTCAAAGCATTGTACAAATAATGAGGAAATTCTTTGTAACTCTCAAACAGATAAGTCAGCCGTAGGCTAACTGTATGATTTAATACACTAGAGACAAAAGATAGTGATAAATACAAGTCTCATTGTGATAATAATTACTACACGGTACTAGTTGTGTAAAATCAGTGAACTTTACGTACTTTCTTAGCTACCAATCTTCATAAAAAAATTCTACGCTGTAACCTAAACTCTCCGCATTTTCTTTAGAAAACTGAATCCTCTTTCAGAAGCAAAGAAAGCCAAGCCAAATACAAATGGTAACACATTTAATAGCGATCACAACCCCAGTGACAAAATCCTCCCTGTTCTTAGGCAGACGGCTAAATTTGGAACCATTTGTAGTTCTGTTTGACTTAGGCTGTGACTGGAAAGACGTTAATCATGACTGGAAATGGTATTTTATAAAAATTATTATAATCACACCTATCTGAGGCTAACATATAATGTTCCACTTAAACTCACAGAATTAGACATGGAGACATCAAGTATTTATAGAAATATCTACAAACTGCAACTGCCTTTTATTGTTTTAAAGTATCAGTGAAGTGACCTTTAGAGTAAGGGTTTCATGACAACAGGCTACCCCACGCAGCCTAGTTTACTCTTTTGATGTTGCCACTTCTTTGCACTTCTCTCTTTCTAAGAAGCACATGCTGAGAAACTTGGGCAAAATTGGTCTTAAACTTCTTACAGAGTCTGAAGAGAGAGCTTTTGCTAAATTTTTGCTGTGCCTTGAAGTCCTACGTTATTAGACTTACTGTTTCACCTGTATCAATATCCGATGCGAAATATTTTTAACAAAGGGAAAACACTGTCGTAACATTCTTCAAATTCAGATAGATTAATGAAATTGGAAATTCCACACTCTCCAACTGCCCTAGACAAATGAAAGCGTTGCTCTGACAAGCAGTGCTGAAGCCCTTATCTTAGTATTGAGCAGAGATGAAAGAAAATAGACATGGAAAAACGTATAGCATGAACAGGCTGAATGTTAGCTACGTAAAAAAATGTTAAATAAAGCTAAAATCCTTCAATTTTTCCTGATTATTCTGCAATCAGTTTGCAAAAACTGAAATTAATGGAAAACGCTTATGGAGGTTCATAGACCTTCAATGCTATTTTGCCTTCCTCTGAAATGTAAAAGGACAGTACATTCAGTCTGCTGAATTGAACAGTCAAGTTCAGCTCTGTCGTTGAACTACTGGTCTTCATTGCGAGTTTCAGTGTTTCCAAGATTAAACAGAATATTACATAGAAGGAACAAAACTAAAGGATGAGATACTCATTTAGAGGACTACTCTAAAGATGAAGCTTGCTTCCGTAAGACGTTACGCTCGACATTTTCAACCGGATGTACAAGTTAAATTGGCCGTGCCTTTGAAGCATTCACAAAGAGAAACAAATAAACAAAACTCTGCATTTGCATCCATCCACTCACGTGGTTTCTCAGATTACATTCTTTGAGAAAGCAATCGCGTCCTAAAAGATACTTGAGGGCAAGAACAGAAATCCACAGAATTAGGGCAAAATCCCCCAGGTCCCACAAGGCCATTTTCAAAGCAGACACTTAAAGAACTTAGGGAAGTGGTATCCAAAGATCATTTAGCGTTGTAGAACTGCTTAAAGTTCTGAAGAACGGGGTCTGCTTCAAAGCTCAAAAAAGATGAGACTGGCAAATTTAGTCATGAAACTCCTACTGTGGCAAAGGGTCCTTGGTTTGTGGATCCTTGTCCAGTTGACACTGTGGGCAACTGAACTGAAGGTGTTGGTATCCCTGACGACTTCGATAGGAAAGGGAAGGCCAGCGCAGGTTGGCCGTCCGTCCTGTGCTCAAGGTCCTCCACTGTATGAATAATCCGCCTTGTTGTGCATCACGAGCTTGTTGTCTACAAAGTAGAAACTGTCCGACTGTGTCTCATACGGATGAAGGATCATCTCTCGAACTGCAGGGGGGCAAAACGAAAAAAAAAAAGATTAATGGTGTTACACCGAAGCCCTACCGAGGCAACGCTCCGCGCTGGGTTTCAGTTACGTTTAATGGCGTTGCTCAGATAGCAGCACACTCTCAAGTGAAAAACCAAAACCAAAAGAGGAACCTACCCAAACCATTCGTTGATGGTATCTTTTGAAGGACTCAAACATAATTCAAATATGTTAAGGTGCCGTACAAAGGGTAAGTAAGTGTTCTACCTACGCTCAAAACAGTATCACACTAGAGTTCGACCTACGCTCAAAACAGTATCACACTAGAGTTCGGGGCTTTGTTTTGTTTTGTTTTAAAAAAAGTGATAAAACAGCAAACTCAGATTTGTTCTGGTGTGACAATAAATAAGCAGCAGTGCATCACTGTATTTTCCAGAGACTGTCATATTAGTGCTGACATACATGATTAGGGGTGGTAAAGAATATAAGGTCACACAGATTTAGTACGGGTGCTATTGTGTCCTGGGAGAGAGGAGAGAAAAGTTATGTTCATGCTAAAACCAAAACCTTTCAAGCTGTCGATACAGCACATCAAACAGAACATAACATTTAAGTCACCCATTTATTGGGCGTCTTTTTAATCCTAGTTTTTTGGTTGTTTGTAACACATTTATCTTTTTTCTCCCTGACACTGAAGCTTCCCTTTTATGAATTAAAAAAAGAAAGCAACTGTCTGGTGGGTGACAAGATACATGCTACTAGAAAACAAAATCTGTATTAACACAGATACAAAACTACCCGGAACTATTCTACCCTACCCACTTTTCTACAGACAGCTCTTAAGAAAGGGCTTCCTTGAAACACCTTAGATTAACATCACGACGTGGTAACCCGGTAATTAAAGAGAGCTTACTGAGGTCCTCGGAGAGCTGTGGGAATTCATAGATGTGCTCACAGGTATTTTTACTGCTGGGGATGCAGAACCCAAACTCAAAATCAAAACTCTTCAGCAGCTGATCCCGGAAGTAGTGCCTCTCAATCATGCGGAAGTTGTTAATGGGTTTGTCCCCTACTGTGAATTCCACCCTGCAAAAGAAGGATAAGACTGAAATGAGCTTTCTCCCGTAAGTGAGATTTTCAACCATTCCTGAAAGGTAGAAGAGAGCTCTTCTCAAAAAAGCCAAAAATCTAAAGCAATGGTACTAACCAAATTATCGTTTCCTCTTTTTCTTAAAGCATGCTACAGGGACACAACATAGCATTACAAATCATAGATCATACTATATTTTGATTCTTTTTACACAAAAAAAAAGGACATGCAAGACAATTTTACAATCTTAAAACTCATTGTCAGTGAAGAAAAGATCCCTCCGACTATACTGGACAGGCACTTCACTAGATGTTCCTTATTGCATTGGATTTTCATACAAGTTATTTTAATTCTTCTGGTGGGTAGTAAAAAAAAAAGCCAGATCTACAGAAAATGGTCTTTCTTCTGTTCCTGCTTTGTAAGTGGTAAAGGGGGACAAGTTTCAGCCCTTTGTTTTGTTTTAAAAAAAGTGATAAAAGAGCAAACTCCAATTTGTTTTATATTCAAGTTTCTCTTACCAAGAAGCATGACCTCTTGGAGAAAGACAGGTATTAGTTACATGTGACAGGCTACCAGTAAGCCAGGAAGACACTGTTACTAGTTTGGCACAAATCAAAAGTTGGGTGTTCACCATTTTAACCAAGTAGTGGCCAAAGAGGTGCTAACAGATACATAACTTTAATTTTTCTTCCAAAACAAAACCTAAATCGTGCACATCTTTAAGATTAGCAGGAAGCGGTAATGTGCAACCTTGCTCTAAATATATTCTCTGACAACAAATTTTAATTCTTTTGCATCGCGACCAAATGCTGATTTTTAATCAAGCTCTCGAAAATACTTTTTTTTTTTTTTTTTAAGCAAGGCTGCTGTACATCGGTTCTTGTGAAATAGCGCTTGCTGCTGAAGGGATCTGTCAAACCGCACTCCAGCGTGAATCCAAACTAATGATTTCTTATATACCCGAAACAAATAGGTTTGTGCTGGAAACTGTAACCGATGCTCGATTATAGTATTATGGACTTAATGACATAATAGCAATGGGCAAAAAGCTCTTGATTAGATCTACTAATTTAAACTTAAGTGAATGTAAAGAAAAACAAAGAACCTGCCATGCTATGACCCAATATCCTTCAGAAATCTCCAGTAAGGACAAAGCCCACCGCCCTGCTCTTTGGAGGGCCGAAAGAGAAAACAAAAGCCAAAAATTCCATCGCTCCATGCGTGCTATTTAACTAAAATAAATAAAAAAATCTGCATTTAGTAGTCTAATTTAAACTTAAGTGAATGTAAAGAAAAACAAAGAACCTGCCATGCTATGACCCAATATCCTTCAGAAATCTCCAGCAAGGACAAAGCCCACCGGCCTGCTCTTTGGAGGGCCGGAAGAGGAAACACAAGCCAAAAATTGCATCGCTCCATGCGTGCTATTTAACTAAAATAAATAAAAAAATCTGCATTTAGTAGTAAGTTAGTAGTAATAGTGTAGTTAGTAGTAATCACTACTAACTTTTACTAAAGAAACAATACACTCTGTCACCTGTCTTACAGGAGCAATAACTTTGGCCTAAAGCTTTACAGAAAGATACTTTAGGTGTCACGTTTCGGTGTGGTTTGTTGATGGATGCAAGCAGTACTGCCAGACACGTCAAAGATCTTTCTGGTACACAAAGCGTCAAACATTACTTCACCATTTCACGTGCGCCTGTGGATTAACATTTTTGGGGGGAATGCAGTGCGGAAGGCTGCAGACACACGCTCCAAAACTGGCAGAGCCTCTGACAAACAAACTGTAATGCACAGAAAGGAGCTGGAATATCTGGGTAGTCTGTCCACCTTATTTTGCCCCTTTTAGCATTAATCTTTTCAACGCCGTGCCGATTCCCGAGGTAAACAAACAAGCTAAAGGGATGGAGAAAGCAAGGCATCCAGCAAAGATGTTTGAAGATCCTCATAATAACAAAAGATCCCTATTAAATCAGCTTCCTGACAGGACCAACAAGCAAGAGCTGCTTTTGATAAGATTTCAGTGGTTTCCTGTACCAGAGAAAGTAGCGCAGGAGCAATTACTTACGTGGCTCCCACTTGCCGAAGTCTAAGAAAAGCTGGGGTAAACTGATAGCGTACAAACCGTCCAGCATTGGGGTCAATGTCCTTCCTGTCATTGTGTTCACGTTCTGGAAAAGCGCAAAGCAAAGCTCCGTCACAGTCGTCTGAGAAACAGAAACCCAGTGAAAAATACTTGCAATCATACATTATTGAGTCATATAAGCCAGGACGCTATTCTGAGAAAGCCTCATGATGTGCTTACCCTCTTCCGATCCCCTCTAAGGCATCCACTGCTGGTCACTCAGACGGAGTATTGCAAGGTGGCCCTTTGGTTTGATACACTTCTTATCTGCTGAAGTGACTTACTGCTCCTACCTCTGATGCAGGCTTGCAGTGTGACTCTGAACAAGCCATTTCACCTTAGCGTGTCTGGTTTGCAACCTCTAAGCTGCAGAAAACTTCCTCTCACCCGCAGGGAGATGGGGAAGACTTTAAAAGTGCTTGATCAGGAAAAGAACAGTTGCCCTGGGTTTTTATTACCACTGGCAACAGGTAACACGTTGATGGTCACAAGTAACACCTAAAAATTATGAAGGAAAAAAAAAATGCAAATTTCCAGTTTGTCTAATTTGCACAATTGACAAAGTTTCTCCCTTCTGGAAATACCATTTTCCTGACTCCTGAGTGAAAGATGTTAGACTATCAGTTAAACTACGTACAGGCGGGACTCTAGCTGATGAACAGCCAAGAAACGAACACACGGTGACCTCCTCCTCCTCCTCCTTTGCTTCTGTTTACAACATCCATCTGTCCTTTCTCATCACAGATGGCAATCATAAGAATACAGCAGCAACAAGTTCTGTTCACTGTGTTGGTACAAAGGGACACCTGAACAGTATTTCTGCTGCAGGCTAGGATTCTAGCTCTCTTGCAGTGGAGAGCATCTCCTATTGTTGGGAAACGTATTGCGTAAAAGGCGTGGGAAAAGGCAAAAGGAAGCAGACGCCAGCATTTGTTTTTTCATGAAAACACTATTTTGTGCGTGCACTCACCTGAAGCTGCTGGTTTGGTGATTTCAAACAAGACTGTGCCAGATTCCATGTCCCGGATTTTGAACCTGGTGAAGTCTATCTTGTAAACATTTTCCTCTGGAGTGCACAAATAATCTGCAGAGGAAAGCAAATTTAAATGAAGGCTGCCCAGAATTACCAGGTATTTCTGGCTATTCTTTGGAGGCCACAACCAGCAGCGAGAGCGGCCCAAAGGCATCTCCACTACTACCCTGGTTTTAATCCAAAACTGAGGTCTATGAAGACAGTCCCAGTTCTGAATGCTCACACCGCCCTGCTTGGACAGGACAGGGAAAAGGCTTCTCCCCCCCAGCACTTGGAGGTCATCACCTTTTCCCAACACTGTGCCAGCATCCTCTGCATCCATTTCCCCTCAGGGTATTGAGAATAGTCAGCACCTCCATCAAATCCTAACCTTTTCAGTGTAAGAGGCTTTGCCTGTTTTAAAAACTGCCCTCTGGCAGAACGCAAGTGCTAAGCAGCTTTGTGAGCACTAAGCCAACTGCACTCAACTGGCACAGGAGTGTCCTCCTTTGTGCCACCTCCCCTATCTCCAGCCCCCTGCAGGCACAGGACGGCCTCTTCTCGCCACCGATGCTTGTCCCATGCAAGGATTTTTTCTCCTCAGCACTGAAAATGGTGTTGAAGCCTTTCCCTGTACTAGGAAAACAGGCTGGGAACAGAGCCCTTCCCTGCTTCCACCAGAGTCGGTGTCTTTGGGAGAAAGTCACTGTTTCTGGCTTCAGCCTTGCTGTGCCTTGAGACACCTTCCTGGCCTGGGTATCAGCCTCCTCTCTTTGGAAAGAGCAGCGGTGCTTCCTTTTCACTGCACATATAAGCACAGACTGAAAGCAGCTCCAATAACTTACTTTATCCTGACAAACCTAAGTAAGTGTTGTATGTATACAAGCCAGGTTAGCTTTTGAACAACCGTGCATCTGCATGTTGTAGGAGACTTCTTTTGGAGGTTCTAAGGTAAAAGGAACACTTTAACGTTCTAATTCTAAGCCCTTTCTCAGCTACTAATTCCCGCTGTTAGTCTGAGTTAATCGCTTATTTCTGTCTGCTTTCCTATTTCTAAAAGTCAAATACAGCCATCCACCTAAGGCTTATTCACTGAATACTGAACATATGAAAACAAGTTACAGTGTGCTCAGAGATCATACCTGTCCATTACAACCCCTACTTCAGCGCCGGTATAACGAATCCGGTACCTGCATTATGGTTGGGGGTTACGGTTCACGGGCAGTGGTTAGCACATCCCATTAGATAAGGAGTTAATAAAAGATTGCTGTGGTATAGTAAGAGAACATCCCAAATGCCGCGCATTGCAACTACCAGGCAGCAAGGCTCTCATGCTGGGATCTGTAATTACCGAAATCAGGTCCCTCCGTAGCGAGAGACAAAGCTAGCTGTAGTCAGCACTGTGAAAGATTGCTCCTAGGCGCTGCTGAGCATGAACTGCGCATCTAGCACCTGTACTTGCCTAGAAGCCTTTTATTCTTTGCAAATCTCCTTCACTTGGAGAACTGTCCAAGTGCTCACTGGTACAAGGAACAGAGGTGTTAAACGTACTCTCTGGACAGTTTTACTGCTCTCCATCATCACCACCATATGGTGAATGCTCAAAGGAATGGGCTTTAAGAGAGGACTGTGTTCGAAGCATCTCTGGCATTTGGCAGGGAGGTTTCCCTTTCCTATCAGCACAGCACAAATTAAAACTAACACCGGTACCCACACTATCAGGAAGAACAAGATAAAAGCTCAGCCTTTTTACTACCACAAGAAAATGCAAGTTAGACGAAATAGCCTCAGAACTGCCCAAAATCTTCTTCTCTGTCTTTAACAGTAGCCACGGAGATGGGACAGAAATTTAAATCAACCCCTTGCCTTAAGCCCCAACGTTTAGCAATCCTCAGGCAGATGTCCTGCAATTACACGATGATTTTAGGTTCTAACACATCAGCCAGCCCAAACTCTTAACCCGTCCCACAACTTCCCCGCTCCAAGCAGCCGCATGGAAAACACAAATTGACAGAAGCAGGCGCAGCCTCCCACAGTCCCGGCTTCGCCCCCCTCGGCCCACGGCCGCGCTCGGACCGGCTGCTCCCCACGAAGGCGAGGGGCTGTACCAGAACAGGCTGTCGGTCGCCTGGGAGCCCGGGACACCTTCCCTAGAGCATGCAGGCAAGTCTGAAGCCGCGTTTGTCTGCAAGTTAATTATTAAGTGTTTTTTCTCCTGCAGAATTCCTGCCCATCCAGCACCATGGCAACAGCTTTATCCCCCTCCTTGGCAGCAGCGTTGCTGCAGTAACAGGGTCCATGACTCATCTGGAGGAGAGGAGAGCAAAGCAGAGCCACGGAAGAGGAGTAAACCCCAGGCAGAATCCCCACTAGGCTCCTGCTCATTGATGTTTGCACCCCTGCACTATATTTTCCACTTCTTTTTGCACTGAAAATATTTTAAACCTTTTTTTTTTTTTTTAATCAACATGCCAGTGTCTAACTGGCTGACATCTGGAAAGATTAGCTGCCAGAGTACTGCAATCAAGTGTTTTTTCCTCCTCTGGCAGTGCCCAAAAAAAAAGGGGGGCGGGAAGAGAGATATATTCCTCTCAGTCTGTATTAAATTTGTTTTCTGCAATTCCTGTTCAAAAATCAAAGTAGCCACGTGCTGGTTTTTTCCCCTTACGTAACAGAAGCCTGCGGCTGCACTGGAAGGTCTTATTGGGAATGGGCTGCTTGCAATTGGCAGACACTTCTGCTTAGCTGAGCACTGTCAAATTTGCTCATCTCATCCCAGACATACTTATTTTTAAATTACTGTAGGGCCCAGTTGCCCACACTTCTGTGACACACTTGAATGTATCATCTGCTTTCATTATCCTAATTCACCGTCACCACAATTTGGGGAATGGAGGCAGCATCCACGTCTATTTTAGTTAGACATAAGGCAGCTCAAACCTCCATCAAGTGAAGTGGATCATTACAAGAAAGGTAGGCTTGGTCTCTCAGGACAGAACATCTTCTCGTTTCTTCCACTTCCCCTGAAGCAGGTTATGTTGTTTCCCCGTTAATAACCAAATAATCTTGGTATCTCCCTGAACAAGCCTTCAGTACTCACCTGATTCAGGGCTGACAGAGAGCACGCTCTGAACAAGGGATGAAGGGATGGACACAACAGCACCGTCTTAGGAAACCCAACAGATTGGCTTTTGCCCTGAAGTACCCACATCAAGTAGTGCAAAAACAGGTCACAAAAGAGGAGCGTTTCCTACTCCTTCCTAAGGCCCAGTGAATTGCCTTATCCCAGACCTCCATACCCAAACTCTTCCTGCAAAGAATTCACCGAGTTGACCTTGTTCTCAAAGCAAAGGGCAAACTCTTGCAACTTGCCCAAGTTATTAGCAGCTACTTCTCACTCACACATCACTATTCCTGCTGGTGCCTCTGCAGCTTCTTTCCCATAATCTCTGCATCGTGCCCAAAGATCTGCAACTCCCCACTATCAGAGAAATTTTCTATCTTGAGACCTACCATGGTTTTGAAGAGTTTGGAAGCACAACTAGCAACACTGTGGTGGTCTCAGGAAGCAGCAGAGGTGATGGAGTTCCTGAGCCAGACACAATGGATTCCTTCATGAATTCTCCTATTCTCTTTGTATGAAAAAGTGATTAAAAAAAAAACCCAAACAGCAACCTGTAGCAAGGCATTCCTTAAGAGGTCTCTAGCTTTGTTATCAGACACAGTGGATGCTCATTCCCTGTTTACGGTTCTGAGATGGTACCTCCGCTGTCCAACCCGGAGCAGAGCCGGTTCTCATCCAGGAAACCTTCCTCCCCTCCCAAAACCAACCAAGATTGCAAAAGAAACCGGCAAAACAGCCTAGACGAGGACAGCAGGCACCGCCTATTCTCTTGTGAACAATGGTACACTCTGAACCCTGGTGCATATTTCCAGCCATGTATTTTAGCAAGCTGGTGTTACAAAGGAGCACAAGAGGTGAGGGATAATACAATGCTAGATAATACAAGAAGAAAGCTAATGAAGGCACTTTCTCCTCCTGCCCTCTCCCTGTTATTTCAGTTATCCAATGGATGAGATTAGGTGTTTGATCCTCATCAAAGAAAGCTAAAAGTCGATCCTATATTTTCAGATTTCCTTTGCAACCACCCCACCGGGCACGTTTTATCAAGAGGAGTTCATGGGCAGTAGGGTTAGCTCTCCTTGTTGTGCTCCTTTCAAGATCCCTTCTCCCTCTCTGCAACCAGGAGAAAGCACGTGTCCCCTCTCACAGACATTACAGATATTTCTGCGGTGCTCATCAGAGCGTCTAAGCTCAGGTCGGGCAGCTCCTCTTTTAAGGCTTTAATGGCCCACAAAGGAAAGCAGAGTGTACCTGGGGTAAGAAAGAACTCAAAACTGGTCATGAAAATGGGTGTAGATCAGGAGGATGCTGTACAAGAAATTGATGCAACAGCAGTGACTTGTAACAGGGACGTCTATCCCCAGCACAGGCAATAACAAGAATTTGGGGAATGAGAAGGCTCCTGTAGCTATGCAGGCCTATTTCTTAACATGCGTTAGCCAACAAGGTCAGAAGCTATTTCAAAGACAACTCCCGAGACATAAGCCAGGTATAAAGCAAAGACAACTGCAGATGAATTGCTAGGAGCTGGAGATTAGGAGATTATCAGATTGAAGAGTCTCAGAAGGAAGCGAGCAAAAATAGCACAAACCCCGTGAAGATGCAGAGCAGCGACACACGACAGAGTGCAAGACCTCGAGGGGAAGGCAGGGCAAGTTTCAAGCGGTATTGATATGCCTGCTTAGACAACCGGAGTTCAATTAGAGAAAAAACTAAACTGTTTCCCCTGCCCTCTGTCTCAGCAGTTCAAGTCCTGTAAAGCGAGGGGCAGAGAAACAAGCTAAGCCAGCCGCGAGCCACTCCGGTTTTAAAGCCATGGGTTTTGGATAAGCAAAGAGAGTGAGGGTAAACGGGGAGGGAGGCACCCGCAGCCCTCCCGCCTAGCTCAGTAATTAGGCTGCTGTGAATGCCCCAGAGGAAAAAGAATCTCACACCAGGAGGATCCCACGGGAGTTTTTCTGCAGCAGCACGTTTATTGACCGACATTGTGAATGAAGCAGAAGGGTGCATCCCAGCAGGCTCTGAGCTGGGGCGTTTACAAAGGTCCCCATGGCCCGTAAGGCGTACCCGCCCGGCAGCGTGCCTTGCCACACTATGCACCGAGTCCTATTGCACGGCTCACCAGGCTCTGCTTTTTGTCGCAGCCTGCTCATCTTTTTTCCTTTTTTTTTTTTCCCCCCCTAGCTAGACTATCCAGACTTCACCCTCTCACAATTAATTTGACCACAGCCCTCCAGGCCTTGTTAAGGAAGGGTGGAGCTGCTCTTCCCCCATCCCCAAGGCATCCAAACGCTCTTTCCTGCCCCCTTGTTCATGCTGCCTGCACTCAAAGTCTGAAACCACGTCCACAACATTAACAAAATCAGCTCGCTTTGCTCTTACACAGGGCTAAGCCAAAGCAATCAGGCCCTGCCCAAACCCCCGGGCTGACTCCCCCAGCGTATGCCCCAGCTTTCCTCTTACCTTTGCCGTTTCCACCAGGCACGGCCCAAACCCACAACACTGGCAGAAGGAGGAACCCGCTCAGCTGCCAACCCGGCACCCTGTGCTACACACACGCCATGTGTGCTGCCCCTGGAAATCTTAACACTCCATATTGTACTGCAAGACTACTAAAAAAAAAAACCCTTCATCTACACAACGCTTCGAGTTGCGCATTATCACAAAGCCTTGAAAAGGTTCATAATGTGTGTGGTGTTGCTGAGGAAAGAAGTCACGGCGAGGGCAGCTTGACACAGCTCTGGGATATCGCTCTGCGACAAGAAATCAGCATATCAAAACGCTTTTACACATCACGGCCCCGGACAACCCAGAACAGCGATGCATTAACCTCCTCACAAACACCCCCTGCTAATCAAAGCTCCTAATACAATAAATTTTCCCAATTAATTGGGGAAGGGAAGGAAAGTCATGGTCCAGGAGTGGCTTTGAAGATTGATTTGCACACATCCCCCTTAACGCTACAGGGAGACTGGTATGAAAGTCACCCACGAAGGGTCTGCCGCAACCGACCCGTCGAGGCAGCCCTCTGCCAAGCTGGCCTTTAGCTAAAGCTGCTAAGAGACGTCTCGGAGAAGTCTCAGAGAAATCCTAAATGACAGCTTAGGGAAGAGATTAGTTTCAGAAATGATTAAGCGTGTGTTCCTTACTTTTAGGTTTTGTTTTGTAATTGTTTCCAAGTATGTAATCAATTATTTAACCCTTCGGTTTGCTAAAATAAAATAAGCTTTGGAATAAAGCCTAAAATATAAGCTTTAATCTGGTATTACAGACAAACCGTACAGGTGCCTGAAGCTGTGATAAGCAGGGCAGTCTCAGAGGCTGAACCTTGCCTTTCGTTACAGATCTGTTTGAAGTCTGGTACTACTGCACGCTGGCGAAAGGGGATGGCATTACGGGGGCTGTAATATCATCTTTCTGCTGACCACCGATGGAGGAAGAAATTAAAGCTCTGCTTGAATTAACCTTGCCCTGCAGCTAACGTGGGAGTAGCACAGCGTGACCCAGCAAAGCTGCGAGATGCAGCATGGCCAAAGACACGAGGGACAGTGCCCGGGGACAACAGGCCCCAGCTCCTCAGCTGGCTCCGGGAGGCAGGACATGGCGTTCGCAGACACCGGCAACCCAATAACTGCAGGCAGACTCCTCCGATCCTCTGGCTGCTTCGGTAATTAATTGCAATTTGAACTGAGCTCTGCCCTGCTCCTTCGCTAATACTAAATTAATGACGCCATAAGGTTTTTCCTCTTTTTCTAATTGCGGTTGTGTGAGCAAGTAACAAATCTTGCTAATTGCAAAGAAAATGGTTCATTCGCCTCACGCCTAATCGAGCCAGAGCCAGCCCAGCCAAAAGGCCCAGATATTCCAGGGCAGCACCCCAGATCCATCAGGCTGGACCCTAGCGTGCCCGGCAACGTTACGACCCTGAAGCCGCTGGAGAATTTAACATTGAAAGGACACAGCATATGCAGGACGGTTTGCCCAACTCCCCCTTTAAGCTTATTAGAAGCACATTAAGAGCAGACCTCAGCTGGCTCTTCTGGCTGGTTACAGACGGGGTTTCTCTGGGTTAGCAGTTAAGCGTGCTTTTGCCCCAGAGCCACATCCTGCAGCTCCACACACCGCCCCCCAGCCTGAGACACTTAACATTTGGTCATTTATCAGCTGTACCTATGGGAAGAGGAAAGCCCAGCTGTGCTTCCTGATGCAAAAGCAAGGGCTTTCCCTAGACCCAAATGCCAGAGCAGGGCTAACAGCCTGCCCGCAGCCTGCCCGCGTGCTGCCTGGTCGACAGGTAGCAACCACAAGCAGCGGTCTGGCTCCACAGAGACCCAGCCCTGCCAGGGCTGAAGGGCGAGCAGATTTGCCCAGTGTCTCAGGAAGCATCAGGGAGCTCCGCAGCAGGCAGAGCAAGCATAAGGTGGCAAACCCTGGCTCCAAAAGAGCGTCTGCAAGGTCAGCACACCCCAGACACACACCCCACACACCTGCAGGGCTGCAAGGGCCCTCCCTCCTGGGCGTGAGCAGTGCCCTGCTGCCACAGGCAGCCGTGCTAAGGAGTCCCTTTTGTAACTGGATCCACGCTGTACTCCATACAGTAGCTAGGATTCTGCCTCTCCCCACACAAGCTGGAAGGCCGTTCAGAAACACGCAGGCTACTCGTGGGGTAAGCATTTCTAAACCGCACGTTCCTGCAGTACCAAGCCCTCCTCCAACATGGTTTATCCTGGGCTTTGTTTGCTGAAGCAACGTTAAAACGTGGCCAGACCGCCCCAGGTCCCCGGGCAGCACACAGCTTATCCGCAGCCCGTCGACAGTGCGAGCCACTGCGTTACTGGCCCATGAGTATGGATAAAGATGAATTACACTCCGTCTGGAACCATAGGGGATGTCCAGGGCACCAGGATGTTTCTGCTGCAACCCCACCACCAACTCCCACTTCAACTTCAAACTGTCTGGAGCACCACAACTTTGGGCATCAAAACCAGAATTACTGAAATATGGTGTCACGTCTGCCCCGACTCAGCATCTCCAAGGGAGAGGTTGGGGCTGGAGTAGCCATGAACTCCTCCTCTCCCACAGTCTGGCCCTTCCTCCTCCCTGCAGCACCCTCCACTCGGAGCAGAAGACTGGAAGGGTTTCACGTTGGTATTTTTGGCAATCTGTTTTTAAGAGCTTTCTGTGGCGCGTGGAAATGAGAAAAGGCCACAGAACGCCCCAAATAATCATTACATGTTAAGGATCAGAAAAATATTCTTGTATCTTTGCTCTCTGTGTTAAACCCACCAGGTGGAAAACTGAGCTTGAGAAGGGTTGCTGCAAAATATTCCTAGGTAATAGATACAATATGCTCAACGTGGATGTATTGTATACCTGTATCCCCAAACGCACACCGAGGATTTCAGGCGCAGAGAGCGCTTGCTGGCTCAGGACAGACAAGCACTTCCCACGGGAAGGCATTACCCATGGCTCATCGCAGCGCCCGGTTCGTGTTTGGCATGACCCACCCGCACCCCCTGCGCTACCCTCATACCAGCAAGTCTCATAGCAGGAGGGGAGCAAAACGTTTTCATGCGTTTCACATCTTCCCTGTGCTCCAGAGCATTCTGCCCCATGGTTGGAAGGGGCAGGCGACAACCAGCTCCGCTCCCAGCCTGGCTCCGAAGCCAGGGTGACCAGCTCAGCCTTCCCTATGCCCTGGCAACGCAGGTGCTTAACCAAGAGCCGTGCACCATCCACACTGGCCAGAGCAATGCCACGTGAGGTCTGCACACCCCAGGAACAAGGGTGCGGGGTGGCCATGTGCCTGCAGCCCCTCCAGACAGCAGCGCCGAAGGCAGGGACACGCAGTCTACCATAAATCAAGCATGCAAAGTGCTTAATGTGGCCCTCGCTTGGATTCACCATCTAACTGCTGCTCCTCTGAGTATGCTGGCAGTATGCTTCAGCGCCTGCTGCACAGCTCTCCCTGCTACAGGCAGGGGATTTCTGGGCCTGGGCAGTGAATCACACTGCTGCAGCCCATCAGAGCATCTCAGCTCGGAGAAGGGGACCCAAGGACATCCCACCCCCCCCCCAGCATCAGCAGCCCCACTTTCAGAAGAGCTTCCATAACCCCTTCCCGAGGGCTAACACCAAGTCTCCACAGGGCTTTCCTCCTGCCCCCCCTTCCGCCCATCCCTCCATGCTGCTCACCACACACAGGCCCACGGGGCTGCCTGCACGCACCAGCACTCACAGCTGCATCCTTCCTCTCCAGGGCTCGTCACACCGCACAGCCCTGGCCTGCGACACAAAACCTGCTCTAACGCCACATCGCAGAGCGCTTCAAGGCAAAGAGGAGCACGGCCGGACACCCAGGGCAGCCCCCTCCTCGCTGCCAGCACTCTTCTCCCCTGCCCATCCTGCTGCCCGCAGAGAGATGACCCGAAGGTCCCAGGACATGCAAAAAGGCCTTTTTGGGGGGCAGCGGGGCAGGCTACCCCTGGGCATTGCTGAGACCGGATCAGCCTGAGGGACATGCCTTCTCCCAGCCTGGCGTCCTGCAATCCCGACAGGTCCAACGCAGCCGCCGCCGAGTGGGCAGCTGCCTGGTCCCAACCGAGCTGTTCTGCCAAACACAACAAACCCTCCAGCCGGCACGCTCCCGCGCCTGCCATCCCCTGAGGACGCTCTCAAGACCAGTGGTGCTATACTGCGGAAGGGGAAACCGGGGGGCTGCAGGATGGGTCTATAGTGGTGCTAACTGCGGAAGGGGAAACCGGGGGGCTGCAGGATGGGTCTATAGTGAAGCCCCCCATGCTGCAGCCACGGAACGGA
>NW_008795131.1:349885-353998 GCF_000699145.1 Aptenodytes forsteri
CGAGCCGCATACCCATCAACAAGAGAGACCCCATTAAGTACGAACCGCCCCCCCCAACAGCTGAACCCCGTAACTGTCCCCCACAACAAGCATTTTGGGCTAAACACCCGTAAGGCAGGAGCCAGACCCCATAAGCAATAGGGGGGCACAGGGGCAGGCGAGCCGGGCGGGGGGAAGGTAGGGCAATGGGCACCCAGAGAGGGCTAGTGGCAGAGCAGGGGAGGAGGTTGACACAGACCCCCGCACAACCGGGGTTTTTCTTTATTTGTACAGCAGCTTGTTCCGAATACAGCGCAGGGACAGGGGGTGAACACAGGGAGTCCCCCCCCCTCCTCTCGGATCTCAGCATTGCTGGGTGGAGGGCTCAGGACCCAGACTGAGAGCACCTCCCACCCCTCAAAGCAGCCCCTCTTCCCGCTCCTGGTCTTTTGGCCGTGGCAGACCCAAGCTGAGCTGCCAGGCCTGGCCCTGACACAGTTCCGGGGCGCCTTCTTGGGCCGTGGGTCCGTGACAACACGTTGCACGAGGTGGGGACGGCCCCAGCCCCAAGGCAGGGCACCATCGCGATGGGCTCAGTCCATCTTGGTGGGCTCTTTCTTACGCTGCCTGGCCTCCCGGACGATCTTAGCCAGGGAGAGGAGAATAGGAACGGCCATGGGCAGGAAGAGCGGGATGTAGATGGCAAATTTCTGGTCATCAGGGAAGTAGAGGAGATGGAGCAGAGACGGGTCAAAGAAGGCCCGCTCCGAGGAGGTGACTGCCTCCTTGCTGGCCTGGAAAGCCGAGTGCAGGTGGCCCACGGCAAGCTTGGCCATGGCACTCTGCGCCGAGGTCACCGCTCGGTACACCTGTGTGGGAACACCACCAACAGTCAGTCCCTGGCCAGGGAGGACCGCAGGAACAAGCCTGGGGGCCTCGCTCGCTGCCAGGCCTGGGCACTCCCCACCTCAGGGTGCCCCAGCTCTACCTCAGAGGCAACATCGTCTTTGATGACAATGTTCCCAATCTTGTCCAGGAGCTGGGCCAGCGAGGTCAATGTGGTGGACACGGTGGCGATGTTCTCCACGGTGTGGGCCCAGAGCAGGCGGTCCAGCTCCCAGTTGGCCAGCCCCTCGTTCCCTGGGCTCTCCAGCAGGAACTCAGGGGGCAGCTCCTCCCGAGATAATCCAAACAGTAACCTGGGAGTAGAGGGGAAGGTCCCAGCCCACATCACAAGCCTGCGGTCCCACATGCAGTCCCGGCTCTTCCCCTTCCCTGGTGCATTCAGTCCTGGCAGGGCTCAGCCCACACCTGATGGCCTCCTGCACAAGGGGCAGGACAAGACAAGCCTCCCACCTCAGGATACGGGAGCTGTGCCAGCACCCCTGGCCAGAGAGCAGTGCTGGCTGGTGGTCAGCACCTCGAAGGCCACAAAAAGCCACCCTCAGCCTCCCCGAGCCCACGGAGGAGCGAACGAGCTGCATGGGTACGGCCTCCTCTGACCCCATCGATTCCCAGTGTGTCCCAGGAGAGCACGCAGAGGCCCAGGGAGGGAAGAGCGCATCCTCACCGGAGCTGGGCCAGGAAAACCTCCATCACTCGCACCATGTCCACGTCCACGTGCAGCGGGAGGGAGGCTTGGGGGGAAGCAGGGGTTTCAACGTTGTAAACCTGCAGGAGAGCGTGTCAGCGAGGCACAGCCAGAGCCCTGGGGCTGGCAGGGCTGCCAGCACTCGCTGGGGATGGGGAGTCGTCGCCTTGCCCGAGCGCTGCCAGCACCCCGCGGCCCCGTACCATGATGCCGCCCCAGCGGGGGCTGTGGAAGGCATTGGTGCTCACTGGGGCTCCGTCCTTGTCCTGGATGTACAGAGGGGAGTGGGAACGCTCTGGCACGTACAGCAGGAAGTTCAGGACGGGGTAGAGCGAGGCAGCACTGGAGCCTGCAGCGGGACAGAATCAAAGAACTCCCCTGGCCAGCAGGGACAGCGAGAGCAGACCGCCCGTGCGCAGCGCTGGGGCAGAGCCCAGCCCTGCTCCTCCTTCCACAGCAAGCCCTCAGCAGAACTGCCATCGCAGCAGGTCTCGTCACCCTCGCTCCCATCCGGGGCTGGCAGGGCATGGTGCTGTGGGGAGGGAAGGGGCAGAGGCCATAGGCACAGCTGTCCCCCCTCCCTCAGCAGAGCCCGTGACAGCCGAGTCAGGAGCGCAGTGCTCACCCAGCCTGGCCTCCACAGGGTTGATGACATGCGGGAGGCTGTGGGCGCTCAGGAGGAAGCTGGAGGACTCCTTGTCAAAGCGCGGCGTCACTCCTAGGACAGCGTAGTACAGGATCTGCAGGCACACCACAAAGATGTTGCTGGCAGAGAAGCACGTCCCGGGACGCCCGGGAAGGCCAGGGCTGGGCTCTCCCCATCACCTCTCCCAGCCCTCACCTGCGAGTCAACAGAGAAGTTGGCCACCAAGCTCAGTTTGTCCAGGACGGGCTGCACGTAGCGGTTCACGGCATCCTCGATGTCCCAGTCCACGGCGTGGGACTTGGGGTCGGGGTTCAGCAGGCTGAAGGTGATCTCGTACCCTGCCGAGGACCCACAGCCTGTGAGGCACCGGCACAGCCACCGCCTGTTGATGCCAAGGCATCATGGGCACGCGGCCATGACAGAGCTCCCAAGAGCAGCAGGACCCGATCCCCTCCTCCTCGGCCCTCCCCGATGCAGGGTCGTGCACCAGTGCCCCAACACAGAGCAGTCACAGCAGGGATCCTGGCCCAGAGCAACTGCCGAGGGGAAAGGGAAGACCCCAGGGTCTGTTACCCCAGAAGACATCCAGGGGTGCTACAGGTACAGCAGGAGCAGTGTCTCCCCCACAGCCAGCGGGCCTTCCCCAGGTCAGGGAATGGGGCTGGGGCACATGTCCGTACCCAGGCTGGATTTCAAGTGCCGCCGGGCGTCAGGGCCGAGCTGGCCGTCGGGCAGGCGGTCCGAGAGGGCGGCGGCGATGGAGCTGGCCGTGAAGGACATCACCTGCGTGAGCTGCTGGAGGCGGGTGCGGAGGGTGGCCAGGCCCCCCCCAGCCCTTACCAGGGCGCTGCGGTGCTTCCCCACATAGACGTTGATGCCCTGGGGAAGGGGCAGGGGTGAGGGCCGGGAGCGGGGCTGGCTCCTGCCAACACGCTGGAGAACAGCACGGTGCCACCTGCGACAGCCTGGGGACGGATGCCTCCTGCCGGGGCACCTTCAAGGGGTGAAGTACACAGAGGCCGGCACTGCAGGGTGCTGCTCCCTACCTGAGGCAGGTGAGAGGAGGTTTCGGGGACCACGTACACGGTCAGAGCGCCCAGCGAGGCATCCTGCAGCAGGTGAAGAGCAGCGTCAGCCTCTGGGGAAGATGGAGGCATTAGCAGGGTTGGGAATTTAACTCCAATCCCCGTCCCACCCTGAGACGCACCAAAGCCGAGCGCTCTGCTCAACCAGCCTCAGAAAGAGGAGCCTGCTCCCCCACGGAGCTGCACCAGCTACCGCGATCCCTCGTCCCGCTACCTCGTGCAGTAGCCACATCCAGCGCTGCCTCCTCCTGAGCCGTGGTGCTGCGATAGACTGTCTCGTAGCGGGACGTGATACTGGTTCTCACTGCCGGGGCAGAAAGCCTGAGTGAAGCCGCTAGTCCTGGCCCCCAGTCCCTTCGTAGGAGCCAGGTGCTAAGAGGGACAAGGGACAGCCCCAGGAGGACACATGCCACAAGGTCCTTTGGGCACCAGATCTAACCTCAACCGAGTGACCCACCCTGACGCGTGGCCTCAGCTGGTCCGGGGTGGCAAGCAGGACAGCCCCACGCCAGCCAGGGCGCGTCCCACCCTCCGAGGGCTGCCACCGCCCCCATCCCCAGGGAGGGGAGCTGGTCTCTTCCCTGCTGCACCCTGGGGACCTTGCTGTCCCCTCTGCTCCCCTGTACTGCCAGCTCAGGACGGCACGATGCTGGCGGACGTGGGTTCGGGGTGCGGGGAGCTCGGGGCTGACAGCCGGGGAGAGAACCCGCGGGCACGCAGGGACCCCCCGGGGAAGGACGAGAGCACTCGGGAGGGACAGACAGGGCGGGGACAGCCGGAGGGGACTCTCACGGTTCACGGAAATCTTCATC
>NW_008795131.1:355583-355888 GCF_000699145.1 Aptenodytes forsteri
GCGATGGTGGCGGAGGTGGGTTCGGGGTGCGGGGAGCTCGGGGCTGACAGCCGGGGAGAGAACCCGCGGGCACGCAGGGACCCCCCGGGGAAGGACGAGAGCACTCGGGAGGGACAGACAGGGCGGGGACAGCCGGAGGGGACTCTCACGGTTCACGGAAATCTCCATCTCCTGCACGTCCCTGAACGGCAGCGGCCTCGGCAGGTCCCCGGGCACCGACCCCGGGGCGAAGACCACGGCGACGGGCACCGCCAGCTGGAACTGAGCAGAGGCGTCAGCCCGGGCAGCCGAGCCCCCGGACCCGC
>NW_008795131.1:357186-359926 GCF_000699145.1 Aptenodytes forsteri
GGGGCTCAGTAGGCATGGTTGGCCACGTAGAGGGACTGCCCGGCGGCCCCCGAGTCGTCCCCGCTGCCCTCGTACTTGCCCAGCGCCGCCAGCCCGTTCACCTGTGGGGAAAGGAAACGTCAGTGGCCTCCGTTGGGGTATGGCCCTCGGGGTCCGCCACTCCCTGGGGACACAACCTTCAGGGTCCCCCACCCCACAGGGACATGGTCCTTGGTATCCCCGTACCCTTGCAACACAGCCCTTGGCATCCCCCTCCCATGGGGACAGAGCCCTCAGCGTCCCCCATCCCCCACAACCCTTGTTGTCCCCCGTCACCCCACGGGACATGGCTTTTGGCATCTCTCCTCCCACAGGGACAGAGCCCTCCATGTCCCATGTCACCCTAGGGGGCATGGCCCATCCCGCAGGGACCTGACCCTTGGCATCCCCCATTGCCCTCTGGAGACGCGGTCCTCACTGTCCCCCATCCCACAGGGAGACAATCCTGTGTGTCCCCCCATGGGGACCACGGCCTTTGGCATCCGGTCCTGTGGGGCACAGCCCTTGGTGTCTCCTGTCACCCCACGGGACATCGCCCTCAGCATCCCCTGTCCCAAGGGGCACAGTCATTGGCGTACCCCCTCCCACGGGGACACAGTCCTTGGTGTCCCTATCACCCCATGGGGACACAGTCCTTGGTGTCCCCATCACCCCATTGGGACACAGCCCTTGGTGTCCCCACCACCCTACGGGACGCAGCCCTCAGCGCCCCTCTCCTGCGGGGGCCATCCCCGTCACCTCTGCGCGCTTGACGAACTCCTCGGTGGCGGCGGTGGCGTTGTCCCGCTGCCCGCGCCAGGCGCCGAGCGCCGATGCCTGCAGCGCCCGCCCGTAGGAGAAGGTGAGGGCCCATGGCCGCACCAGCGGGCACGTGTTGATGGCGTTGAGGTTGATGGAAGCCTCCTCCTCACTCTGACCCCCGGACAGGAAGGTGACACCTGCAGAGAGCGGGGTTATGGCACCAGGGGGGCAACAGGGCATCCCCCTCCTGGTTCCCGCCACGTCCTGGTGCCGGTACCTGGCACGGCTGGGGGCACGGTGCGGCGCAGGGCAGTGACAGTGGCCATGGCGATCTCCTCGGGGCTGTACTTGGTGGGGCAGGAGTGCCCGGGAGTCACCATGTTGGGTTTCAGCAGGGTCCCCTCCAGGTAGACGTGGTGGTCGCTCAGTGCCTTGTAGACAGCTGCCAGCACCTGGGAAGAACGGGCAGCGTGGAGTCCCCCGGCACGGCACAGCACAGCGCGGCACAGTGCCCGCCCTGCTGCCCGCTCCACTGCTCACCTTCTCCGTCACGTACTGGCACCGCTTGAGGTCGTGGTCACCATCAGGCAGGATCTCCGGCTCCACGATGGGCACGATGCCATTCTGCAAACACCAGGCAGATGCCATCACGGGGACATCCCTGGGCATCGCCCCGGCCCCATGGCAATGCGGGCCAACACCTAGACCTTGGGGGTGATGCTCAGCCCCGAGGTTCAATGTCCACCCTTGCCGGTGATGCCCGTCCCAGTGGGGTGATGCCTGGCCCCATGAGGTGATGCCCAGCCTCATGGGGTGATGCCCAGCCCCATGCAGCAATGCCTGGCCCCATGGGTGATGCCCACCCCATGGGGCAATGCCTGGTCCTGGGGGTCAATACCCATCCACGTGAGGTGTTACCCAGCCCATGGGTTGATGTCCAGCCCCAGGGGGTGATACCTAGGCACGGGGGCAATGTTGAGCCCCATGGATCTGTGCCCATCCCTGCGGGGCAATACCTGGCCTCTTAAGTCAACAACCATCCTATGGGTCAATGCCCATCCCGTGGGGCAATGCCCAGCCACAGACACGTACCTGCTGGCAGATGCTGGCATAGCGGGCCAGGACGTTGGCGTTCTCCATGATGGCGAGCGCAGAAGGGGTGTTGTCACTGATTTTCAGCACGCAGCGCCACTTGGCGAAGTCGGCCCCATCCTTCTTGTACTGGGCACAGCGCTCCGACAACCCATCCAGACCTGCCGGGCAGCGTGTCAGCCCTGCAGCCCCAAACCCCGTGGCCCCCGCCCCCCTACCCGCTCCACCTACCCTGCGTGGTGGTCTCGCCATCTGTCCCAGCCAGTGGCACGACACCCTTGTCCACCTGCAGAGAGAAGGGGAATGCAGCACTGAGCCCCACCAGCACCCTCCAAGCACCCTCAGCACCCCACAAACCCACCGGACACCCTCCACACCTTGATGCCCACGACGATGCCCTTGTCCTTGATCATCTGGACGAAGGGGGTGCCGTCATCAGCCTTCTGGTACATGGTCTCGTGGAAGAAGATGACGCCCCCGATGCATTTCTTCACCCGGCTGTCAGCGCTGAAGAGGATCTGGCGGTAAAGCCGGGGGGGTTCTCTTCCGTGTTCTCCACCCCGATCTGGTTGAGGCGCTTCGCCATGCTCCCTGCGGGCACCCAACACCCTCATCAGCCTCGGGCGTGGGGAAAAGGGGTGGCAGGACAGATCCCCCCCACACTGACCTACGGACTCATCGGCGGCCAAGATGCCCTTGCCCGGGGCCACGATGCGCAGCGCGATGTCCGACAGCTCCTTCTTCTGCTCGGTCGTCAGCGCGGGGTATTGGTGCGTCATGGTGGTGGTGGCTGTGAACAGACGGGGGCTGAGTCACGCGCCGGCCGTGCAGCCTCCCCCCCTCCTCCCTTCCACCTTCCTGCCTCACA
>NW_008795131.1:360733-361697 GCF_000699145.1 Aptenodytes forsteri
CGGCCAGGGACCCGACTGAGTCGCCCCCTGTCATGGGCAGGGACCCCCATGCCACACAGGCACCCCACTGTGCCACCCCAGTGCCACCCCCTGGTGCTGCTGGAGACCCCTCTGTGCCACGGACCCTGCTGTGCCATTCCTGGCTATGGGTAGGGACTCCCCCTGCCACCCCCTTGTCACTGCTGGGGACCCCGCTGTGCCCCCCGATTGCCACTGCCAAATAGGGGCAGGAGCCTTTCCCGCATCACCTCTGGGCCAGGCACCCCCCTGTGCCACCCCCAGATTGGGGACCCCACCATGCCACCCCACCACTGCTGCGCCAGGGACCCTGGCTGCGTCACCTCTGCTACCAGGGACTAAGCCCCAGCAGTGCAGAGCCCCGGACCCCTGGGACAGGGTGGGGGCTCCCGCAGGAGACTGGTCCCCCCCGAAAAGCCGCCCGGAGCCGGCGCAGGGACAATAGCGGTGTCCCCGCTCACCCCACAGGGCCAGCTGCCAGGGCCATGCTCTGCTGAATCCCCGCCGTAAAAGGAGGGCTCAGCCGCCCCGCATGGCCCTAATCCAGGGAGGGGAGTGCATCTCCCCCCCATCCCAGAGCCGGGCACAGCCTGGGGCACCCACTGCCAGCCCCTCTTTTTGGGGGGCTGTATACGACCCCCTGCCAGCAGGGTCGCAGCCACAGCAGGGAGGGAGGCGCTCCAGGGAGCAGCACTGCTCCCCATGAGCCACCCACGCGCCGCAACCCTAAACACCTCCATTTCCTGGGCGCAGGGGTAAATAAAGGTGCCAGCACCCGGGGTGTCGCAGCACCCGCCCCACACAGGGTGGCAGGGCTGTGGTGGAGGGCAGGGGAAGGTGATCCCCCCCACAGGCAGGAGAAACAGGCCATTAAAAACCAGAGCACTTGTTCGAACGCTGCTATTTTGGGCCGTGCTGGGGGAGGGAGGTGCCACACGGCCCCCAC
>NW_008795131.1:364584-367763 GCF_000699145.1 Aptenodytes forsteri
CCCCCAGGACAGGGTGGGGGCTCCCGCAGGAGACTGGTCCCCCCCGAAAAGCCGCCCGGAGCCGGCGCAGGGACAATAGCGGTGTCCCCGCTCACCCCACAGGGCCAGCTGCCAGGGCCATGCTCTGCTGAATCCCCGCCGTAAAAGGAGGGCTCAGCCGCCCCGCATGGCCCTAATCCAGGGAGGGGAGTGCATCTCCCCCCCATCCCAGAGCCGGGCACAGCCTGGGGCACCCACTGCCAGCCCCTCTTTTTGGGGGGCTGTATACGACCCCCTGCCAGCAGGGTCGCAGCCACAGCAGGGAGGGAGGCGCTCCAGGGAGCAGCACTGCTCCCCATGAGCCACCCACGCGCCGCAACCCTAAACACCTCCATTTCCTGGGTGCAGGGGTAAATAAAGGTGCCAGCACCCGGGGTGTCGCAGCACCCGCCCCACACAGGGTGGCAGGGCTGTGGTGGAGGGCAGGGGAAGGTGATCCCCCCCACAGGCAGGAGAAACAGGCCATTAAAAACCAGAGCACTTGTTCGAACGCTGCTATTTTGGGCCGTGCTGGGGGAGGGAGGTGCCACACGGCCCCCACGGCAGCAGGGAACAGCCTCGGGGTCCGGAACACTGGGAGGGGGATCCCGCAGGAGATGCCCTAGCAGGGAAGGAAGGAGGTGAGGCTGGAGCTGTGCTGGGAGCAGGGGGGGGCCCCAAGGGAGCCCCCTCCATGGAGCAGCGGGGGCCGAGGGGGGCTGGGAGCAGGAGCTGGCAGAGCTCCCAGTGCCTGGCAGGCAGCGCTCCAGCAACCCAGGGGATGCTGCATGCCGGAGCCGCGCTGGGAGGGGAACCATCCCCACGCAACAGGCTTGTGGCCCACGGCCCTGTGATGGGGCGCAGGATCCGGCCTCCGATACCCCCTGCAGGGGGGAGCAGGAGGGGGGGGCGCAGAGAGAATCTAGGGCAGGAGGAGGAGCAGGGGCCCGGGGAGGGAAGCTAGGTCAGACCGGGCACACCGGCTGCTGCGCAGGGTGAGCCTGGGGAACGCAGCGCCTTATTGAGAGCAAGCGCCGGCAGGGGGGTGTGTGTCCCCCGCCAAAGAGGAGAGGCTCTGGGGTGGCAGGGAGCTGTGCCTGCGGCCCCGTGACAGGGAGGGAGCAGGCATAGCCAGTGCAGGCTGGACGAGTTATCCCCACCCAGGGCACCAGGAGCTTCCTGCACCCATGCACCAGGCAGGGTAAAAGCCAACAAAACTTTATTCAATAAATAATTACAGCATTAAAGAACGGGCAGGACAGCATTAAGAACAGGAAGGTTTCACGCTACGGGCTATAGCGGCTCCGCAGCTTCCTTGCTGCCACTGGCCGTCTTCAGGCCCAAGTACCGCAGCAGGCTGTGGAGTTCCTGGCAAAAATCAGGGACGGCTGACAGGACCTGGGGGACAGCAGCAGCGTTAGTGACAGCGTTTGGGATGAGGGTTTGTGTTGCTGCAGTCACAGCAAGGGTGAAAGCGATGAACCACAAACCTCACCTCTTTCATCTTCTCCTGCATCTCCTCATGTGTCCTCAGCACTTTCTGGGCGTGATGGAGCCTCAGCTCCAGCCCTCGGACCTGCAGTGGGAGATGCCTGTCAGGAGCCTGCCCTAAAATTGGGCAGGGACTGGCCCAGGAGGGAGAGGGGACTAGAGCCAGGGCAGCCCCTTGGGGCTCCCCGTACCTGCTCCAGGTACTTGTCAGAGAGCAGCAGATTCTCATCCTCCTTCTCCAGGAGCAGCAGCCGCAGTTTGTCCACCTGCAAAAAGAGTAAGCGCCATTGAGAGCTCACCGTGAGGAAGAGCCATGGGGCGGGGGGCTCTCCCCTGCCGTCCCGCTGGTCACCTGCTCGAGGAGCGAGGTCTGGAGAGGTCCCCTGTCCACAGAGAGGTGGTGACACGAGAAGCCCTCAAAGCCCCGCCAGCCCCCCAGCCTCACCTCCTGCCGCAGCAGGACTCGCTCCTGGACATAGGCAGCATCCACCTTGGGCTCCTGCCCCCGCATCTCCTCCCACAGCACCTTGGCCTCTGTCTCTGCGCGCTGGAGCGAGCGCTTCAGCTGGGAGACCTCTCCCTTCAGCCTCTGCAGGGGGAAAGGAGATGCTGAGAGGGGTCCTACGGCCAGCACCCCCCAGGCATGCAGCTCAGCCAGGCCCCCATCACGCACCGTGACTTCCCCGCTCTTGTCAATGAGTTGCAGCATCTTCTCTTCCTGCTGTTTCACCACGTCCTGCAGTTCCTTCTCGTTCTGTGGGGGGGGGGGAAGAAGCGGTGTTCGTTCTGTGGGGGGGGGGGGAAGAAGCGGTGTCAGGCGGTGCCCGGCCCCGGCCACCCTCAGCACCCCAGGGGGGAGCGGGTTTTCTCATATTCGAGAAGGTCAGACGAGCCAGGAGCACCCATGGGGCATCACTGGAGCCAGTCACCCAGATTTCTCTGCGTCCTAGATCAGCGCCTGTCCCAGTTCGGCTCTGCCCTGGGGTGAGCACTGGCCCACTTCTGGCACCAGCTCACCTCTAGCTTGCCCCTCAGCGCCTTGTTCAGCTTGGCGATAGCAGCAGCCTGGGCATCCATCTTCTCCTGGCTCTCAGCCGTCACCGTCTCCAGCTGGAGCTGCAGGTCGGAACTGGGAGAGGACAGCAGGGCTGAGCGGGTGGGGATCGCAGCCGAGCATGGTGCCAGCTACCAACCCCCTTCCTGGGCATCCCACCAGCCCCGTGGTGGGAGTGCCCAACCCACCAGCTCGGCCAGCTGGAAAAAGCCCTTCTAGTCATGGCAGGAGAGGTCTAATCCAGAGCTGGGGCAAGAGGCAGACCCCAGACAGGCTGCCTGCAGGAGATACCATGCCCGGGAGAGCGCTGCCCATGCCTGGCCCTCAACGCGAGGCCGTGCTGAACTCACATCTCTCTCTGCAGCGCCTTGAACTCGCTCTGCTCCAGCTCCTGGATGCGGGAGCTCAGCATGGCAAGGTCGGAGACCACAGCTCTCAGCTCCTTCACGCTCTCCAGCAGACCATCCTCAGGCTCTGTTGGCAGGGCAGAGGCTCGTGAGCGGCACGGAAGGAACGTCAGCCCCAGGGGACACAGAGCCAAGCAGGAGGGCATGCCTGCTTGTTGTGTCCCCCCCCCCCCCCCCCCCCCCCCCCCCCCCGCGTGGAAGCCACCCCG
>NW_008795131.1:368164-370157 GCF_000699145.1 Aptenodytes forsteri
GCCCCGCGTTTTTTCGCCCCCCCCCCCCGCCCCCCCATGCAGGCAGCCCTGCAGCTTCGGAGCAGGGTCCAGGGCAGGGTGACAGCCCCAGTACCTATTGGCTTTGGTGTAGAGGCACGTTTGTCCTTGGTAAACGCACTCCCACCTCTGGCAGCTTCATCGGCATCTGTGAGAGGAGAGGGCAGAGGCACTGTGCCCAGCCCTGCGTGCTGCGGGGAGCACGACCAGAGCTCACCCATGCACCCATCTGCCCCAGGGAGCTCAGAGAAGACCCCGGCCGCTCGCAGGAGCCGTGACCCAACCCATGGCAGCCACAAGGGAACAACCAGGGGATCCGCAGGGAAAGGCATGGGGATGGCACCGGGATCTCCTCCTCACTCAGCACCAGTGCACATCCCCAGCACGGCGGGGAGCGATCCCCCATCCCCATACAGAGACCCCCCCCAGCACCCAGACAGCAGGTGCCAGCTCACCTTTCCCCGACATTGCTTTCAGGACGCTGCCCACGAAGGAGCCCCCGGCGCAGTACGGGGTGCGGCATGCCGGCGTGCGGCAGGCGGGGGTCCAGGCACGGCGGGGTGTCTGCCAGCCTGGCGTCCGTGGAGCCGGGGTCCAGGCTCTGCTTCTCGTTGGGGCATCATCCTTCAGAGAGGAGAGGCACAAGCGCCGGAGTGCGGCTTGTGACAGCTCTGCACTGCCCCGGCAAGCCGGGGGGGGAGTCTCAAAGCCATGCTATGGAGAGCCACAGGTGTCCGACACCCACCCCCAGGCCACCCCCTCGTCCTTGTCCTCAGGGCAGGGCTCCTACCTCCTCTTGCAGAGCAACCCTGAGGCAATCGGCGAGCTCCTGCAGCCGCATCTTGCTCTCGGAGATGTCCGTGGAGCACCAGGAGACTTTGTCCCTCTTGAGCTGCAAGTCGAGGAGCTCGGCCTTGGTGCTCTCCAGCTCCTGGGCAAGGGCAGTCTGCTCTTCCCTGCGCGATGGCACCAGCCTCAGTGGGAGCAGCGTTCCCCCTCCTTGGTGTGGGATGGGGACATTTCCCACACCCGCCTCCCACCACGACCCAAGCAGTGGTGCAAACCCCACAGATTTAGGCAGCTTCCTCCAAGATGGGGTCTGCTGGGCTTCCCCACAGCCTCTTCTACCCTCCTGGGCAACCACACTTGGCTGGGGCAGCAGTGACCGAAGCCATGTCCCCCTGTGTGTCCCCCACCCCCCAGGAGGGGCTCAATTTCCCAAAAATAGAGGGGTTCAAGCGGAGGTGGTGAGCAGGGTTGGTACCGCAGGCGCTGGTGGGAGTCCATCAGCTCCTTGTTCTGCAGGCTGCGCTCCTGCAGGGCAGCCAGAGAGGACTTCAGCCTGGCTTCCACCTCCAGCAGCTGCGTGCGGGACATGTGGTTCTCCTGGTTGAGAAACTGCAAGAGGGTGGAGGACACAGCCGTGAGCACCTGGCCAGAGACCCGAGGGGGCCCACTGGGACCCCCAGCACGGTCCCTCCCACGCCTCTGGGTGCTGTTTCCAATCAGGGGCAGCTTTACTCCAGTAGACCAACCCCTGGAGACCAGCAGTTTACTGGGGACATAGGACAGACTGGGGGACGGCACCACGCCTGTAGCCAGGGGAAAATTATCCCAGAGAGCTGCCCGCCCCTCTCCCTGGGAATCGCCGCCGGGCAGGACGGAGAGCTGCGCTACGTGTAGGATGTCATCCGCCCTCGCCGTGCTCGCAGGAGAGCTAATCCCGCTCCTGGCCAGTTGCCAGCGCTCCCGCGAGGCCTTGACGGGGGCCGGCAGCGCGTGACAGCGCAGGCAGGACCAGGCAGCTCCTACCTCCCGGCACTCGGTCGCCTCCCGCAGCTCCTGGCACAGCCCGTTGCACTCCTGCTGCAGGGTGTCCCTCTCCTGCGCCAGCCTGCGGGGATGGGATGGGGTCAGGGTGCGCCGCGTTTTGGGGGCAAAGGGTGGCAGGAGGTGGTTGGAAGGGGGGGAGCGG
>NW_008795131.1:370185-373584 GCF_000699145.1 Aptenodytes forsteri
GCAATGCCCTGCCCCAGGGCTCAGACTCACCAGGCCATCTCCTCCCACTGCTTCTCATTCTCCTGCTGCAGCGCATCCCGCTCCTGCTCCAGGTTGGCCAGGTTCGTCATCAGGGAGCTCACGTCTGTGAGGGGCAGAGTCGTCAGCGCAGGGGGGACGGGGGCAGCACCAGCCCCCCACGTCACTCACCCCTACCTGCGCTGAGGCGCGAGTTGGCCACCGTCAGCTGCTCCAGCTGAGCCACCGCGTCCTGCAGGGCCACCGAGGTCTCCTCCAGCTGGCAGGACGCCTGCAGAGACACGGTGCCCTCCGGGCTCGCTTTGGGCTGTTCTTCCCCATGGGGTGTTCCCACACCAAGGGTGCCCCAAGTCCTCCTGTGCCTTGGGGGCAGCCGGGCTGCAGGGGAACATCTCAGACACCCCGGGGCACCACTCAGCACTAGGCAACCCCCTACCTCCTCCTTGGCTTGAAGAGCTTCGTCCGCTCGCTGCCTTGTGGCATCCCGCTCCTCCAGACAGCTCCGCAGCTTGCCGGGCACGCTCTCCAGCACGGCCCGGCACCGGGACACCAGGGCCCTCGCCTGCTCCCGCTGCAAGGGGAGACAGCGCCGGGCAGAGCTGAGCGCCGCACGGCCGTGCCGACTGGGGTGGCTCTGCCCAGCTGCGTGACTGAGGATGGGTCTGGCAGCCAGGCTGCCCGCGGGGTACCCAGGGCACAAAGCGCCCTGAGACGGAGCCAAGCGGCACCAGCCTGGACCGCACTAGCAGGAAGGCAAGGGGCTGAGCCTGCCACCGGCCCCCACCGGGACACCCCTCACCTCTGCATCCAGGGCTTTCCTTTCCTCCTCCAGATTTTCAAAGGTGACATCTATGAATTCCCGGAAAGGCTGAGTCTCGGCAGCCAGGGATGCCTGTGGAGCAGGAGAGACGGGTCAGTGCTGCCGCGGTGGAAGAGCCATAGTCAATGGCTGTGGAAGGAGACAAGCACCAGCCCCAAGGCCGGATCTGCGGCAGCTTCCCAGCAACGGCTCCAAGAAACCTCTGATGGACACAAGCCCGTCGCTGACCATTGCTCAGAGCATCACCCAAGCCCAGGACATGGGGATGCCCTTCCAGCCCTCCCTGGGATCCAGAGAGGAGGCAGTTGGAGGTGCCCACCCGCTCAGTACCTGCTGGTCGATGGCGTCCACCAGCAGCATGCCCAGCTCTCGCTGGGAGGCCAGGCTCTGGTCGCGGGCGCCGATCCGGGCGCTGGCATGGGCACGGAAGGCCTCCAGGAAGCGATTGCCCTGCGGAGGGAAGGTTGCTGCTCTGGGCATGGCGTCGCACGAGGGGCAGCTCCCAGGAACCATCCCCGCATGCTGCTGCAGCCCAGGGCTCCCGCTCCCAGCAGAGACACAGCCCGAGCCAAAAACCCATCTCAAGAGCTCCAGCTGCCCCAGGCAGCCACAGCCCTTCTGGCCGCCCCGGGCCACATCAGGCTTTCCCCCCCGAATGCCAGAGAGACCTTCCCCCTCCACAGAGACGCAGGATGCCCCATCAAAGGCACAGGGACGGCAGAGCCTGCCCTGATCCCCCCACCGGCTGCCCCCCCTACCTCCTCCTTGGCTCGGAGGGCTTCGTCCGCTTGCTGCCTCATGGCATCCCGCTCCTCCAGGCAGCTCCGCAGCTTGCCGGGCACGCTCTCCAGCACAGCCCGGCACCGCGACACCAGGGCCCTCGCCTGCTCCTGCTGCGAGGGGAGATGGTGCCAGGAGGCACCGGGTATAGCCGGCAGCCACTGTGTGCTCTGGCAGTGCCAGTGTCTCCCGAAACCCAGGGGAAAGGGTGCCCAGCCCGGCTGCGCAGGGGCTCACCTCCCTGTCGAGTGCTCCCTGCTCATCCTGCAAGCTCTGAAATGCAGCATCCGCGAGGCCCCGAAACAGGAGGCACTGCCTGCTCCAGGCGCTCTGGGGAAGGGACAAGGGCACCGGCACTCAGGCAGCGCTTCCGGGGCCGGCACAGGCAGCGCCAGGCACACGCATGCCCTGCCAGGCTGAGACCTGGAGCACTCATCGCATGCCAGCCAGCCGAGACGCACCGTCCCCGCGGTGGTTAGCTCCAGCTCCCGCTGCAGGTCCTGCTCCGCTCCCCGCTGCCGCTGCAGAGCTTCCATTTTCCTCCGCAGCTCGAGGTAGAGATTGCGATAGATCTCCTCCTCCTAAGGGCATCCCGGCAGAGAGGAGGGGGCTTCGCACCAGCCCCGCTCCACCCTGTGGTCCAGCGAGAGCTATCTGGCTGTGACACCTCCCGTGCCCCCCTCCCCACGCGTGCCAAGGATGTTTCCCCGCACAAAGGATTCCAATCCAGCAAACTCAGCAGGTTGAGCCAGGCGCGATAACGCAGCTGGAGCAGCACCGGGCGCGTGATGCCACGCACCGTGCTGCAGCAGCCCCGCTTTACTTCTGCTCCGCTGGGCTGCGGTCCAGCTGGGGCCGCAGTCCAGCTGGTGGCACATGGGCACCATCCTGGCGCCGAGGCCATGGAAAATGGGGTGGCATCACCCCAGCAAGGGCTCTTACCCCTTTGGGGTGGGTGACATCCGTCTGTGTGAGCGCGTCCCTCTGCTCGGCCGGCCCCACGCCAGGCAGCGGCCGCTGGCTCTCCTGCCAGTCACGCAGCTGGAGCGAGAGGGCTTCGATGATGATGAGGGTGCTCTCCAGCCGCCCCTCCAGCTCTGCCCGTGGCAGGGACCTCAGCTGCTCCCGGGGACAGCTGGGGACAGAGAGAGGGCTTGGGGCAGGGACAGCCCGCGGGTGCCACAGCCCTGTCTGGAGGTGGATGTCCCCACACTTACTGCCAAAGCAGGGAGTCCGTTTCGGCAGCGCTATCCTTGGCACAGGGGGAACTGCCCGCAGACGTGTTCATGCTCCTCTCCCGCAGATCCCGGGGGGTCATGAAGGTGCCGGTGACCACGGTAGGCACGGGGGTGATGCTGGTGCCAGTGACTGCGGTGGGCACGGGGGTGACGCTGGTGCCAGTGGCCACGGGGGGCACGGGGGGGGCGCGGGGGGGCGTGGGCACGGGGGGGGCGGCGGTGGGCACGGGGGTGATGCTGGTGCCAGTGACTGCGGTGGGCACGGGGGTGACGCTGGTGCTGGCGTTCCGCCGTGGCGCAGGCAGGGGCAGGCTGTGCCTCAGGGACTCCAGCAGGGACGAGGTGTTGAGGCTCTTCTCCTGCCACACCAGCGGCAACACCCAGGACACAGCACCCGGGGCCACCTCGGGCGAGGGGATGGCCGTTGCCTCTGACCCGGCATGCTCCGACCTACCTGCCTCAGTGGGAGGGGGTCCGGGGGGGCCCTGCTCTGGGGGGGTAGGGGCTGGGGACTCGGCCCCCTCAGAGGTGTCTTGGCAAGGG
>NW_008795131.1:373693-374263 GCF_000699145.1 Aptenodytes forsteri
CGCCAGCCGTGGAAGGGAGCTTCCTGCGGGGTGGAGCTGGTGCCAGGGGGCCCTGGGGTGCAGGAGGCCAGGTTGGCACTGCCAGGGGGTCCGGGGGTGCAGGGTGCTAGAGTGGTGCTGCCCAGGGAGTTTGGGGTGCAAGGCACTGAGCTGATGATGCCAGGGGGCCCTGGGGTGGTGCTGCCAGTGGGCTCCAGGGTGCAAGGCCCCAGGACAGAGCTGCACAGGGGGGCCAGCATGGTGCTGCCGGTGGGCTCCGGGGTGCAGGGCCCTGGAATGGAGCTACATGGAGGGGTTGGCACAGTGCTGCCAGAGGGCTCCGGGGGGCTGAAAGCACGCGGGGGCTGTGACGGTCTTGCTGGGGGGCTCCGGGGTGCATGGCCCTGGGACAGGGCTGCACAGGGGGGCCAGCGCGGTGCTGCTGGGGGGCTCTGGGGTGCTGGGCCCTGGAACAAGGCTGCACAGGCGGGCTGGCACAGTGCTGCCGGGGGGCTCCAGGGTGCTGGGGCTGCACAGGGGGGCCAGCACGGTGCTGCTGCAGGGCTCTGGGGTGCAGGGCCCCAGGATGGA
>NW_008795131.1:374297-374544 GCF_000699145.1 Aptenodytes forsteri
AGGGGGGCCATCGCGGTGCTGCTGGGGGGCTCCGGGGTGCAGGGCCCCAGGACGGAGCTACATGGGGGGGCTGGCACAGTGCTGCCAGGGGGCTCTGGGGTGCTGGGCCCCGGAACGAGGCTGCACAGGGGGGCTGGCACAGTGCTGCCAGGCAGCTCTGGGGTACATGGCCCCAGGACAGGGCTGCACAGGGGGGCCTGCACGGTGCTGCCGGTGGGCTCCGGGGTGCAGGGCCCTGGGATGGAGC
>NW_008795131.1:376404-378458 GCF_000699145.1 Aptenodytes forsteri
GCAGGCGGCGCAGGGGGTTGTGGCACAGCAGCTGGGGACAGAGGGAGGACAGTGAGTGGTGGGGACCCCAGCATCCAGACCGGGTGGCCAGTGGGGACCCCAAAATCCAGGCAGGAGGATTACCTCGGCAAGCAGCCGGGCCAGCGCGGGGCTGAGCGCAGGCGGGCTCTCGTAGCTGCTCTGCTTGACGCGCTCCAGCATGGCCACATGGTCCCCCGCTGACGCCACGGGGAACTGGGGGGGGCAGGGAGCGGATTTAGGGGCTCCATGGGGTGCGCCTATCCCCCCCACCCTGTGGTCCTCACCTCCCCGCTGGCCAGGGCGAAGAGCAGGACTCCCAGGGACCACCAGTCAGCTGCATGGCTGTAGGGCCCCCCGCTCAGCACCTCTGGGGCTGCGGGAATGAGTGGGTGAGCGCCTGGGGGGGCTGTGCCCCCCACCACAGCCCCCCGCTGCCCCCTTACCCATGTACTGCAGGGTGCCGCAGATGGTGTGGGCTCGCTCGCCCCAACGCAGGTGCCGGGAGAGGCCGAAATCGGTGAGCTTGAGGTGTCCTGTGGGGCGAGACACCACGTGGGGACCCATGGACGCGGTGTCCCCACACTGGTGCCACCAGACTCTTACCTCTCTCATCCAGGAGGATGTTCTCCATCTGAAATGAAACAGGCGCTGGGGTGGCCTCGCCATATCAGTGGGTTTGGAGACCCTCCCTGCTCCATACTGACCCCCCCCCCGGCCCTGCTGCCACCCACCTTCACATCTCTGTGCACGATGCCCAGGTCGTGGAGATACACTGGGAAGAAGATGGAGCCGTCAGAGTGGCAGGTCCCCTCCCGGCACGGTGCCCACTGCCACCCCCGCAGCACCCGGCAGGCAGCTGCCCACCCCTGGGGATGGCTGACCCTGCCTGCAGGTTCCCCGGTGGTGGCTGTCCCTGGCATGGCAGGCCACTCACCCAGCACCAGCACCAGCTCGGCAGCGAACAGGCGGACGGTGGCCTCGGCGAAGCGCTCGACGGCGCGCCACAGTGCGTGCAGGTCTCCGGTGCTGCAGTAGGTGCACACTGCCGGGACGGGCGATGGGCCTTACCGACGGGCTGCGCCATGGGGCCAGGCTGGCGTGAGGGGCACAGGCACCGGGGTGGCACGGGCACGGTGGGTCACTGGGGCCATGCACCATGGTGACGTGGGCACAGGGGCCACGTGGGCACCAGGACCATGCACCAAGGTGATGACAGCACTGGGGCTGTAAGGGCAGCGAGGTGGCGCAAGCACCAGGACCACACTGGCACCAAGGTGGCACAAGCATCAATGTGGGCACCAGGACTAAGGTGACATGGGCACCACAGCCCAGGGTACTGGGAACATGCAAGTACTGGGGCCACGTACCACGGTGACATGGGCACCAGAGCCATGTGGGCACCGGGAACACACAAGCACCAGGGCCATGTGAGCTCCAAGGTGGCACAGGCACCGTGGCCACACGGGTACCAAAGTGACACGGTCCCTGGGGTCACACAGGCACCGGGAACACGCAAGCTACGTGGGCACCGAGATGGCATGGCCATCAGGGCCACTGGGGCCAGGCAGGCACCGGGGCTGGGGCGCCTCGTTCACCCCCGTGCTGGTCCCTGCCCCGCTGCGGCTCATCCCCATCCCTGTGACCCCGTCCCCATCCCCACGGTGGGTGCGGGGTGGGAGCCGGCGGCTGAGTGCCTGGATCCCCGCAGGGCAGCGGGCAGCGCGGGGGGAGTGTGCGCGTGTGCAGGGACACGTGTGCAGGCGGCAGGGACACGTGCATGGGCGGGGGGGGGCCAGGGCGAGCCCATGGGCAGATGGTCACTCACTGATGAAGAGGTGGCGCTGGCCCTGCCAGCTGTCCCCCAGCCCGTGGACAAACGGGTGCCTGACCTGTCTCTGGGGACACAAAGCAGAGAGGGTGAGCGGCCCCCGGGGCGGGGGGCTGGGGACCTTGCTTCTGCCCCCCTCCTTCCGCAGCCCCAGCGGCCTCCTGCCGTCCCCACAGCCACCCCGACCCCCCTCACGGGCTGGGGT
>NW_008795131.1:378847-379167 GCF_000699145.1 Aptenodytes forsteri
CAGAGATGGGCTCGGGGTGGGGCAGGGTGTGGGGTCCTGCGTGGGGTGAGGTGGGGCAGCACAGGGGACCAGGAGGACCCAATAGAGACCCCAGTGGGACACATGGGGACAGGGACACGGGGACCCCCGCACAGCGCTGTGGATGCCAGCAGGATGCACGGGACCCCTGTAGGAGGCACGGGACCCCGGTAGGACACTTGGGGACCCCATTAGGGTGCAGAGGGACCCCGGTAGGACACACAGAGACTTGACATGGGGCACGGGGACCCGGCGGGGGTAGAAGGGGACCCGGTGGTACCGCCGGGGACGCCCGCAGGTTG
>NW_008795131.1:379755-379957 GCF_000699145.1 Aptenodytes forsteri
GATCCCGGGAGCACGGGAGGACGCTCGGGGCGGGGGTAACCCGGTGGTACGGCCGGGGACGCCGGCAGGTTGCGCAGGGCGCAGGCACAGCGTGCGAGGAGAGCCGGTAAGACGGTCGGCGATCCCGGGATGGCGGCACGGGAGGACGCTCGGGGACCTCGGGAGGATGCACGGGGCGCTGGGGGACCCCGGCAGGACATAC
>NW_008795131.1:380450-394674 GCF_000699145.1 Aptenodytes forsteri
GTGAAGCCACAGCAGGTGGGGTGCTGCCGAGCTGAGAGGGGGGACGGCGCTGAGCCCGGCACTGCGGCGTGAATGGGGAGGTGAGTAACGAGCCGCTGGCCCAAGACTGTTCCAAATTAAAAACTCTTTATTTAAACTCTTTCCCATTCCCCTTACTCCCAGCCTGGAGCGATCCTGCTGCTTCACCAGGCCCAGGGGCCGGGCCCAGCACCCGCGCAGCGGGGAGGGGGGAAGCTCACGGGAGCCCTTGGCACGGGGGTCTGCACCCCACGAAGCGGCCCCGGAGCACGCTGCGCCCCACATCCCCGTGCTGCCGCACCCCTGCCCCACAGCAACGGGGCTGCTGAGGGCCTGCGCGTGGCTAACCCCCACCTCAGGCATCGCCGTGCCGAGCAGCGCGGCCCCCCCCACCATAGGGGTGCCCCTCCGGAGGGGAGAGCACGGGGCGCCCCAGTCCCTTCCCGGCCAGCCGGGTGCTGCCGTCATTTGCGCCTGCCGAAGATCGACTTCTTGCTGGGGTTCTTCTCACCCACGCTCAGCCCGATGAGCAGACGCGCCTTCTCGTCCTCCTCCTGCTGCTGGATGGTCCCATCCGATTTGTTCTCCAGCTTCCCCCGGGCCTCCGTGCCCGCCGCCGGCTTCAGGCGTAGCTTCTCTTTGATCACCTGCCCCAGGATTTAGGGGGCTCAGCACCCGACGGCCGCACCCAGGCCCCACGCTCAGCCCGATGAGCAGACGCGCCTTCTCGTCCTCCTCCTGCTGCTGGATGGTCCCATCCGATTTTGTCCTCCGCTTCCCCCGGGCCTCCGTGCCCGCCGCCGGCTTCAGGCGTAGCTTCTCTTTGATGCCCCAGGATTTAGGGGGCTGGGCTTGCCGTCATTTGCGCCTGCCGAAGATCGACTTCTTGCTGGGGTTCTTCTCACCCACGCTCAGCCCGATGAGCAGACGCGCCTTCTCGTCCTCCTCCTGCTGCTGGATGGTCCCATCCGATTTGTTCTCCAGCTTCCCCCGGGCCTCCGTGCCCGCCGCCGGCTTCAGGCGTAGCTTCTCTTTGATCACCTGCCCCAGGATTTAGGGGGCTCAGCACCCCACGGCCGCACCCAGGCTCCTCGGCGTAGGTGAGAGCCTGAGCTGCTGAGCCAGTGCGGCTGCTTCCCGCTCTGGAGAACCTGCCGCCCGCTGCAGGGTTACCACCTCCGTCCTGGGCAGAGCGGCTCCGGCAGCCTCCCTGCGAGCAGGAAGGAGGCACCGCGGGATGGAGTCCCACGTACCTGTGCCACCAGGGCTTTGCGACTGTCCCTCTTCACCGCCATGGCAAAGTCCAGCCACGTCCACGTGTTGTTGTGGTACTCCAGGCACGGCAGCACCAGGTTCAGGTCGCCCCAGTCCACGCTGTTTTTCTCGCCCTGGGTGACAGGGGTGTCAGGCAGCGTGGGATGATGCCCCAGGCCACCCCCCAGCCGGAAGGGCTGTGCCCCCTCCTCAGCATGCCCCGTCCCGCCGGCCCCCCGCACCTTGTAGCTGACGCAGAGTGGCACCTGCGGGATCTTGATGTAGATGAAGGAGTTGTTCATGGCTGCGCGCTCCTTCATCTTGTCGATGTCATCCACGGGATGCTGGGGACAGAGCAGGAGCCATGAGCAGAAGGGAAGGAGAGGGGACACAGCCAGGAACCAGCAGGGAAGGGACAGCTGGGCACTAGGCCATGGCATTGCTTCACCGGGGAGAGGTGAGAGCTGCTCTGGCATGGTGTTAGGAAAATGAGATGCTGCAGGGATCACATCAAGCGTGCAGGTGCTTGGCTGTAAAGGATGCAAATCCTCATGGTGGGAGGGAGCAAGAGAAAACGGACAAGCAAGCAGGGGAGGACATGGCTGCCCAGCCCTGCAGCCGAGGGAAAACAGACTGGCTCCACAGCACGACTCTCCCAGATTCCCCCCTCAAGGCAGCAGCAGGTACCTCAGGTGCTTTTCGGAATGATCTTCTGACCCCTGATGTCCGATTCAGTCCCTGAGCGACTCCCTTCCCAGGGCCCAGCGAGTCATCGGCCACAATCAGCTGCCGCGGCTTCACCACGGGGATCCCTGGGACAAACAGGGTGGGAGGTGGTGGTTGATGTCCGGCTGGGGCTTAGCCGTGACCCAGACCCCTCCCAGCTTCGCTGCTCTCCCCACCGGCTCCCTGCCCACAGGGGAGACCACGAGTCCCTGTTCCTCGACACGTGGCCTGCCTGCAGCAGCCCACAAACACATCCCGGACACGCAGCCAGAGCTGCTCAAGGACATCGCTCGGGTGCCAGGGAGGAGGGTGACCACGAGCCTCTCACCTGTTGTCACCAGCTTGGACTTGTCTTCCTCATCCCCCACCTCCTCCTCCTCCACGTTGCGGCCGGGGAAGAAGAAACCCATCATCCTGTGGAAGAACTGGTGGGTAAGCTGGATGGTGAGGGGTACCACGTTCACCTGCGAGGAGAGAGGCACGTCAGAGCCGGGCACACGCTGCCCGCGCCCCGCGAGGACCCTGCCACCTCCCGGCCCGGCCCTGGCACCTCGAAGTGCTCCTTGATGGAGATGCCTCCCACGGGCGGCCGGACCTTGCTGAAGATCCTCAGTGCCAGCTGCCGGCCGGACTGGCAGGAGCTCTGGGGACGCAGCACCACCTGCAGGGAAGAGGGTGGGTGGCCGGGGTGAGGCCAGGCCACCCTGGCCAGGCCACCCGTGGGTCCCCAGGGTGCAGGGCTGCTCCCCCAGGCTGCCGCTTGCCTTGTACACAGCGTTGGGCAGGAGGTTGTTCATCGTGACCCAGCCCAGTTCCAGCAGATGTTCGGCCGTGTCGTCAGACTTGTTGACCTGCACACACAGACCCATCAGCCCTGTGTGTCCCGGGCCCTGGCTCGGGCGCTGCGGGTGCTACCAGCCGGCTCGGTACCTTGCTGTAGAGGAAGCGTTGGAGCTCCAGCTCGGCTATGCCCAGCTGCCCGTCCTCCTCGGTCAGGCGCCAGCGTGCCTGGGCAAAGTAGAACTCAGTCCGCCGCGCCACGCTCACGTCTTCCGGCTGCTTTCGCAGCTCCATCTTGTTGGCTCGCTGCAGCTGGAAGTCCTTGAAGCACCTGCAGCAGAGAGGGGACCACTGGGACGTGGGAACCCTTGAGTAAGGGGGATACAACGCTGGGGAAGCCAGAGATGGCCCCTACCTGATCAGTATGTTCAGCTCCTCGCTCTCCAGCTGCAGGTCAGCTTTCTCCTGGCTCAGCTGCTGCTGCAGCCTGTGGTTGAGGTCAAGCAGGCTCTCGTTTTTGCTGTCGTCCTGCAGGGACTGAAGGACAGACAACCCTCAGCACCCTCTGCCCCGAAGCAGGGACCCCGGGGAGCCAGGCCCTGCCGGGATGCAGGCTCACCTTCACGTTGGAGTACATCTGCTTCTCCAGCTGCCGGATCTGGGCAACGTGCTGCCTGACGGCCTCTTGCAGGTGTAGGATACTGCTGCGCTGCTCCTCGGGGTTGCTGGAGATTTCCAGCTGGAAGCGGACCCGTTGTTTCTTCTCGCTGTGCTCCTGCACACAGGGATAGGTGAATGTTAGGATTGCCCTGGGTGCAGCGAGTGACACGGTGACCTGAAGCCTCATGGGTACCTTGCGTTTGGGCTCCACATGGAGCAGCAGGTTGTTGACTATGTCAAGGATCATGGCATACTGCGCGGGATTGGTGGAGATCTCCAGGTCGTGGTGGATCAGTGTGAATGTGTCCACAGCTCCTGCAGGGACACACAAAGGGCAAGTGGGGCCTCAGCATGGCCAGAAACGGGATGCATGTGGGGGCCAGCCAGAGATGGAGAGGGATGGGGAATGAGCCAAGGCGGTTACACCGGCTCCAGTAGGCACAGCACGTCCAGCATCATCTGGTGCACTGCCGCGTGGCTGGGGACCCCTCCCGTATGCACCCCTCTGATCACAGCAGGGCCAAGACAGACCATCCCTGGACTTAGCCAGCACCTGTGGGTCAGCCCAGAGCTCTACCCCCTGAGGTACACTGCCTGGATGTACTCACCCTCCTGCTTCTTCAGCAGATCCTCCTTCTCCTGGTTGGCAGGAGTCTCGGGGGGCTTTATCTGCGTAGCCAGCTCAGGGTCAATGTCATGGCTGTAGCTGATATAGTACATGCGGCAGCTGCAGCGAGAGATGATCCTCTGCACCTGCTGGGTCTGCTGGGCTTCTGAGGGCTGGTTCCAGTCTGGGAACAGGCAGGAGGGCCACGGTCAGAGCGCCATGTCCCGGCACGTTGGGGACCCCACGGCGCAGGGCTCAGAGCATCAGCCAGCTCCTGGAGCTGTCTGGGGACAGGCCAGGCGCTCTCAGCTTCACCAGCCTTGGGGTCACACAGGAGCGGGATTGGGGTAGGCACAGCAGCCAGCTCTGTGGGCAGTACCTGTGGTGGTGCTGACCATGCCCCCCACCGCCTGCCCGCTCTCCATCAGCTCCTGCACCGAGTCCAGGCTCCGTTGCCGATGCTCCTCAATATTTTTCACCTGGGGACACAAGGAGGCACCACTGGCTGTCCCTGCTCTCCCTGCCTTGGCCAGGGCACCGTCAGCGCTGCCTGTCCCCCACGCAGCTCACCCATCACAGCCACCCCGAGCTGCTCACCTCCAGCCAGAGCTGCCCGTGCTCCCTCTCGGTGGGGCCGCTCTCCGTCGTGGCGAAGTACTGCATGCCATCCAGCAAGCAGGTCCAGGACGTCTTCTGCTTCAGCGTGTCCCCGTACCAGGCGGGGTGGTGCTGGCACTGCAGCAGCTGGGCCTTCGCGGCGGACACAATCACGCAGCCCTCTGTCTCCGCGCCGCGCAGCACCATCTGCGGGGGGAGAGACCCTGGGGGGCAGACAAGCCCTTCCGGGCCAGGGACGGCCCCTCTCACAGCAAAGCCGTGGGAAGCGGAGAGCGTGGGGATGGGCTGGCTGGCTGAGGGCAGGTACCTGGCAGTTGACCAGCTCGATGAGGCAGTTGCGGTTGTAGATGTCATCGGTTTGGCAGGCGGCGATGCCGCACAGCTGCTCACTAGCCCCCGACTCCTCCTCTGTGAAGACCACGAACTTGTCCGTCTCCTCAATGAGCTTCTGCAGCATGTAGGCCCCTGGGGAAAAAGAAAGGGTCAGCGCGAGGCTGCGAGGGGCTGGCTGGGGGCGACGGGGTGAAGGTAGGCATGGCTTTGGGTTTCCCATTGCTCCCCTCCCTGCTGTGCTCACCCCCCGAGGAGGCTCTCTCAGGACGGCCGCTGATGACGGGAGCGGTCACTCTGGCAGGGACGGAGTGAGCGGAGAGTGGGCCCCGTTTCAGCTTTTTGGCTTGCAGCTGCGTGTCGATCTTCAGCCCCTTCAGGGCCTCGGTGGACAGGTTGCGTTTGAGCACAGCCGCTTTCTTGTAGCCGTCGTAGAGGCCGAAGGCGATGTCCCTGTTGGTGGTGGTCCAGGACGCCCGCAGGTCCACCAGGTGCAGCTGGTGCGTGTGGAAACCATCGTCCCCATCCCGCAGTGGCAGCTCCTAGGCACAGAGGGTCAGAGCCTCAGCACAGCAAAGCCACCCACAGTCCCTGTCCACGGGCTTCACACACAGGGGCTGGGAGCCCTGCCAGTCCCCGGAGGCAGGGCACGGGGACCAGAGCCCGGGGGACCACCCCAGAGCCCTACAGCAGGGACCCATACCAGGGATCCTGTGGCTGGAACAAGGCATCCCTTTGGCCAGGCACTCAGGAGATCAGAGGCCCTGCAGGTCTGTCTCCTCTCCAGCCAAATCCCTCCCCCACTGCACCCAAAAACCAAGGTCCCCTTGTCCCAGGGGGATGCCATCAGGCCAGCGCAGCCTGGGTTACACTTGCCATGCCCCGTGTGTTTGCGGCAGTACCTCCTCAGCCATGCGGTTGCTGTGCCTCTGGTAGGTGAGGGAGGACAGGCTCAGCAGGTGGGTTTTCTTCACCAGGGTGTCGAGCCGGTGGTCAGCGTTCTCATCGCAAGTGGAGGCCATGAGGTGCACGGTGACCTGGCTCAGGTCACTCACCATCTGTGTGATGCTCCATTCCGAAATCAGGCGTCGCATCACCGTGCCGGCTGGGGGACAGGGAGAGGGGGTCAGCCGGGGCCCTGCCCTGCCTGGAAGCACTGCCGGCAGGACCCCCCCTCACCTTGTGGGATGAGCCGCTGGGTGCCGCGAGTGAAGATGTGCCCTTGGCAGCACTCCACCTGGATCCCCCGCTGCTGGGCAAAAGAGGCCCAGTAATGCACCTGTGAGGGAGCAGAAAGCAGAGGCTGAGAGCCCAGCGCAGGCAGAACGGGGAGGTAACACCGGACGCCCACCCCCACGACTTGCCTGCAGCCGGGGGAAGAGCGCAGTATAAGACAGCTGCTTGTAATGCTGCCCCAGCTTCTTCTTAGTGGGTTTCATGTTGTTGAAGAGCTTCCCGCGGCAGATGGGGCGCGTCACGCTGGTCCACGTGGCCCAAAAGTTCTGCATCCAGCGGAGGGTGCTGCTGTAGAGCAGGATCCGGGGCTGGGAGTGCTCTGAGAATACACCCGCTGTCAGCCAGCACCATGGGGCAGGGACACGGCAGCACCCAACCCAGGACCGATAAGGATCACTAAAACCAGCAAGCCCTGTCCCATCCCCCTCGCCCCTGAGGGATCCCCAGGGCGCTGTCACCCACCCTCACTGGGCCGTGTCAGGTCCATCCGGATGGAGAGGTTGAGGTTCTCGGAGCGGAAGGCACGGTAGGAGTCGTACTGCTGCCCCACCGGCACCTCGGGCAGGAACTCGGGGGAGCGCAGCACCACGCCGTGGTGGTCGTGGGGGTTCCCGTGGCACAGCCACCGCAGGTCCAGCGTCGTGCACAGGTCGGGCAGGTGCAGGAAGCAGCAGTCATCATATCTGAATGGGAAAAGAGACCCCGGTTACCCCCCGGCACCGGTGGCAGCCCCCACGCTCCCGGGCCCACACTCACTTGGAGGCCGTCCGGACGTTGATGTCCAGGTTGCCCTTGAAGACGAACTGCCCGGGCTTCCAATGGAAGGAGAGGTGGCTCCACTCCCAGTGCATGTTCTCTGTGGTGTTGTAGGGGTCCTGCAAGGACAAGTGTGGGGAGAGGCAGGCGTGAGCCAGCCCCACGCCGGGCTCTGCTCCCTATCCCGGCAGCACCCACCTCGGTGGCCAGCTGGTGCAGGTTGGCCTGTTCGATGTCCATGTGCCAGTCCCCGTGGAAGAGAAGGCGGCTCTTGTCCCACCAGGGCAATGGGGCGCTGGGGTCCTCTGAGGGCTTGGTGAGGAGATCCACGCACTGGCCGATCAGGGTCCAGGCCGGGTCCCAGCAGGGCCCCCACACGATGGTGTACTGGGAGATCTCAGCTGGGGACACAGAGGTTGGCTCAGCCCTTTGCATGTCCCACGCAGCCCTGTCCCCACCCCGGCACAGAGCCCCCCTGCCCCTCCAGCTCTTACAGTGGAAGTCGTGGTAGAACTGCAAGGGCGGCATGTTCCTCTCCACCGTCGCGTCCCCCCAGGGCAGCCCCAGCTTCAGGACCTGGCGGCGCCGGGAGCAGGCCTGGCCGCACTGCTCGGCTCCGATCAGCCGGCCCGAGAGCTGCCAGTTCCGGATCTCAAAGAGGTAGCGAGGGTAGTCGCGGATCCGCACTGCGGGCAGAGGAAGGGCTGAGAGATGGGGCAGCAAAGGGACACTGCCCTGCTCCCCCACTCTGGGCCACAGCAGGAGCCACTGTCCTGTCACATCTCTGCTCCCTTCCCGCTCCCTCGAACCTCCAAAAATCATTTCCCCTGCTTGGTTACGCATCACGTGGTGCCAGCAGGTCCCTGTCCTGGGACCCCAGGCCATGCAGCCTCCATGCTGTCCTCCATGGGCACCCTCACACGAAGCAACTCACCAAAGAAGCTGCCAACTCTGCCCTTCATCATGCGGCACCACTGGGTGACCATCTCCAGACCCTCAGGGGGGAACGGGCTGACACCATCCAGGTCCCTCATCTGCTCCAACACACGCTCCGTGCCGTGAAAGGACTCATCGGCCATGGCCACCAGCTCCAGGTGGGCCAGGGTCCAGGTGAGGAGGGCCCTCCGCATGGGCGTGTTGGCATAGAGGCGCCGCGAGCGCTGGATGTAGATCTCGATGTTCTTCTTCTCCAGCGAGGCATAGAGCTCCTCGATCTTGCGGGCAGGCAGCAGCTCGCCGTGTTGCTTGCGCAGCGCAGCCACCTTGGTGTCCAGCAGCTGCAAGCGCTTGGCGCTCTCCTTGCTCTCGTCCTTCATCAGCTCGTAGTTGTCTCGTAACTTGACCTCGAAGACGTCGTCCAGGAAGACCCAGGAGAAGTGCGTCACTTTGAGCAGGAGGTCAGGGGGCAGTGCCGTGCTGGCAGGGCGCCTGCGCCGATGCAGACCTTTCAGCCACTTCTGCACGCCCACGGCAGCATCCAGCGTGCGGGAGAAGTCGTACTGGTAGGGGAACTCGATGGTCACGCTGGCAAAGGAGAAGGCCCAGCCGCGGTTGCGGAGGGTGCGCAGGGTGGGGAAGGTGCAGCGGTGCAAGATGACCTCCTCCAGCTCTGGCAGGAGCTTCACCTCCACCTCCTTGAAGCTGAAGATGCTGTGTCCGTCAAAGCCGGCGGCCAGCTCAGGGCAGTAGCCGTGCAGGGCACTGCCATGCCAGCTCACGGAGGTCCTTTCGGCAGCCAGGCTGATGTAGTTGGCTTCGGAGACAAAGGCTGTGAGCTTGGCAGAGCTCAGCTCCAGTGACAGGGACAGAAGTCTTTTGGGGGGGGTCCCATCTGGCTGGAGGGGCCCCGGTGTCTCAGTAGGGGTGGCCGGGTGGGACGCTGGGCTCTCTGAGGGCAGGGAATGAGGCGCCCTGTGGCCAAGGGCGCTCTGCAAGGCTTCGTGGCACTGCAGGGTGGCCAGGGTGTGATGGTACAAGTGCATGTGGTCCGGCGGGCTCCACAGCACCGCCAGCCCCTCACCGCACTGCACCTACAGCAGAGAGAGCGAGCAGGCACCAAGTCACTGCTGGGTCCAGCACAGCACATCCCCATTCTCCTCTCCAGCACCTTTTGGTGCCAGCCAATCCTCTCCCTGCGCCATCCATCCCAATCCCACCAGTACAGGATAAAGCAGAGACCCGAGGCCCACACCAACCTCCAGGGAGCGGATGCTGCTGTGGTAGGTGACGGAGAGCATGGAGAGGTTGGCCACCGGGTTGGGGATGGCAGGAGCTTTGCAGCACGGCTGCATCTTCTCCGTGATGCTCTTCACCAAGGCCAGCACCATGCCCTGGACGCTGACCGTGCAGCTCTCAGCACTCCCCAGGACGGTCAGCGTGTCCAGCCGCAGCTCCAGGGCGCCTAGAGAGACGGCACGTCAGTGCTGGAGGCACGGAGGAGGCACACCACGACATGCCAGGTTCCTCTGACAGCAGGCCTGTTCCAGGACAGCCATCTGGGATCAGCCTGGATGCCACTTACCCACCAGGGCTGAGAGCGTGAAAAGGTTCACATCCTCCACCTTCAGATCCACCTTCCAGAGCAGCCCCCAGGCCTCGCTTGAGGCAGAGGGCGGCTGCTTGGCAAGCTCAGCTCCACTGGGCCGTGGGCAGAACAGGGGCAGGACCCTGGCCAGGCACTCGGTGCAGGTGTCCGACGACTCCACTTGCAAACCCCGGATGGTGCAGTCCAGGAAGAGCGTGTCCGACTGGGCGCTGGACGTGCCCAGGGGCTGGTTGTAGCTGCCCTGCAGGACAAACAGGACGATCAGTCTCAGGCTGCAGGACGTCCCCATGCCTCCACGAGTCCCCGTGCTGCCTGCATGGGGTTCCAGATGGGCAGCCCGCCCCCTGAGAGCCACCCCTCGCCCCCTCGGCTCGCCCCTCACCTGCAGGTTGAAGGAGTCGAGGATGAGGGCTTCTCCCCACACGTGCATGTTGGGGGGATGCGGGGCACGCTGGATGTGCGAGTCGTTGCCCACGCGCCAGCAGAGGTGGTCCACGGCCAGCACCACTCGCTGGTGCACGCTCTGTGGTCGCAGGTGCTGGTAGTCTGTGGACAGAGAGGAGGGGGTGAGTGCAGCCACGGCTCGCTGCTGCCTGCTCTGCTGCCCCTGAACAGGGGCAACCCAGACCCAACCAGGCAGGGGTCCACAGCCCCTGGCCAGACACAGACATGGGCAAGCACAGAGGCGGCACGGCCCTCCCCATTCCCGTCCTGGTGCCTCTCTGGCAGAGCCACCAAACCCCCAGAAGAGCCCAGCAGCCACCCTGGTGCCAGCTGCCAGCCCGCACCTGCAGAGACGGAGTTGAAGCCCAAGGCGAAGGGCGGCGTGTCCCCCAGCTGCACTGACACATTGACGTTGGACAGCGAGGCACACAGGATGATGGGCGCTATGATTTGGGGATAGCTCCTGCAGGGGACAAGCAGGGACGGGCTGTTACTGGGGCGCTGCCTGCCACAGAGCCTGGCAGGGAGCAGGCCCAGAGGGACGCCCTCTCCGCAGGGACCCTCCAACTGCCCACCGCCCTCTGTACCAGCCTCCCCGTCCCAGGGGCTGTGCACAGGGCAGAGAAGGTGCTGTGTGCCTGAGCACCCTGCCAGAGGGCGGCAGGCAAGAGGAAACAAGCTGCGATACCAGCAGCTGCGCTGAGGCTGACTTTACCTTCCCTTGTGCCCTTGGTTGGGGATAGGCACCGCCTGGCACCTGTATTCCTGTGCCAACAGGCCCAGCCAGTGCGAAAACTCTTGGTGGCGGTAGTGGATGATGCAGGTATTGAGCAGCACAGCAGCCGAGAGGTCAATGGCTGTGACCTAGAGCAGGGAGAGGGCAGGGTGGCAAAAAGCTCGTGCCAGGAGCCAAACCAGCCCCCCCCTCCCCGCCCAGGGGACAGGACCGTGCCCAGCGCCCGCTCACCTGCACGCTGGTCTTCAGGGAGTTGAGGCACACGATGCGCTGGCGGCTCTGGGACAGGAGAAGGCCATCTGGGGAGAGAGAGGAGCAGAAGTGAGGGGTGGCGGAGGGCGGTGACGGCAGCCCTGTCCCACAGGTGTCCTCCTGGCTACTTGCCCTCCAGCTGGAGGTCTACACTCATTTGGTCCAGGTCTGAGGTGGGCGTGAAGTTGCGCAGCGGGATCTGTTCCTCTTCACGCTGATATAGAAACTGCAGCAGCTTCAGGCTCCAGGTGAGGTGCCTGTGAGAAGCAGGGAGTCACTGCCAGAAGGGAACTGCACCGTCATGTCCTTCATCTCCCCATCCCTCATCCCCAGCTGACCGGCACGCTGGCACGGACAAAGACACCAGCCAGTGCCCAGCTGCAGCCCAGCCCAGCGCTCTCATCCCATCAGCAGAGGATCCCATCAGGCTGTCCTACTGGAGGACTAGCTCACGTGCCTTTCTCCTTCCCCAAGAGCCTGGCCCCAGGCCAAGCTCAGTCCTTCCCACTGGGGTGGGATCTAGGACTCACTCTCTGCGGTCTGGCAGAGCAAGGGACGAGCAGGGAATGGCACAGCTGTCCCCAGGTCCCTGTCCCCAGTGCTGATCGGGGCTAGGACAGCCTCCCCCTCCACCTGCCTCCTTACCTCTTCTGGCTGTTCATAGACAGCACCACGCTGGTGTTCTCCAGCTTCACCTCCACCCTCCCGGGGATGAGCTGCAGCGTGTCCCTGCTCAGCAGAGACAGGGACTTCAGGGGCTCCCCGGGGCCTGGAGAGGGACACACAAGAGTCACCGGAAGGCTCTTGCCCAAACCCCCACGGCCCCGCAGTGGGAGGGAGCGATGGCACAGCCAAATCCCTCTGGCTCCGGTGCAAGTTGGGGGCTGCCAGCCCCTGCCCTGCCCAGAGCTTGTCCCTGTCCCCATCCCTGACCTGAGCTGTGCTGTTCCCCCGCGCTGCTGCGCTGGGCCCTGCCAGCGACGCGGTGCAGCAGCGGGCTGCAGAAGAGCCCTTCGTGCAGCTCTGCCTGCAGGGTCCAGACGCGCAGCCTGACGCCCACCAGCCGCCGCTTGCTGCTGATCTCCAGTGAGAGGGAGAGCGCCAGGGCCAGCTCCGCCAGGCAGGTGTCATCCTGTACCAGGACACGGGCAAGGAGTGCACGGGGAGTCACCCAACTCCCTGCCGGTGGATGCTGCGGGTGAAGCGCTGGGCACAGCACGGAGCCCAGAGCCTTGCAGGAGCCTTGCAACATCGCCCAGCCTCGGGGACGGGCTGGAACAGGTCCTCGGGGTGTCCCAAAGAGCCAGTGCCCAGGCCCGAAGTGTTGAATTTCTCCCTTCCCCAGCACTCACCAGCTGGCTGCTCCGGAGCACTTTGCTGTTCACCTTTGTCAGGCTCACCTCGCAGGTCAGGCTGGGGAGAGCAGAGAACAGATGGAGGCTGCGGGCCCTGCTGCCTCCGAAGCAAGCCCCTGCCCTCCCTTTTCTGTGGGACACAGGGACCCCAGGTCCCGGCTCCAAGTCCTCCCAAAAGCAGAGCACACCCTAACTCTGTGCACAGCGCAGCGACTTGTAATTTGGAGAACACACAACTTGAGCTTCCCGTGAAGGGAAAAGGGACCAGACCAGCCTCGGAGGAGGTTAATGTGTCACATCACAGGTGACATGGGATGCTGCCGAGTGGGATGGAGCAAGGTGAGACACCAGGGAGCCTGGCTGGGGTCAGAGGAGCCTCCCTGCCCCCTGGGACCCAGGGCCAGGCTGGGGGAGCAGAGCAGCACACGAGCACAGCGTTACCTCTTCCCGTCGCCATTCAGGAGGAGACGGGTCTTGCTGGCCTGGATGTGCCAGAGAGACTCCGAGGTGGCCACGTGCAGAACGATGATGTTGATGAGGCGAGACACCAGGGAGCCTGGCTGGGGTCAGAGGAGCCTCCCTGCCCCCTGGGACCCAGGGCCAGGCTGGGGGAGCAGAGCAGCACACGAGCACAGCGTTACCTCTTCCCGTCGCCATTCAGGAGGAGACGGGTCTTGCTGGCCTGGATGTGCCAGAGAGACTCCGAGGTGGCCACGTGCAGAACGATGATGTTGATGGAGTCCACGTGGATGGAAAAGAGCTGGGGGGAAGGTGCTGCTGTGAGGGATGTCTGACAGCAGCGCAGCCCACAGCAGCCTCTCACCAAGCCAGTGTCTCACCTGGCTTAGGAGCCTCAGCAGGGAGGGTTTAAGAGTCAGGTCTGCTCTGCTTTCGTTTCCATCAGCTTCTCCGGGAGCCTCTGGGATGGACGGCTGGAACCCAGGGCCCTTCTGGAGATCGGTGCGGATTCGCACCTCACCAAAACACAGCTCAAAGTAGCGTCTGCAGAAGAACAGCACGGGCAACTCTTACAAGAGCTTGCACATGGCACACCTGGCCCCATCGCCAGGGATGTCCCCTCGCCCTGGGGACACGCAGGACCGGCACAAGAGCATCTGCACGACACTGCCACCCTGAAGAAGGGTGCTTCACTCCCACACAGAGCAGACCGTGGGGAAACAGGCACTGCAGAAAGGTGTAAAGGCAGCAGAACCACAGTCAGTGGGGCCAGGGATGAGCCAGACCCCCCAAAGAGAGCAGGGAGGGAGCTGGGGTGGGGGTACGTACGGCAGCTCCCGGCTCAGTTTACTGGAGATCCAGACGTTGTCGATCTCCTGCAAGGACGCACAGGTAGGTCAGAGAAAAAAACAACTTGGTTCTGCGTTGTGATGCTCATCCCGGTGTTCCTGCTCTGCTCCCAATGCCTGGCATCATGCGGGGAGAATCGGGGAGCATCCAAAAACCCCAAGTTTGGCCATGGGAGGAAGGGCCTGGCACCAGCTATGGGGCTGCGCGACAGGAGCTCGGCTGCAGGGACTTGCTGCCAGCCTGGAAGTGACGGCAGTGTCCTGCCTGCCCTCGTCTGCCTGCGACCACCCCTCGCCCGGGTACCCACCACAGTCTGCTGCTCCCGCTGGAACTTGAGGCTGATGTTCTGGGCCCAGAAGAAGCCAAAGGAGCCGATCTTCAGCTCCGCGTGAAGCTTCTGCCGGCACCAGGTGACGGCCAGGCGACACGCCAGCCACCTGCGGGGACAGGCGGAAGGCTAGGGTCAGCCTCCCCGCTGGGCGCTGGGACCCTCTTTGCCCTTCGAGCGCCAGCTCCAGCACCCACAGCTGGACGGGGGCTCCCTGGGCAGAGGCCTGTCGCCACGGGTGCCCCAAGCTGGGGCAGACACGCTGCAGGGT